>NC_064849.1:151167712-151490837 GCF_024139225.1 Suncus etruscus | reverse complement strand
CATTAATGTTCCCAAGAATGCATCCTATACCACCACCCTTTGCCCCCTGACCTTCTAGTCATTTTAAGTTTAGATTGTTATAGTTTGGATCTCCTGATTTTTATTGTTGTTGATTTTGGCTTAGATATTTAATTCTCTTTTTTTCTCCAACAATGCACCTGAGACCACTTGGCCTTGACCCCTGTGCTTTTTTCTTTTCTTTTTTTCTTAATTTTATAGAAAAATGCAGAAATATGAGATAAAACAAAGTAATTCATGTCCCAAGGTCCTATGAAAAAGGCAGGAACCCCTATTTAGGAGATATAAAAAAGGGGGAGGCACATTTTTTTGCATATACACAGTAAAAGTTGGGGAAAATAGACAAAGAAAGACCTTTGGCCTAAAACCAGGGTGTTCCTACCCATAAAGCATCCTGCTATAAGACCTGGCTCTGAGCATAATAAGTTGTCTTCCCCCAAAGTCTTTCTTCATGATCCTAGGAAATATTCTTGGTCTATTGTTCTCTGATCAATAAGTAGTGTCCATCTTTATCTCTAAGTACTTTCTTGAGGTTGAATGCAACTTGGTCTGATATATGTGTGCTGTCCCAACTTTTCTTTTATTTTCCAGTTGCTTGTATAATTGTTTTTCATCTTTTTACTCTGAGCCTGTGTCTATCCTGAACTTTTAAGTGGGTTTCCTACAGGCAGCAGATATATGGGTTTTATTTCCTGATCCAACCTGTGATATGCTTTTTGATGGGAGAGTTTAGTCCATTGACATTTACAGAAACTATTGACAGAAAGAGATGTTGTGCCATTATATTGTGTAGAGTTGGTTTTGTTACAATTGGCTATTTTGTTTATGTAATTGATCTCTGAGTAGTTCATTTAGAGTCATTTATTTGGTTAGCTTGAATATTATGAGTTTTTTTTTTGTCTGAGAATGTTTTTAATCCTCCCTCCCATGGAGAGTTTTGCTGTGCAGTGGACTCTAAGTTGAAAGTTTCTTTTATTCAGTAGTTGGAATGTCATTTCACTGTTTTCTTGTTAAGATTATTTCAAATAGAAAATCTGGTTTGATTCTTATGTTCTTTCCTTTATACTTGATGTTTTTCTTCTTCCTTACTATTTTAAAGAGTCCATCTCTCTCACTCTCTCTCTCTTTCTGTGTCTCTCTCTTGCCATTTGGATTACTTTCTATCTTGGTATTGTTTTGTTAGGGTCTATTTTGTTTGGCACTCTCTTTGCCTCTTGAGGATTTGTACAGCAGCCACTTTCCGAAGAGTGGAACATTTCTTTCCTATTATCTCCCTCACTACTTGTTCTTTCCCTGTCTTTTTTTCTTCCCCTTCTGGTATTCCTATAATTTGGAGTTTATATCTTTTGTCTTTGTTCATTAAGAACCTTAAATTTTCTTTCAATGTTTTGTTTCTTCTTTCTTTTTTGACTTCTTTATCACTCACTGCTGGCTTGTAATTTGTCTTCAAGTTGATCTATGTAAATATCCACCTGTGTAATTCTGCAGCTATGTCTTGCTAACATGATTTTTAGTTCCTTTAGTTCCATTTATATGGATTCTCTCATCTTCTGAAAGAGTTCTTCTTTGATTTGTTTGAATTGTTTATATATTTCTTAATTTCACAGACTCCTTGATTTCTGTTGCTAAAACATTAAGTGTTGATTTCAGGTCCTCATCTATAAAGGCTCATGTGTTTTGGTGGACTTAGGAATTTGCCAGGATTTCTCTCGATATCTCCAATTGCATGTGTCTTTCTTAGTTTCTCCATTGTTCTTTGCATTTGTTGGATTGGAATTAAATTGGTTTGGGTGTTTAAGAAAGTGATGCATTGAACTGTTTGTATACAAGGTGGTTAGAAGTATATTGCTTTAGACGTTCTTTTTTTGTGTGTGTGTGTGGTTTTTGGGTCACACCGGGCAGTGCTTAGGGGTTATTCCTGGCTCCAGGCTCAGAAATTGCTCCTGGCAGTCACGGGAGAGCATATGGGACGCCGGGATTTGAACCGATGACCTCCTGAAAGGCAAACACCTTACCTCCATGCTATCTCTCCAGCCCCTAGAGGTTATTTTCTTAAACAGGTGATGTTTTTAAGTATGATAATAATATTGCAAACTAGTTCATTTGTTTACTCAGATGAGTTTTGAGCTGTTTATTTTCTCAGAGTTTCTAAGAGTAGTAGATCCAATCTGCCTGGAACTATATGATATAAATTAAAATGTCTTCATGCAGATGCCAGTGCATCTGCACATTTTGGGAAAAGGAAGGTTGGAGGAATAAGAGGACCTCTGTCTCCACTCAGACACAGACCTGAAATGGCTGTGGGAGGCAGGCGATAAAGACTGGTGCAGGAACCAGGAAGCCTAGTTTGATTTTTTGCCCCACCCTCCTAGTTTGATTTTTTTAAAAGAAGTGTCAATATGGTTTTCTCAGAAGGTCAGAACAATGGACACTCCCACTAACAGTAAAGGAGGATCTCTTTTTCTCACATTCAAGCCAACAATGGTTGTTTATTTTTCCTTTGTGATGTATGAGATGATATGTCACTTTTGTTTTTATCAAGAACTTTAGAAGTACATTTTTAAATGTAGGCTCACGTTAACTTTGAAAGGAAAATATAATTGCTGTTTTATCTGGAAAAAAAATCACTTCTGAGTTCTGGAGTGGTAAACCTTTTACTTAAGTACCACCTTAATTTTTCTGAATTTAGACTCAACTTACTTTTCCAGGATTTTTTCAGAATCTACAAATACAAAGAAAATATTGTATAATCACCATTAATAATTAAATAGTGACTAATTTAAGTATATTACTCAAACAACAATAATCAATACAAACCATTTGTGTAATGAATAGTACCTGGATCACATTCCTTATTACCTCAGTATGATAATTCCGTAAGTACCTAACTGAATAGCATATAGCATAATGTACTCTATGAAAGACTACATGAATATATGTTAATTATATGCTTTTAAAATGCAATGAGGTATTACATCTATTGAATGTAACCCAAAATTTGGACTGTTTCTTACAAAATGGTTGTTGCTAAATTGGTTCTAAAATTCTACCCTTAAAAATAGAAACCTTAGTAAGAAAAAAGAAAGCTTATCTTTTATTATTTCATGAATTCTTTCTATTTTTCCTTGCATTTTATGATAGCCAAAATAAAAATTCCTTGTATATTTCTGTAGACTGTGAAACTCTGAACATAATTCTTTAGAAGTAGAGAAAGATAGCAAATTTTATTCAGTTACTAAGCTCAAAGAAGCTGTGTTAGTAAAAATAATCAAGAATCAATAGTTATTTTGTTAACCAAGGACTAATGTCCAAAGAATATCACCATGTTTTAAATATTAATGTGTGATTCCTAGCTGAAACTAGATTTTATTCTTGAGCCCATTATCTCTTTGTTATTCAGTTATAGATGTGGTAAGACCCTCAATTTTTACTTGGCACAGGAAATATTTATAATAAGTGCTTCTAGTCGTCCTGCAACTAGATGTATCTGTGATTAGATCCTGGCCAGTGAACTGCAGATATGAGACAACTGGAATGCAAGCAACCATCTTCTGCTGAGAGGTCAAAGCTGAATGGTGAAGGTGGCAAAGCAACAACGTAGACAGAACCTGAGTCGTCTACATTATGGAATGCCCTATTAGATCTAGCCTGGTTCCTCTCCATTCCCCTTTCTTGTCCTCCTTTCCCTTCCTCTTTCCCTTCCCTCCTTTCTTTCTTCCTCCCTTTTCCTTCCCCCCTCCCCTCTTTCCCCTTTCTTCCTTTTCACCTTTTCCCCTTCCCCACAATCCCCTTTCCCTGTTCTGCCCTCTTCTCCTCTCCCCTCCTCTCCTCCTTTCCGCCCTCCTTCTTCTCCCCTCCCCTCTCCTCCTTTCTCTTCTTCTCTTTCGCCTTCTCCTCTTTCTCCTTTTCTTCCTCTCACTCCTCCAATAACTACTTCTGCTCAGGGCTTACTCCTGATTCTGTGCTGAGAATTACTTCTGAAAGTGCTAAAGTGGCCATATGCAATGCAGAGGCTTGAACCAGGGTTAACTACATACAGGGCACTTGCCTTACCTCCTCCTCTATTTCCCTGTCTGACTTTTTCTTTTTTAATGGAGAGAAAAATACCTGTATATAATTCAATTATTTTCAGTTGGATTTAGATCCATTTTAGTGTCTAGAGCTATTGACTTTAACCTTGAGAAATGCATCAAACATTTTTTTCCTTTTTGTTCCCTTTTAAGATAGTTTTTTATATAAATAAATTATACAGGGTAATAAAGTTCAATGATACAAACTCAAACCACCAATAGCCATTGAAAATCTATTTTATATTAAGATGATATGTATACTAAGGTGGTATGTACTAGATCTCAATGGTCAGAGAATTTAGTTGTTATGTGAAGTTAATGGACCTGGTTCCTAAACAGAAAAAGAGAACTAATACTGCATTTATAGAGGGCCTTATATTTAGTAGCTACTCTTGTCATAATGGAGAAATAAATAAATTATGATATTAAAACTTTTTGTTATTAAAAATGGGCCTAGAGGCCAAGGAGATAGTTCTGGGTCAGAGATAAGTAACTTGTATGTTCAGGGACCTGAATTTCTTTCTTTCTTAGTATGACCATTTGGAACACAAGTGTGTATAGCCCTTGCCATGATCCTGGTGGCTCCTAGCACAACTGAATCTGAGTAGTGCTGCATCACTGGACTCAAAACTTGTACTATCCAGTCAAGTATAATTGGTTGTGTTCCTTGTGACTCGAGTGCTGATTGGGAAGCCCCAGGAAAATAAGTTTAAATGTACAGAAGTAGTAAAATATGGACATGTGGTAGTGGCAGTAGTGATAGTGTTGATGCTTTATTCTGTCACCATTATTACAGATGGTTTTCTTTTTTTTTTTGGTTTTTGGGCCACACCCGTTTGATGCTCAGGGGTTACTCCTGGCTATGTGCTCAGAAATCGCCCCTGGCTTGGGGGGACCATATGGGACGCCGGGGGATCGAACCGCGGTCCTTCCTTGGCTAGCGCTTGCAAGGCAGACACCTTACCTCCAGCGCCACCTACCCGGCCCCACAGATGGTTTTCTAATCACTTTGTCTTAAATGTATCCCACTAGTCATCATGGAATGCAGAGGACAAACTTGAAGCCACCTGCAGCTCCAAGCAGAGCCCTCAAAAGACACATATTTCTGGTGTGGTTCATAAGCAAAACCTGCCCAAACAGATGGCTCTATCTAAACGAGAGACATATTTAGGCTTATAAAAATGCTTCAAATGACAGAGGTTTACTTAGATAATATTTCTAAATGGAACTTTGTATTATTTCAGTTTTAAACATACAAATTTGAACTTTTCATCATTAGATGATTTCTCCTCACCTATGCTTGCTTATTGCCAATTTTTTAAAAAAGAATATATATACATACTTAACCAGTTGCACTTTAAAAACATTTGGTTTCCTTTAAAAGTTGAGAATGATTCTTTTTTGGCATGTTTTAACATTCTGGTTGTAGTATCTGCAATGGTCAGTGTACTTTGGGCACTTTTAAAAATGTAGATTTTTCCCTCTATAAAGTTAAAAATATTTTACTTTTGGATAAGTATGTTAGCTCTTCTCTTTAATTTTGCATAATTCCTCCTGCCTTTACTGATGTTTGCAACACTTCTCAATTTAGTACCATCTGTGAATCCATCACATGCTATTTACTGCCTCTTCTAGATCATTAAGGGAGATGTTATGGCAATAATGCTTTATTTACATGTCGCTTTTCCTGGAAATTCAAAGTAAAGTTATCAAGTATTGTATTAAACAATGGCTCCCATGTGAGGTTCAGACTTTTACACTCGAATAACATTTCAACATTAGGATGACTTATTTTAAATAGGAGGAAGTATTTCAGCCTTTTTCAAATATAAGTGTGTCTGTTAGTAGGTGCTTTTGTTACTCTGAGTCAGGACAGAAGTTACTACAATAGTGTCTGGTGGTCTTATGAAATGTGAGGTGAAAGGGAGTAGAATTAGATTAAATATGAGTTTCCTTTTTTTATAGGTTTTCTTTTGGCTCCAACACAAAGTCTTAATCATGGTAAGGTATTGAAAAGTCATGCCTGGATAGCTTTTTGCTGTGTTTGCTGCATGCCAGGCACACATCTTATCTTACCTGTTTTACTCTCTCAGTCTTGTTTCTAGTTTTAAGTATTAAAAAAATTGTTTTCAGTTAAGCAGATCTCTCTCCATTTAAAACTCTGACCTTTCCATTTAGGTGACACAGATGAATGTTGTTGATATTTTTTTTCTTTTTATATTTTTCCGTGTCTTGTTATGGAATTAAAGCCAGCATCCATATGGATTTTTGTGTGGAATAGGCTTTACAGCTAATATTAAGTATTTATCTTATTTTAGTCTAATTAGCTTAGCATTGAAGGATTGAGGTAAGGAGCTGGAGTGGTGGCACAGTGGCAGGGTGTTTGCCAGCATCCCATATGGTCCCCCAAGCCAAGAATTATTTCTGAGTGCATAGCCAGGAGCAACCTTTGAGCATCACCAGGTGTGGCCCCACCCCATCCCACCCACCAAAAAAAAATGAGGTAAAAGCAGGAAATAAAAAGTATGAACATAAAGGCAGTTACAAGTATTACTTTTACTAGGCTTCGCATATGTAAAGCATGCTTAGCTTGTTTAGCTACCTCTTAGCCCACAAGTATTATTTTCAATAAGAGTATAATGTTTATGGCATATTTTGAAAAGTACGTTTTGTAGTTGCTTCTCTGTTACTTATCAGGAGTCTATCTACAATTCCCAGTGGATAGAAGGACTGAGAAAACTTGGAGACAGATCTAATACAAGGAATTCCAGAATTCTGATTATATATTCTATTTGTATTACCATTTGGTAACAAAACTAGTTTTAAGCCTAAAATATTCTATGGAACTAATTACCTAAATATTAGCAGTTATAATCACTTTACTAAAGATGGTTAATATAAAAGACATTAATTTTATATATGGTATTTAATAAGTTAATGCTTTCTAAGTTTTCACATTAAAAATACCATACAATATCAATACCTTCATATTTATTGATTACCCTCCATTTCCCCGACAAAAATTAATCAACATCAATATCTGATTTCAGGAGAGTTTAATAATACAGATTTAGCTTGATATTTTATTAGTCACCAGAAAGCATTTGAGGCTAAGATCACTATGCTAATAGTTAACACCCCCCCCCACCTGTCATCAAGTATTGAAACTGTATTTAAACTGTTTAAAAAGTGGGCTAGAGTAATAACACAATGAATAGGGCACTTTCCTTGTATGCTGCCCAACCCAGGTTTGAACCTCGGCAATTTCTCAGTGATTTCTGAGGACAAAGCTAGGAGTAAGCTTGAGCACAGCTGGGTGTGGCCCAGAAGTCAACAACAGTAAAACCAACCAAGAAAGTGTAATCCCAGATTTGCTCTGGTGTTCTGACTGAACTATAGTTATATAAAATGTTTTGAGAAGGAATGCCTCTTCTATTACCCTTCTAAATTTAGATATGATAAATCTGGACATCCTTTAGGAGAGGAAAATACAGTGATGATAGCAAATGCACACAAAAAATTTAAGAGGCAATGTCAATAGTAAATTCCAGGAAAGAAAAGCTATTTACAGTATATGCTAGTAATATTTTGAAACAATACTAGGAAATATGAATATGCTTGAATGTGTGAGTAATGGTATTTTTCTTGTTTGCAATGGCATCAGTGATTATAAATATTGTCTTTGCCTAGGAATCTGCCTATATTTTCCTGTTTGAATTTTATTTTGACAGTGGAGAAAGGAAGTTGAGCCACACCTACATACTGTATGATGCTTCTTTCTCCTTGGGGAAGTTATTGGGTCATACCTTGTAGTCTCAGGGATTATTTTGCCTCTGTGCTTAGGGATTACTCCTGGTGGTGCTTGGATTTAAATCCCTAATACTCCAGGGGTGCTCGCATATAAAGCAAGAGCCGTTTTACAAGTATTATTTCTTTCTGGTCTTCTTATTGCCTTGTGAAAATTTTATTCTGCATGCCTTTAACCTAATATTTCTTTAGGTCTATCAGTTTTATCAAGTCTTTGCTGGTTGGATAGTCAATAAAATTGCAAACTGAAAAAGCTGAATCTTCTTTTTTCCTTTCATCATAGTTCCAGGAGAGATGATACTAATGCACTTTACTAATGATAGTAATTTGTGGAGATGAAGTCTTGCAAAACTTGGCGTCGATAGGGGCAACAGCTTTAGACAAACGAGACTGAAAAGACAGTAAGTAATGTTAGTTTGCTATCAGGTCATATAATTTAATGCAACTGTGCAATTTCTCCTTTTGTTATGAGTTCCTAATGAGAATTTAAATTCTTCTATTTTATCTAGTATATGTGTGACCCATGTACCTTGTAAATGATTTTTCCTGATTGTTGTGAAAATGAGGGGCATGTTGAAATCTGGTGAATTTTCTTTAAACATATTTGTTGTCTTGTTTTTTGTTTTTTGAGACACACATAGTATATTCAGGACATAGTCCTGTTTCTATGCTCAGGGATCAATCCTGACAGGACTCAGGGAACTATATGTAGTGCTGGAAATGGAATGGTGATTGGCTGTATACAAGACAGCCCCTTAGCCTCTGTACCTACTCTGAGGTCCTCCTTTGAAAACCTTAGAAAAAACTCACACAAGCATTTTGTCAGGGTCATTTTGGCAGGTCCCTGCAAGGTTTAGGAACCTTGCTATGGACCAGAGGAAAGTCAGCATAAAACAGCGTTAGAGGACTAATGCCAAGAAACTCTCATTGTGAATAATCCTAGAAAAAGTATAGGCTAGCATACTTTGCTAATAATTGTCTGGAAAGGCACAGAAGGATTTTTCCAGGTACAGTTCCTTGGACCAAAGCCCAGGCTTCCTATGGAAAGAGCAGAACAAAATTTTCTGACAACATATAACTGGAGCTGAGACTCCAGTTATGTGACACACACAGATGGAAATGAAAATCAAAGGTGTTGCCACAAGGGCACTGCCTTTCATGACTGCCTGTCAAATAATATTGAATAAAGTTTTCTTTGTAAAAAAAAAGAATATTTATTTAATCATATACCCTCTTAGAGTATCATAAAAAAGGTGTACAAAAATGGTTAGAGTGAATTCATTGGTGATGTTGAAATTTAAACAAAAATTCTTTATCAAATAAATATATTAATTTCACCTGTGTTCAATGACATCAAGAAATTAATTGTTCTAAAACTGTGATCCCTTAGAGAATATGAAGATCTTTTCATGGCTTTTTAAAAACTCATTAGGTATTCAAATCATGTGCCTGCTATTATTAGTCAAGATGTTGAGGAATTCTTCGTGTCTAAATCCCTCTTTCTTCCTCCTGTTTCCTCTGCATTATTGTTGTGAAGAGCCATTGTCTTCCCACATTTGAATTTGGTGCTAGGACATCTTGGTGGTGCTGCTGTCATGGTACACATCAGTTTGCACTGCACACACACACACACACACACACACACACACACACACCTGTCCTGATCTGTGTGTCACTCCTGCAACTCTCATGCATTATCTTAGTGCTCACTGAAGTTGCTAAGGTGCTTGCTGGGAGGTCACACTCCCAAGTATTGTGCATATACATCTTTTTGGTTATGGTACTCACTAGGGGTTCCAACCTACAAGTTTGCTTTCTACATATCAAGGCTTCAGTGTTGCCAGACATTCCTGAGGAACACAGATACAAGAACTGTATGGCAGAAAGAGTAGAGCTGACAGGATCCTGCTGAATATACACTGTGGTATCAGGGATCAAATCCATGGCCTCACTTTTTGTTGCTGCAGTTTTAGATTTTTTGTTTGCTTGAAGCCATTCCCAGTGATACTCAGGGGCTACTCCTGATTTATACTCAGGAATTTATCCTGACAGTGTATGGGAGACCATATGGATTGCTGGGGATTGAACCTAGCTACATGCAAGGTAAATGCCCTACCTATTGTTCTACTGCTCTGACCCCACAGCCTCACTTTTATTTTAAAATTTTTTATTTAAACACCATGGTTACAAATTTGTTCATAATACAGTTTTTCCCCCATAGATGAAGTTGTTCATAATTGAGTTACTGTCATACAATATACACCCTTCACCACTGCACATTTCCCGCCACCAATGTGCCCTCTTTCCCTCTCACTTTCCCTGATGCCTTCTTCCCTCCCACCTACCCTCCTCTGCCTGGTTCTGGGGCAGGCATTTTGCTTAACTCTCTCTTCATTCTCTTTCTGTATTTGTTTCTCTCTTCTTCTTTTTTAAATTTATTTTTAATTTTTGTTTTTGTTTTTGGGTTACACTTGGCAGCGCTCAAGGGTTACTTCTGGCTCTAAGCTCAGAAATTGCCCCTGGCAGGCACTGGGGACCATATGCGATGCTGGGATTTGAACCACCATCCTTCCGCATGGAAGGCAGATGCCTTACCTACAGGCTATCTCTCCGACCCCCTTTTTTATTTTTAATTTTTTAATTTTGAGCCACACCCAGTGATGCTCAGGGTTTACTTCTGGCTATGCGCTCAGAAATTGCTTCTGGCTTGGGGAACATATGGAATGTCAGGGGAGCTATTTTCATCACCCTGAAATTGTTTTGTTTTTAGTTTATATAACTTTATTAAAGAAAAATAATTTACTAGTAGAGATATTAGTTGATCGCTCATCCTACAACTCTGCATAATTCATTTAAATGTTATATTAAACAGCATATTAGAAAATAGATTAATAGTACCAAGCCTTTTAGAAATTTAAATGACAATTACAAAATATTGAGTTCCCAGTTTTGGAATACAAGGTGTTTTTTTAATTTCCATTTTCTATATAAAAAACAGAGTTCACTTCTTTATAGACATGCATAAAATACACTACACTTACTGTTCTATAAATTCAGGGGGTCGATGAGATGGTGCTAGAGGTAAGGTGTCTGCCTTGCAACTGCTAGCCAAGGAAGGACCGCGGTTCGATTCCTCAGTGTCCCATATGGTCCCCCCAAGCCCAGGGCAATTTCTGAGTGCTTACCCAGGAGTAACCCCTGAGCATCAAACGGGTGTGGCCCGAAATACAAAAAAAAATCACAAAAAACAAATTTAGTGTCCATTCTTCTGCTATTACAGTTGTAAGCATAAAGTATATCAGGCAGCCTCAAATATCTAATTAGAGGTTAAGGCTTTCAAACAGAATGGATGCTGCTAGAATATTACTTACTGCATTGATGTGGCCACCTGTACTCTTCTAGAAGCTACTTTAGTGTTTAACAGAAATAAGAAATACGTGGATATCATAAAAAGATGCAAGAATATATTAGCAATGCAATTCACAGGTTCCATTAAAAATTTTCTGACTCTTAGGTTCTTAGTGATAGCACAGTGGGTAGGGTATTTGCCTTCCATGTGGTGAACCCAGGTTCAATTCCCAGCATCCCATATGGTCCCCCAAGCCTGCCAGGAGTAGTTTCTGAGTACAAAGCCAGGAGTTACTCCTGAGTGCTGCCAAGTTTGGCCTCAGGCCCCAAATCAAAACAAAATCTGACTCTTGGGAACCCCTTCTTTTATGATTATTTTACACTTATAAAATCAGTTAATATTCAATCTGGTAAAATGTAAGTCTTTTCAGATGAATGTGTGAATGAGAAGGAATTTAACAAAAAATAGTTAAGTTAATGAAGCTGTAGGGATAGTATAGTAGGGAGGATGTTTGCCTTGCTCGCAGTCAACCTAGGTTCAGTCCTTATCATCCCATAAGGTACCCTGAACACTGTCAAGAACGATTCCTGAGTGAAACACAAGTACCTCCTGAGCATTGCTAGGTGTGCCTTTCTCTCCCCAAAATAAATGAATAAGTTAAATAATAAATCAAAAGAGAAATAGTACTTTAGGCTTATTCCAAGTATAATGAAGGTAATTCAGACTATGCTGTACTCTCCCAGAACCTACTACTGAGGTCCTTTTGAGACATTCTGTTGTATTTATCCCTATCGTATGCTTTATGAAATTTCTGGGACTAGGAATTTATCTGGTTTGGATCACAGAGAATAGAAAAAATGATTAAAAAGAATTACAGAAATAGTTACATTAAGCAGGAGATCATTGCAGTCTTAATATATGGAGTAAATGCTGTCATTGTTAATATTTCATTAATGTTAAAAAGTTTGGCTGACAAAACAACAAACAAACAAAAAATGAGGCTGGAGCGGTGGCACTAGAGGTAAGGCGTTTGCCTTGTGAGTGCTTGCCTACGAGGGATCGCGCTTCCATCTCCCAGTGTCCCATACTGTTCCCCTAAGCCAGGAGCAATTTCTGAGTGCATAACCAGGAGTAACCCCTGAGTGTCAAAATGGGTGTACCCCCCCCAAAAAAAAAGATTTTTCGGCTGAATTACATTGTTAATACTTGGATGAGTGATTTTATTATATGCAACCTTAAAAACTTTATGAAATATTTCATAAAAATTAAATTGTCATAAAAGTGAATCACCTTGATATGGATTGTCATTAGGTTCTGTATTTATGACCTGCCAATAAAACATACCTTCTCCAACTGGACCTGAAAAATATTATGCTATTGACTAAGTTCCTTGTTAGTCTATTAAATTCTTTGTTAATCCATATTCTCTCTGTGCCTTTAATCTGGTTATTTACTATTTTTATGTGTGCTCAAACGTCTGGTCCTAAACTCTTAAATCTTCAGGACGCAAGAAAGGGTATTCTTTTGGTCTCATGTTTGCTTTACCACTAGAGACTGGCACATTTTTTCTTTCCTTCTTTTTTCTTTCTTTCCTCTCCCCCAACCCCCACACCTGGCAAGAGCTCATGGCAAGGGCTTTGACTGTGTAATCAGAGATCACTCCCAATGCCAGGGATAGAACTCATTGATTGACCATGCGCAAGAAAAGCACCCTACTTTCTTTAATATCACTCTGGCTTTTAGGTACCTTTTAAACCAATGAACTGTTATTGCTTCCCAGATCTTCCTGATGACCCCATTTCTCCATGTCCATGGTACTTTTGATCCTGTGTTCAATACTAACATTCTAAAAAATACCTCATAGCTCAAATTTATAAGAAAATACAAATACTCAAATATACTTTGAGAATAGCAGTGTGCTTGAAGGATTGTTGGCATATTATGAAATAGGAGTTGTCAATTGTTGATTAAATGCAATTGGAGCCAATATTATGTCATGAAAGTGCTGTTATGACTTGCCCCAAACTAATAATTATTTCTGTCATTTGTCTTAAACATTATTCAAAGAAATCTTCCATTTTCCTTGAAAACTCATCACCAGAAAAAGAGAAATAAATGAAATATAAGGTCATTATAATTTTTATTTCCAGTCAAGATGAGTTTTGTTTTTTTTTATACTAACTGATAATCTTAGAAGACCAATTAAAAAAATTTTTTTTAATTTCAGATAGAAATTCTAAGCGCAAATCTGATGTTAATTTGGTCACTAGCATCTACATTTTCTTTTCTTAAATCTTTAATTAAATAATATAAAATAAGTAGAAAGAACATTCAAGAAAGTCCACTAAATTCAGAGTGGATCCAGATTGTTTATGATAACTTAGGCTTGCATAAGTGAGAGGCATTATGAATTATTGATTAATCATATTTTATGTAATGAAAATACCTAAAACACCCATTGGTACAAATACTTTGTTTCATTACTACTATCTACCTAGAAGGTGAGGGATAGGAAATTCCTGCCACAAGGATTTCATTCAATTTTTGCAAGGCTCTTGTCCTATTTTTCCCTGGTCTAGTTTATTACCACAAGATAGTTGTTTCATTTCCAACACATACCAGTAACAGAGGAAAATGGAGAGTGGAATTGAAAGGGCTAAGTTAATATAAATTTGCTACCTTTTTTGAGGAGCAATCAATCCATCTATATCTCATTGGCCAAAATTTATTGCATAAATATCCTGTTTAAATGTGTTGCTATTGCTGGGCCAAATGGGACCACAACTTCTAGATTGTTTATTTATTTATTTACTTATTTATGTAAAGAAAATGCATCACATATTTGACATAGTTGATCTTTATACATTTGTTTTCAGATAAGTGAATACAAAATTATTGAAAAATAGAAAGAAAATAGAAAAAGAAAGAGAAGAAAGTTTAAATAAAAGAAAGATAAAATGGGGGCCAGAGAGATAGCATGGAGGTAGGGTGTTTGCCTTTCATGCAGAAGGATGGTGGTTCGAATCCCAGCATCCCATATGGTCCCCTGAACCTGCCAGGAGCAATTTCTGAGTGTAGAGCCAGGAATAACCCCTGAATGCTTCTGTATGTGACCCCAAAACAAAACAAATCACAAACAAAAAAAAGATAAAATAAAAAGTATAGTAGCAAGCATATTTATGAAAATTATTGTATTTCCAATGAAGTCATTAATACAATGGCAGAAGGTTTAGTAAATTCTTGAATTTAGCTGTCCATTTTGTTAAATTGTTGTGTTGCTATCGGGATGACAGTATCAAGTAAATGAAGTTGTCCAGAAATTTAAGCACAATTACTTATACTGATACTTTTAGGGGCATGTACTCAGCTGCCAGGCTTCCTGGAAGAAGGAAGATAGGGGAGGAAGGTGCTCCATTCTCTCCAAAAATCCCTGGTGTTATCAGCTCAAAGACTGGTATACCTGACATTTGATAAGATTGTTATTCATGAAGGGAATTGTAGAAGGATGATGAGGCAGTGCCATCAGGAAATGATAATTCTGGGTGATGGAAACAGCAGGTGTGGCTTCAGCAGGGAGAGGGGGGGTGGCCTGCCTTCTTCTGTTCTGCTGTGTAGGCCTGAATGATCTTTCATGGTTTACATCTTGTTCTATAAAAGAACAATATTCAATACATGGAAATTGATTCTCTCAAAAGTATAAAATAAGCATTAGCTTATAAATGACATTTTTATTTTCTTTGGTTTTATTAATTTCCTTGAAATAATGCTTAAAATTAATGTGCTTGTTGTGAGAATTTAGCATCCCAGAAAAATTATATTAGAGAACAGATATTCCAGTTAGTTATTTTTCATTATGAAAAGTTTATGAATGGCAAAGTTCTATATTATCCTATTTCCCTTCATAGAAAAATGAGATTTTTTTCACATAAAAACCAAAAAATAATTATACATAGACCAAAGGCCAGATTGATTTGCACACGGCTAATCTAGGTTTGTTCCCTGAGACCCCATATAATATCCTTGACATTACCAGGTGTTATCTTTGAGTATAGAGTCAGTCAGAATTAAGTCCTGAGTATTGCCAGGTTTGGCTCAAAATAACATCAAAATATATAAAAAGAAAATTGTATTTTATAATTGTCTTATTTTATAGCTCATTTATTACCTGGAAATAGAGGAACCTAATCTGAAATAAAAACTCTAAAATAATGGAAATCCTAAACGAATGAACTCTAATAATACACGGAACATTTTTGCTGTGAAATGTATTAGATAATTTAACATGAATACTTTTGCTGAGGAGTTCATAGTTTTCTGGTGTGAGTTATTACAGATATTCAAACACTCATTGATTCAAAGATAATTTATGGAATGAATGCCAGAGTTTTTTTTTTAGAAATTCATAAATCTGTCACTTGAGAAAAATTAAAGTACTTAAAATGGTTCCTCACTTTTTATTCTTAATATCATTTCATATAGCAAAACATTTTGATTCAATAAGTAACTTGGAACTAATGGCAGATAGTGTTTGCAATTAGTCTTTCTCTTCTTCAACCAATATAAACTCAAATTTATTTATATTTAAAAGTCAACAATTCATAGTACAGTTTGTTTCTGTATGATATTTTGCACTCTCAACTTAATTCTGCTATGAAGTTATTTTCTTGTGCACTTTTGACCAAAAGATGGTTAGTTGAGCCCAATATCCACCTCCCCAAATTTTTAACATTAAAAACCCTTCGTTTTAATAGAGTAGCAAAAATAGAATGAGAAAGTTTTAACAAACACATTATAATAATCAGATTTCTTGAACTGATTCAGGTTTTTTCTTTCCATATAGAGCTCATTTTGATTACAGAATGACTGAAAATAAAACCAAAATTAATATATTTCTTCAGAGGGGGTTCAGTAATTAAAAATAGCAAAAGATTAAAAATTTAATTAAAAATTAAAAGTTTTATTACTTATGTTATTAAAAATACCGTATTTTCCGGCATATAAGATGACCCTTCAACCCCATGAAAAACTTCCTAAAAGTCTTAAAAGTAAGTTACTTCTTAAAAGTAAGAGAGGGGCAGATTACTCGTCCCTGAAGCTGGAATAGGTTTCAGCATGCCGTATACCGGCATATAAAATGACTCCCAACCTTTAGGAAGTTTATCATGGGTTGAAGGGTCATCTTATATGCTGGAAAATACAGGTTCAATAATTTTTATAAAATTTACTATCCTCAATATTTTATCAAGTAATAGGGCAAAATTTTATATATGGTTTTGACTGTAAATCAATATTGCCTTTGAAGTAGATGTGATAGTAAATAGCTTTTTAAAGAAGTTATGTTTATACAGATCTCTGAAAGATAATTATGACAGAGATAGGAGCATTTCAATTATAGATTGGTGGTGAAGTGGTCTTTAGTGAGTATAGGGCACATTTAGCTATATCAATTCATTTTAGGGAGAGCCTGAAAGAATAAGGTTAGACTATAATATAGAAGGAGTTTAAAGTAATCCAAATATTATGTCCATTAGTCCATCATGTGAATTTTCTTTTGATACAGAAATTTCCCTTTTTTTAAATTAATTGAGATTCTGTGATTTAGAATCTTTTAGTGATAGTTTCTCATGCTTATAATTCCAGCACCAAATTTATCTCCGGTGTACCCACACAAATACCCCAATGACCCTCCCTTTCAACCCCCCTCTGACCTACTCAGTTGTATAAATTAGTTCTATTGTGTTGCCTTTGGCCCTTTGTTGCTACTTTACTGTGTCTCTTTAATTACTATATATGAGAGAGATCATTCTGTATCTATATCTTTCCTTCTGATGGACTTTACTAAGTATGATATCCTCTAGTTTCATTCATGATGTTATAAATTGCATGATTTTGTACAGGAGTAGTCTTGAAAGATAGTAACTCGTCAGGCAATAAGAAGCATGTAGGTGAGAACAAAAGAGCGAGGAATGAAGAAGGATCCAAGGACATGGAGATTACTTACTACAAAGTTAATTGTAAGCCCAAGTCAACAATAATAGAATCAAGAGACCCAAACTATAACAATCTAAATTTAAAATGGGCCTGTATACTGGCAGGCCAAGGGGTAAAGAGTGGTGGTTTAGAATGTTCTCTGGGAACATTGGTGGAGGGAGGTTGACACTGGTGGTGGGGTTGACCCTGATTCATTCATTGTATGTCTGAAATCCAACTATACTTTGCAAATCACAAGGGTTTCAATAAAACAAATTTTAAAAATTATTGGTATTTTAATTTTGGACATTAGAGGAGAGAAATTGACACTTGTGTTGGAATTGGTGTTAGAACATTCACTGCATGCCTGGAATTCTATTTTAATCAATGTTGTAAATAATTTTGTCTCAATAAAACAAGAGAGACAGAGACAACAGACTAAATTGAGAAGGTCCAGGTGAGAGTATATTTCTGAAGGACACTGTAAAATTCATGCTAAAGAATGAAGAAATTAACTAAAACATGCATTTTATAAACCAGAAAGTGGGTACTATACAAATAATGCTCCTAAAATATTGGCATTGTCTTTTAAAAAAGTGCTGAACTCAAAATTACGAAGTCGTTTGCTTTTACTTTACCAGGTGATTCTTCTATCCTTTTTTATGAATTTATTAGAAAGTGACTACTCTTTATGTAGGAAAGTCTTGGGTTATATTAGCTGCCTTTTTTGTTTACCTAATTCCCCCACTGTTAAACATTTTAATTTTTTACTTTAATTATAATTATATTTTATATGCTCTCTTTATACCTATTATTGCTTAGAAAATTTTTTGGTCTCCTAGTCTTCAGTCTTTAAATATAATTTTCAATTATTTCTTCTATTTTCTGTATCACCTACTTTGATACAATACATTCAGATTTGGGATATCTATGTACTTTAAATTTACCTTTTGATTAGCTTTATTTTGCCCAAAGTTTTGTCAATTGAAGTGAAATTAGCATATGTATATTTGAAAAGCAATATATATATATATATATTTAAAAAGTTACTTTTACTATACAGGATCATTGTATATAGCATACTGAAGCCAGAGGCTTTTCATCAGTCAACTTTACCCGTTTCTTCTCTAGATTCCAACCTGTCTTAGATTACATCACTTTTAAACTTCACTGTTTTTGCTTTTCAAAAAAACTTAATAACAATTATATTGACTATTTTATTAAAATTATGATAATTATCATTTTTCAAATGTAGAAGAGGTAAAATTTCCAAGGAGAAGTCATCTCTGTAATATATACTAAGAAGAAATAGAGTTTTTCTTTCTTTTTTTTTTTTTTTTTTTTTACAAATCCTTCCACTACCATCATTTTTATTTGGTTTTACTATTAATTGTTCTGGCATACATTTCCATTGCTATGTTGAATAGAAATGAAAAATGAACTATGTTCACTTGCTCCTGATCTTTGGGGGAAAGTAGTTAAGAATGTACCAATAAGTATGAGGTGAGTTTTGAATTTTATATGCATGAATTTTATCATAGTGAGGATGTCCCTTTTAATTCTATTTTTTTGAGGATTTTATTACTTCTGCTATCTGAAATATTAAAGAGCTCTTTTTTTCTCTTATTCTGTGAATTCTTCAGCTTAAATATCTTCCCTCAATAAGTTGTTCATACTCATTTTTTAGACTCCTGACTTTGTCATAAGGAAATAGAAGCAATTCACTAATTCCCTTTTTAAAAGAAATTTTCAATTTGGAAGTATAAATTTTTGAATTCAAGACATTAAAGATCAAAGAGCTTCCACAGATCATTTTATCTAACCTGACACATTCTGATTTTCAAGCACAATACTCAGACAGTGAGAACATATCAACAAGAATGCCTTTGCTAAGTACAAATTGATGTAGATATGTTTGCATCTTCTGTAATCCACACCCCAAACTAATAAAAATATGTTCTGAGGATACAAGATCTAAAATGATAAATACTGAATATCTATAACAATAGAACAAAGATTATGAACTCTAAGATCCAGTGAAATGAAATTTCCACTGAGATGGCATCTTAATTGAGAGCTGATGAATGATTTTACTTGCAGATTATTAAATCGTGATTCACTTCTACCAGTTTTCTTTTTTAACAGAATTGAGCTTTTCTTTCATTTGTGCACATTAGCTTTTAAGTTTATCTTGCTGCCTTTATTTTACTCATTTACTTACTCACAACTAATTTATTCCATTATTTAAAAGTGCATAATTTTGCTAATTCTGATAAGGAATATAAATAATAATTAAAAAGTATTCTTTAGAAATTTATAATTCATTTGATTTTTCTGAGGGTGGGAATAGGAATACTCTGGGCAGTGCTCAGGGACTATTCCTGACTCTCTGCTTAATGGTCACTCATGGTGGTACTCAGGGGAGACCATTTGTGGTACCAATGGGTCAAACCAAGGGAAGTAAGTACCCTTATTTCTAGTCTATTTCTGTGGTCTCAGGATTTTATAATTTGTAATTTGAGAAATAAAAATAAAGTGATATGTTGTTGATGTCTGTCTTAAAATGACAGCTGATAATGAAATTTATAAGACTATACTTTCAGGGATCATTTCTATAGTATGTGACCCAAAGCCACGAGGAGGAGCCAGAGCGTTTTCTCCTGAGAGTGAAGCCCGCTCTAGGTGTCGCTTCTGCGGCTACCTTTTGCCATTGATGATCGTTCTTCCCTTCCTCTGGAAGGGGTAGAGGGAGAGGATGCAGTCTGAGTGGTAAAAAACAAAAAAGAAAAGAAAAGAAAAGAAAGAAAAATATTATATAAATGACTATTTGTTATTTATCTGTTGTTTTTGATTTATAGCTTTTCAAACTCTTAAAGTTTGATATAAGAAGGATATATATATATATATATATATATATATATATATATATATATATATATATATATATATATATCTTTTGTTATATATACCTACAGGGTAAATTTTGGAAAGGACCCAGAGATATGGAACCTTTCTATGATTTGAGTGTTAGAAATCTTAGTCCCACTCTCTTCATCCTCTACTAATCCCATACCACCTGGAGGTGGGATTCAAATAGTCAAGCTGTACTGATCACATAATAAAAATTTTTTAACAGTTTAGAAGGTTTGTAACTAGTGAGGACTCAGAAGTCATACTTAATGGTTCCAGAGAGTAATACAGTAGGTAATGTACATGCTCTGCACATGGCCGATCTGGGTTAGATCTCCAGCATCCAACATGGTCCCCTGCACACTCAAATCCTTCTATCCTCCTCACAAAAAGGAAGTAAGACTTGTTCTTACACCATGGTTCATTTAACAATTAAAATAAATCAGCAGCAAGTACATCAGATAGGATGCTCGCCTTGCTTATGGCCAACCAAGTTTGATCCTGGCACTTCTTATGGTCTTCCAGCCCACCAAGAGTGATCCCCGAGAATAGAACCAGAGGAAAGCCCTGATTATAGCTCAGTGCTAAAGGAAAGCAGCATGTTTGAGTTGAAGCTTTGGATTTAAATTACATTATGTTTCTAACTAATGAATTTGGCAAAACTTCTTTGAATATGCTATCATCAAGTACTTGCTTAGTTATAGTGCCCAATCCAAGAGCCAGGTATCAACTCTGAAAGTCCTTACTGAAATTTCTAATTCTGCACTTTTAATTTTAATAAAAGGAATGGGCTACAAATTATAAATAATAAAATTGAATTTAAGAATAAAGGAAGCAGAGCCAGAACAATAGTACAGCGGGTAGGGGCTTTTGCCTTGCACAACCTGGTTTTGTTGTGCACAAACCTGGGTTTGAGCCTTAGACCCTACCTATATAGTCCTCTAAATCCACCTGAATTCAATACCAGAACTAAGTGTGCCAGATGTGACCAAAAACTATCAGGTGTGATCCCCAAAACAAAAACAATAACAGAAATGGAAACTTTGTGTTGTTTTGGAAAAGTGATCTTTAAGACTAGAATTTTTTTCAGGGCCAGAGATACATACAACAGGAGTTGGGTACATTTCTTGCTTACACATTAACCTGGGTCTGATCTCAGCACTCTGTGGTTCCCTGAGCTTGCTAGGAGTGATCGTTGAGCTCAGAATGAGGAATAAACCCTAAGCACTGCCAGATGTGGCCCATTTATCTCCTGCACCCCCCCCAAAAAAATCTTTAGAATATTTTAATTGGTGAGTGAATTCATTGAGCAGCAACTGGCTCTCATTTGGGCTGTATTGTGTCCATCCCTAGTTCTCCACAGCACATCTCTACCTGGTTATTCCATTTACCTGTGAAAACATACTTGACATTATTATTATTGTTGTTGTTGTTGTCATCATCATCATCATAATCATCATCAGGTTTCGGGGCCACATCTATGGTGCTCTGGGCTTACTCCTGGTCCTGAGATCAAGGATTACTTCCATTGGGGATGATTATTGTAGGGGGATATTTCTGGTCAGATATATGGTACCAGTAATCAAACTTGGGCTTACTGCTTGTAAGGAAATGCATTATTTTATGTTGTAAAGAAATGTGTAATGTTTTATATTATAAATTATAGTTGAAATGGACAAGTTTATTATGTGTGACTTGTATTATGACTGTATTATCTCTCTAGCCCTGACCTCCTTATTCTTACTTAGGATGTTAATTGGTTAATCTCTGTATTATTATAAAGTTTCTGTTCATATGCAATCAGCAAATACTCATTAGTTGCATATAATTGCCTGAGCTATTAATTCTGTAAACATTTGTTTTTTTTTCTACTAATCTTGTATATTATTTTATGATGGGAGGAGTAATTCTTGAAGATGCTCATGGATTCTTTGTTATGTAATCTGGGATCTTGTGGATTGAACCTGGGATTGAACATGCAGGCATTCAGTAATTCACTCAGTCCTTTGAGCTACCTCTCAGGCCCTGATCCTGTGCATTCTTAGAGAAATGTTTATTACTCTATTTGAGTATATTTCTTCTCTTTTCTGATTTATTATTAATAATAATAAACTCTAACTTTATTATTATTATTATTATTATTATTATTATTATTATTATTATTATTATTATTATAGTTCCAGGTAGTCCTACCCTGCTTAGGAGTCAAGTGGTTAAGGAGGGAAGCTTCAGACAGATGATTTCAAACCTCAGCTCTTTTCATTTCTGGTTCTGTATGTTCTTGTAGAAATAGCTCCAGGCACCTATGCCCCAGTTTCTTTATATGTAAACTAGAACTTTAGTACATTATTTGGAAGAGATAGTTAAATATTTTTTGGCTTGGCACAGTCTGAATGCTAAAATTTTATTTATCAGTCTCTATTTCTATTCTTCTATTGCATAAATTATTGCATATATAATTTATATTGCATATAAATTATTGCATAAATTACAGTCAGGTTCCAAGGTGTTTGTTTATTCAGTCAAATTAATGTTTTATAGAAATAACAGCACATACTTTTAATAATGTTGAAATGTCCAGCAGTGAACTGGCACACTGAGCCCACATGTCTCCTATTAAGCTGAGTGTGGAGATTTCAGAAAAGTGAGACATCGCATATGAAAGAAAAATGAAACGTTTACAGTGTTATCTGGCTTGTGTTGACATCTCAGATATTTAATCTCTCTCTGAGCATCATTTATATTTTGTTCTAACTTCAATACATATAAAATATTTGTTCTCACTCCAGCAGCATACAAATATTATTGAAATATGGTCTAGAAATTCTTATTAAACTTCACAGAGCAGTTTAACTGTACACTTTACTGACTTCAGAGAACGCTAGTGCTCCATTAATTAGTTGTTTGAAATCAAACCTCTACTGTTTATAGTGTCTTCTTATCAAGCTTGCACTTTATATATATATATATATATATATATATATAGCCTGTTCCTTGAAACTCTCTTCATCCCTTTACTTTCTGTTTCTTTTTATTATTATTTGCATCTCTCTTTCCTTTTGAAAAAATACAGAGCACCAACATAATCCTTCTATATAGTCATAATTCTCTTTGGTCATTTTTTAGGCTCTACACTATGGCTGAATATCAATTTTTTATTTTTATTAAAATATTTTGTGTGTACTGTCACAGTAGTGTTTCTGTTATCCACCCTTTTTATTTGAAAATATATACAAAACATTGTCAACCTCTTTTATTATTTTCACATCCTCTCTGAGCTTCTGTGGTGAAAGTAGATAAGCAGATATTGTGGATTAGAATTGTCTCCCCCACTAAAATTGCCTCTGGGGCAAATCTTGAGATTCAGTAAGGCAGCTGTGTTCCATATTTTTCCTGGAAACATCAGAAGCAAGAACTGGCATAGTTTAGAATCTCTGGAGTGTATTCTAGGAGGGACTGTAAATAAAACACTTTCAGTATCATTTCACACACTTTGGTTGTCTGCCACTTTCCTGGATTCAAGGTCTCCAAGGCTTAGATAAACCCTCAGGGTAATTTTCTTGCTGGTTGCCAGTGAACCAAGCTGCTTCTCTGTTTTTGACCCTTCTGAAAGTACTCCAGCCGTTCCTTTTAGTTGTTTTTTATCCCCATTTTAATTTTATTTATATATGTATATATTTATTTCTAATTTCATTTTGAGAAAATGCATATAAGTGATATATATTATCATTAACCTATTTTCCATTCTATATACATTATAACTTTTATTTCTTAATTTCCATTTTTTATGTTTGAGGCATTGTGATTTGTAATACTGCTCATAATAGGATTTCATGTGTATAAAATTTCAATAGTAGACATTCCATCAATGTCTGTTTCTTTTATTTTCTCTCAGTTTCTTCACCCACCAGGCTTACTCATTATCTATCTCCCACATTGGTAAGCCCAGCTCTGTAAACCAGTTCTCATTTTTTTATTGTTTATTTTTTTATTGTTGTTTTTGGCCACCTGTTGTTTCTTTACTATGGTAAAGGAACTATAGCCCACATGCAAGAGAGACCATTATTTATTTAAAGTCATTTTGTTTCTAGTACTGTGGATATCATTCAGAAAAATATGGCTCATTTATATTGTTTCTCTCTAATCTAACTATGCTCACTAACTCTGATTTTTCTTGTACTAATCTTTTGAAGAAAGTGCCATTCAAGGCAACATTATACTTAATGACATTTTAAATGCAGAATATATACTTAATGCTATACTTAAAGGTTCATTCTAAATTTAAAGAGAATGTTTGCATCTGTGTTCATCAAAGATATTAAATTGTAATTATTTTGTGGTGTCTGTCTGCTTTTGATGCCAGGATAGTATTAGCTTTATAGAAACTGTATGTGTTTCTGTTTCTTCAATTTTCTGGAAGAACATGAAAAAAATGGAAGTAGACCTCTTTAAATGTTTGAAAGTATTCAATAGTGAATAGTGAGTAGAATTCTATAGTGGTCAATTAAGCAAGGAAGGAAAAGATAGCAAAGGCATCTTGATAGGGAAAAAAAAAACAAAGAATTCATACTTTCACTGTTTGTAGTTCACATAATATGTTTAGAATTCCTGGAATCTATAAAATGGCTAATAGAAACAATATATATGTATAGTAAATTATCAGGCTACAAAATTAATATCTCAAATTCCATGGATTTTTACATACAATGAAAGAGATATTTTTAAAAATCCCATTTACAATCATGCCTCAAAAAATAAAAAAACCTTGGAATCAACTGAAGAGCTGAAAGACCAATACAAAGAAAACTTCATATAAATACTACTTCAAGAAATAAAAAAGACACAAGAAAAAGTAAACACATACCCTGTTCAAATGAATTGGGAGTACACCAGTAAAATGACTGCATTTTTCAAAGCATTGTACAGATTTAATGAAATTACTATAAGGATACTAATGCCATTTTCAAAGAAATAGTAAAACATTCCTGAAACTCATATTCAAATAAACCTCCATGAATAGCTAAAGCAATCCTTAAAAAAATAAAGAGGGGAGGCATCACTTTCTCCAATTTTAAAGTGTCTCTAAAGCAGCATAGTATTTAAATAAAGACATAATGTAAGATCAATGGAATAGACTTCAATATCCTGAGACAAATCCCTAGTAGACAATCAATTAATATTTGATAAAGGGGCAAGAAATACAAAGAAGAGCAAGGAAAGTCTCTTTAACATGTGATGTTGGCAAACTTGTCGGCTACTTACAAAAGAATGAACTCAGGCATCTCTTTAACACCATGGACAAAAGTCAAATAAAAACAAATTAAAGACCTTGATATCAGACATAGAGGAAAATGTAGGAATACTTTATGACATTAAGATAAAGACATCTTCAAGGATGAAACACCAGGATCAAGCAAGTGGAAGCAAAGTTAGACAAGTGGGACTACATTAAACAAAGAGGTTGCTGAAACTTAAAGGAAAGAATGATCAAGATACAAGATTATACACAGAATGTGAGAAACTATTCACCCAAAAGCTATCTGATAAGGGATTACTATCTAAGATACAGAGCTCAACAAGAACAAATTATCTAAGTCCATACAAAATTGAAAGGAAGAGATAAATAGTAATTTTCTCAAAGAAGAAATATCAATGGCCAAAAGTCACAAGGGAAAATGTTCCACATCATTAATCACCAGGGAGATGCAAATCAAAACAATGAAATATCATCTTATACCACAGAGACTGGCACACATTAAAAGAATAAGAACAATCAATGTTGGTGCAGATGTGGTTAGAAGGCAATTTCATTCACTGCTAGTTGAAATATTGACTGGTGTGGCCTTTTTGGGAAAAATAATATTGGCATTCCTCAGTAAACTAAAAATTGATCTTCCATTTGATCCAGCAATACTGCTCCTAGGAATACCTTAGGGACCAGAAAACATAATGAAGAAAGTCCCTCCTGCACTCCTATGCTCACTGCACCACTATTCACAATAACCAGAATCTGGAAACAACTGAAGTTTCCAAAGCAAATGAGTAACAAAAAATTTCGTGATACATAAACAGTAGAATACTATACAGCTATTAGAAAAATTATCATAAAATTTGTTTTTGTTTTGTTTTGTTTTTCGTCTATTTTTTGTGGTGCTTATCGATATAGCTGGAGTCCTCACTGGATAATTGACACTTTTTTTTGGTACTGGTGGAGTGTTTCACCTTCTTTTTCTCCTTCATCTCCCAAATCGATGATGAGAGCCTCTAGAAGGATTCCACCCATTTTTGGAGTATTAGACTCTTACCCCAGTTTATATATCTTCTCTTTTTCTGGCAAAACCACGCAACTTGAACTAGCTAGTCCTGCCTACAGTTAGAGGGGGAGATAAGGGAGGCATCAAGACCAAACAGGTGCAAGACTACTAAGTAATGGGTAGGATACAGAGGGGACCACATATTCTAGCCGCCCTGGGGGTGAGGGAAGAGGAAATGGGAGGTAGGACAAAAATGGAGGTGTAGGGAGGACAATTTGGTGATGGGAATCCCCCTGATTTTATGTAAATATGTACCTAAAATGTTATTGTCAACAATATGTAAGACACTATGATCAAAATAAAAATCATAAAAAAAATAAAAATAAAAAATTAAAATTCCACCTTGGAAAAAATTTGTTCATAAATAGATGAATATGGAGAGTATTATGCTGAGACAAATTAATTAGGACTGAGTTACAATGATCACACTCATTTGTGGCATATAACAAAGGAAAATGGTAAGGTAATAATTTCTTAAAACAATAAATACCAGGCCCAGGAGGACCCATTCATGCTAGAAACCTTGCTACAAAAGCAGGGAGTGCCCATTCGGATAGAAAAGAGATCAATATGACAATGATAGTTGGAAATGATCTGGGCAAGAAATGGATGCTGAAAGGAGATAAAGTGAAATGCATGATACCTCTTCAGTATATAATGCAAACCACAATGTCTAAAAGAAAAAAATAAAAGAATGAGAAAGAGTGAGTGAGTGAGTGAATGAGTGAGTAAGTGAGTGAGTGAGAAAGAAAGATAGAGAAGAAAAAATATCTGCCATACAGACAGGCAAATGGGGAAGGATCAGAGGAAAGCAGGAGGAAAACTGGGAACATTGGTGATGTGAATTATGGACTGTTGTAGAGTGTTATACATTGCATGACTTAAACTCACCTAGAATAACTTTGTAACTGTGTATCTCGTGGTGATTCCATTAAATAATTTATTTAAAAATAGATTTAAGGAGAATGAAGTAGAAATAAAAAAAATCAGGCAGCCTTTAATCTGAACACATTTTCTACTAAGTTGGTCTCTTCAAGTGTAACGTTCATTGAATGTTAGGAATCTTTCATGCTATTTTGGCAATCAACTTTTAGTTATACTAATAGGACAATAAGGTCAAGAAAATATTGAGGTCTGGGTAAGTAAAATGGTTTACAGGCGACTGGATTTGTTTAATATGTCATGTACCATTTATATGAATTGCATGATATACCCACATTTTGAGCCACACCCAGCAGTGCTCAGGGGTTATGCCCAGCTCTGAGCTCAAAAATTACACTTGGCAGGCATGGGGACCATAATGGATTCCCAGGCATTGAACCTGGGTCAGCTATGTGCAAGGCAAGTCCTTGAACCTCTGTAATATTCAGTCTGAGGTAAATATTTTTGCGAAAAGTGTCTTACCTGTATTTTATTCAAAATTATGTCTAATATATGATCATTAAAGAAGCCTGTTTTGTCACTGTTTCTAGTCCTGTTCACAGTTACAGATGATGCCTCCAAGTAGGAGAGGTTCCAAGTGGTAAAAAATAAAAAAACTGGTATGGCTGTACAATAGAATCTTTGCCACTTGACAGGTGTGTAACCTTGAGTTAAGTTTCTTTATCTGCAATTCTTAGTTTTCCTCAGTATAATAATAGTACCTAAATTAGAGGATTCTTGTAGGTGTCTGTAAGTTAAAATTTATTGTTTATACTCAAAATATCAAAAAATTAGTTTTTTTGGCTAGCTCTTGCAAGGCAGACACCTTACCTCTAGCGCCACCTCGCCGGCCCCATAAATTAGTAATAAAGTCTATGTACCTACAGCACTTCTTTGCATCTAGCCTTTGACTAGTAAAAAAAACTAAATTATTTTAAATGTTTAAATATATCAGTCTTTTATTCATTACTTGTATGTTATTCATATATTTGTTTATATTAATGGTTTATAATTAGTAGCCTATATAAAATTACTTTAAATCTAGTCAATGAGTGTGCTGATAAAATGCATTGTCTTGAATTTTAAAACCATCAAAATACTGAAATTTTGTAGTCTTAATCAGCCTGATTTAACTCTATAAGTTGCCCGTATTTTAACTTTATCCAGTTCTTTTTATAATATCATCAGTTCTGCGATGATGCAGAGGTCATTTATAAATGAAAATTTTTATAAACAGAAAAATACTGCATAAACCTGAAATTAATTATGGGCTCACAAAATAATAAGTTATTTTTAAGTGAAAAAGGCATCTATAATTAGTTGCACATAGTAGAAAAATCTTTGTAGACAATACAATTTGCTTTAAATATTGTCACTGGATTGTTAATAAAGGAATATGATTATTTGTTTGAAAATTTTCTCATATTCTTTCATTATGCTCAATATAATTAAAAAATGTACTACATTTAGTCAAGTATATTTTTATTTGCCCACTAGCCTTTATGAGGGTTGTTATTTGTGAGTTTTTGAGCCATACTCTGCTGTGTTCGTGATTACTTCTAGCTCTGAGCTTAGGGATCATTTCTGGCAATGTTATCGGAATCATGTGCAACACTAGGAATGGAACTTGTGCAGGACAAATGTCTTAACCATTGTGATATTTTTTCATTCCCACAACTTAGAACAACTTTGAATAAATGCAATTATCATTGATCCTACTCTCAGATAAATCCACTTACACAATTGGTGAAAAGTTGCAAGATCTTCATTACATTTTCAAGTTTCTCACTTAATCCAGCTTAGCCCACCTTCATTGTCAGAAGAGCTCACCGGTAAATAGCAGTGCATTCCCCCAAGGTGTTTTTGCTAATATGGAAAAATGAAAAGGGTATGTCAAAGGAACCATAGAAGGCCTTTATTAATCTTGGTTTCAATATTGACACAAATATTGTCACAAATATTGTGCCTTTGTGTCCTTAAATCCTCTGTTGTTCTTTAATTAAAGCCTCCCAATAGGCTTGAAAATGGAAGCTATGGAAGCTAAAATAAAACCTACTTGATTTTGGGAAATATGGTTTGAAATGATTTTTTTAGAACATAGCATTTGACAAATTCTGTCAATATTTACTGAAATTAAAATTGATCCTACTAGATGTGTGCAAACTTGATTTTATATTATCAGTTCCCTGTAAGAAATATTAAAGTTGGTTCTGCACCATCAAACAGAAATTATTAGACAAAAGCTTAGCAAAGAAAAGGAAAAAATTTTTATAAAAATGAGAGGCTAATATAGCTATAAAATAAATAACCGATTTATTTATTTTGTTTTCTGAAAGCCAGGGGAAATGGAACTAGATTAAATTAAATATACTCAGCATTAGAAAGAAAAAACATCAAATTAATGTATTATAAACATCAAATATAATGTATTATATTATGATTATTTTATTAGCATATGATTCATCACACATTAATAAGAGAGCAATTGCAATCATATGTTTTATTTTGATAAACATATTTTTTATTAGTTTGTTTGAGTTTTTTACATTCCCTGCACATAGTCTGCCTACAATTTTAGGGAGTAGTTGGGTATATGTTATTTGGAGAATTTTGCAAAAGAAAAACATGAATATTTTGTAGTGTATCTGTTTTATAGATTTTGACCGTATAGTTTTGTACTTGACTTGCTGTATGGTCACTGAATGTGAAGTCTTAACACTTAAAATGTGAAGATGTGTTCAAAGTTTGTTGTACATTGTATGACAAATTTAATCGTGAGCAACTTTGTAAACATAAAAAATCCAACTGTACTATGAAGAACCTTATAACTACAATGTTTAAATAAAGTAATTAAAAGAAAGAACTTGATTTAAAATAGAATTTGTCTAGGTAATTAATAACTATATCTTCCTAATAGCAGTACTGTATTTTGAATGTACTTTGAACAGTTACTGTACTAACTCCTTTAATGTCTACTTACAGTTTGTCAAGATTGAGGGTTTCAACATTTTTTCAGTTACATATTTTTGTCTCCTTATTTGCATTTAATTCAATGTCACTCCCAGTATTATAATATTTTATTTTAATATAGTTTTATCTTTTAAGGAGATTCTTTTTTATTTTTTTAAAATAATTTAATTGTTGGGGCCAGAGAGATAGCACAGTGGTATGTCATTTGCCTTGCACATTGCCAACCCCAGACAGATCCTGATTCGATTCCTGGCATCTCATATAGTTTCCCAAGCCTGCCAGTAGAGATTTCTGAGCACAGAGCCAGGAGTAATCCCTGAGTGCCACAGTGTGACCTCAAAACCCCCAATTTTTTAAAATTATTTTATTTAAGCACTGTAGTTACAAATTTGTTCATTGTGTTTAAGTCATACAATATGCACCATCCTTCACCAGTGTAACCTCCCTGTCACTATCACTGATATCTCCCATTTACCTTCTACTCCCTACACCCCAACCCTTGCCTTGCTCTAGGGCAAGCAAATTACTTCTCTCTCTTACTCTCTCTCCCTTGGCTTTCCTTTTTGACACTGGTTGCACTATTGTTAATGGAGGTGTATCCTTCCTATTAATTTAGAAGATTCTTATTTTAATATTTTATTATAAATAATGACATAAATTTATTTATGAGGTACAAGGAGGTGTCAGATGCATGGTGTGGAGCCAAAGATCTAAAGGAGGCCAGACATTTGCCATGGGTGCAGCCAGTTTGGCCAGCATTGGTTGCATTCCTGGTCCCAAGTATCACAAGGGGTAACTCCCGAGCACAGAACTCGTAAAAGCCCTTGAACACTCCTCTTTTTGGTCTAGTTCCTCCTTGCCCCCAAATACATAGGTCTGTGAATTAGTTGACTAACATATATGAGTTTACTAATCAATAAAAGTCTTAAAAAGGGGTGCAGTGATTAGTTACTAACCATGATGCCCATGCGTTTTTTTTGTTTGTTAGTTAGTTAGTTAGTTAGTTTGTTTGTTTGTTTTTGCTCAATGGTTTATAAACTCTAAAAACCAGCAGTGAAATTTTTACTTTATGTAATTAGTTACAATTAATTATTGTAATAAATTTGAATTGTTATTAAGGGGCTGATGTTTTTAGCTACACTATTTTAAGCAAATCCTATGCATATTGGAAGTGTACCAAACTATTATTGCTTCTGTGTGTATGTGTGTCCAGAATTCTGTATCTAGATGTGTACTAATGTAAAGTAGAATGAAGAGGGGATGGGATACTGAAGAGAGATGTGCTATTTTTGTATAACTGAATAGCTGACTTTTAATCAAAGACACTTAAAACATTGCTTTGCTAAGATCAGGGTTAAGAAAATATTATGAGAGAAGAATAGCAACTATGAATCTCTGGAAACAGAATTTTTGGAGTTTGAAATATTTAAAGGACAGAGCATCAATATAGTGAGAAGATTATAAAAAATAAGAAGACAAGCTTGGAGATGTATGCAGAGGACAGATCATATTAAAGACCTTCTAGCACATATTCAAAAACTTTCTTTTTTATTCTTGACAAGTTTTCTTGCTTTTATTTTTCATAAAATAAAATAAAATAAAAATAAAATTTCCTATCAAAATTTTTTTAATATTTAAATTTTCTTTATTTATTTTTTGAATTACAAGTCTTTCACAGTTATATTTAAGGTACATAGTGAGAGTGAATTAGGGCCATTCCCACCACTAGTGTTGACCTCCCCACCGCCACTGTTCCTAGCATGCATCCCTTAATTCTCAGGACTGCTAGAGTAAATTGTCCCTTTTGTGTATAGCTTGTTGTAGGTCTTTGAGTCTCTTGTTTCTATTGTAGTTGACTTTGGGTTTGGTGTTTAGGTCAGATCATTTTTTATTTCCACTCAGTGCTCATGAGACTTCTTTTCCCCTGGTACCATCTACTTTCTTCCCCCTCAATTTGTAGGAAGACATAGAAACATGATGCAGAACAAGATGATTCATGTTCTATGATTCTGTTAAAAAACAAAAGGCAAAAGGCAAAACCACCAAAACAACAGGAAAGAAAGGAAGAAAGTAAAAAGAAAGAGAAAAAGGAAGGTAAAAGAAAGAAAGAAAGAAAGAAAGAGAGAGAGAAAGAAAGAAAGAAAGAAAGAAAGAAAGAAAGAAAGAAAGAAAGAAAAAGAAAGAAAGAAAGAAAAAAGAAAGAAAGAAAGAAAGAGAGAGAAAGAAAGAAAGAAAGAAAGAAAGAAAGAAAGAAAGAAAGAAAGAAGAAAAGAAAAAGTGGGTGGTAACCCCTATCTAGAAGTTTTATATATATATATATATATATATATATATATATATATATATATATATATATATATAAAAGAAGACAAAAAGAAAAATAAAGAAATAGAAATAAAAAAAGTGGAGACTGGTGTGGCAAGGTTTTTGTTTGTATTTTGGCTAGGCACAGTAAGTATTGGGGAAATTAGAAAGGAAATTCCTTTGGCCTAAGAGATAGAGTGTCTCTACCTTTGAAGCATACTGTCATGAGACCAACTACAGGCTCCAGACATGTTTTTTTTATTTTTATTAATTTATTTAAAGAAAATGCATTACGTAGTTGACATAACTGATAATAATACATTTGTTTTAGGTAGACTAAAAGCAACATGATTCAAAAAATTAGAAAATTGAAAGAAAAACTAAAGAGATGGAAAGAAAGGAAAGAATATTTTTGAAAATTATTGAATCACAATGAATTGATTGAAGCACCAGCAGAAAGCTTAGTAAGCTCTTCTTTTTATTTGTTTTGTTTTGTTTTTTGTTTTGTTTTAAAAGGGTAAGAGTTAGAAATAATCAGTAATAACGGTATGAGTGTGGCAATTGTTGTTGTTTGCATAGGCCCAACAAAATACGGGGAAAATGGGAAAAAAAGCCTTGTCCTAAATACAAGGAGACCTTATCCCTGAAGGTTTCTGACTTAAGACTGACTCTGGGTTCCAGGCATACTAGGTTGTCAGGACATGTTTTTTGTTGAACCTCAAGATCTATCTTTATAGTGCAAAGAAATGTCCTGCTCAGTTGTGGTCAGAACTTGCTTTTTATACTCTATATGATGGGAGGCCATTATAAAGCAAAATTATTATATTTATATCTTTAGAATATTATTCTAGCATCAAATATAAAAATGTACTATAGGATATATAAAGTGAAAATAAGGAAACCAGTTGGAAAGCTTTTGCAGAAACTCAGGTGACAAAAAACATGGTTTAGGCCATGGTTTTATAACAAGAGATGAGAGAAGAGGACACACCCTAGAGACAGAATTGAGCTGGATTGAATTGGGCATGGCAATATAAAACTTATTCTTGAGTTTTTGGCAAGTACAGCTGAGGGAATGAGAGTGTCCCAGATAAAGATGGGGAAGCAACAGATGGGGCTGGAGGTTTGGGAAGTCTCATTTTTAAATATGATGAAATATCTGTTATCACCTATGTTAGAGCTCAGGAAGGAGATGGGGCTAGAGATACAAATTTGGGAATCCTCCATATATAGATTTTATTTAAAACTCTAAACTGGATGTGATCATATAGGGAGTAACTAGAGAATATGAAAAGGTTACCACTTGGCAGCCATCTATAGGAAGATGGAGTAAGGGGAAAGCAAAATGATATGGCAGTGAGAAAGCAGAGAGCCTCACCGGGTGCAACCCAAAACAAAAATTAAATAAATAAATAAAATAAAAATAAATTTTAGTATTTGAATCAAATGCCAATAAAGTTATCAAAGAAATTTCTGGCCTGCATGTATTAATACTGCTGCCACTCAAGAAACTAGATATACTCTTCAAATAATCTAGTAAATATCCAATTATCAATACAAGTGAGGTAAGTGCTTCTATGGAAAAATATCAAAATTTCCTGTATAAAGTATTATTTTGAAATATTATGGGTCAGGAATGTGTGTTTGACATACATGGGTGGGATCCTGAGTTAAACCCCCAGAATCCTACCTCCTTTCCCTCTCAGTATATATAATATAGGTGACTCCCATTATTCCTGACACAAACAGTATTACATTCCAGTCCAAGTACCTTCTCTCCCCTCTCCTTTTTCTTTCCCTCCTTTACCCTTTTCTTCTCCCCTTTTCATCTCTCTGTTGCTCCCCATTCTCTAGTCTCCCCTAACGACCACTCCTCTTCATCTCTCCTCTCCCCTTCCTCACCATTTCTCTTCTTGCCTCTCCTTTTTTTCTCCCCTCTGCTTCTCTCTCTTCCCCCGTCATCCTTCTCTGTCTTCTTCCCCCTTCTTGTGAGTTCTCTTGTCTGTTTTAGAAAACACTTTCTACTCGTACATATTATACATTTATACATATAATTTTACATAAATATCATACTTTTGAGGATCACTTATTTTAATTTTTTTCTCTTGATTGGAATGAAATTTGTGAAGTGGTAATAAGAATCGTTGCGGGTGGAGGCCAGACTGCTGGCAGGTGTGAGTGGCCGCCTCTGCAGACCATCTTGAGGACACCTTATTTCTGTAAAGGAAATGCTGCAGAAAGGCATTTCCCCTTCCACTTAGAGTGCAATTGTGCCGAAAATTTGGAGTTAGCAGAAGCTATTTTGAGCAGTCTTTACCAAAAGTCCTCCCGAAACTGTTTTAGAGTTTGATTTGCAAGTGATATTTTCTGATATAGAGATTTATCTTTGAATATTTTTAAATATAGGAGTTGGAGAATTTTGCTGTAGAAATTCTTCCAATTTTTTCCATGTACCCTGAAACTGATTTTTTATTTTTATTTATTTTTAAAGAGCTGTTATTAACAACGTTATTGATAAATGAGTTTTAGGCATATAATACATACATACACCTTTAATCCCACCACTAGTGTAAAATTTCCTCTACCAGTGTTCCTATGTTATTATGTTACCTCCTGCCCTTTCAGCCCCCATGCAGTAACTCTAACACCCCACATTGATAGATATTTTTCAAAGTTGGTGGTTGAAGTTTGATTTCATATTTTCAGTGTTGTTGAGTTTGCGCTTTGCGTATAAAGCTACACCACTTTCCCATTTTATCAATATACCCAAGACCCCTAACCCTGCTCCCCCATTACTTTCCTTTTTTATCTTCATTACCTCTTTGATTTATTTCTATCATTGTCCTTTTCTTCCCTATATTCTGGTATTATAACAACAACAACAACAACAAAAATTGCTTCATAAAAGAGGAAAGTTGAAATGTTCTAGTATTTGTTCAACAGGCACTGATGAGTGACACTGAATGAAAAATAAATAATCCCAGACTGGTTGCTTTAATGCTTGTCACATCATTTCCTACATGTTTGTTTGGCTAAAGGTTAGTGAGTAAAAGAGCACTATATACACTATTTACAGAGCTATTGCTCTTAGTGTAAAACTTGCCTGACAGTAATAAATCATGTCAGAAGAGGTACCATTAACAGTTGGAGAGGTAACAAGTACTTATATTCAACACTGATGATTGAATTGCATTTCCAACAGTTTATTCATAACTTTCAACTTTTAGAAAAGATTTTGAAAGCACATTTTTAATTCTGTATTCCCCATTTCATCTACAGAACATTTACTTATTAACTTAAATATGCATTTTTTGCCATTCTCTCATTTCCTAAAGACTTAACTGTAATCCCAATTATAATAATAAATGTTAAAATAAGAAAGAGAGAAACAACATAAAAGAGAATGCAAAAAAAGAATGCAAAAATAAAATAAAGAGAATTAAAGATTAGCTAACATTATGGAAACAGGAAAATTGCATATGTGAATTTACTAAATGTGCTGTTGGTTTTTATAAGTAGTTTTTGTATTTTAGAATGGTTTAAGATGACAACGTATAGAGTGTTTATGTGGAATCTTTTTTCATGAAAATCAGTGTTTACATGGAATTTGACAGTCAGTGCCTTAATTGTCCTCATTTGACAAATTGAGTGAGTTTAGAAGATGATTTAAGTTGACTAAAGCCACTTCCTAGTAAGTGGTAGAAGCAAGTTTAAAGTTCATCAACTTAAATTTAAATACAATTTTATTATCTCTATTATTGCAAACTTAACATTATTTATAATTTTATAAAAAGTTATATATGTAAATAAATGACTATCTGAAATTGTTCTAAGTTTTACTTAGAACTGATGAGAGTTTTCTGAATTAGGAAACAAACCCACATGCTTTACCATATGTCTGTGTAAGCTACATATCATGTGTGCTAAGCCTTTTATGGCTACATTTAATGGACTATCTAATTTTTTTTAATTTTTTATTTTTAATTATGAGAACAAAGATGCAAAGAAAGAGGACAAGGTAAAGTTACAGTGGAAGGACAATCACCCATAACATAATTCTCAGAAAAAGTCCCCTTGCTGATATCTTAACTTTGAACTTTCAGCCAAAGAACATTAAGATAAATAAAACAGAATCCATGTACAATTACTTTTTCCCTCAAGTCCCCAGATTGTAACACATTATAATATTTCTTAACAGCACACAAAGCAATCTAAAGCCATAAAACTTACATAACTCCTTAAACATTAGAGGCATAGTGTTTTTTATATTTCCATGTATATGCATATTAGCTTAAGTTAACCTCATTTTTTTTTTTTTTTTTGGTTTTTGGGCCACACCCGGCAATGCTCAGGGGTTACTCCTGGCTATCTGCTCAGAAATAGCTCCTGGCAGGCATGGGGGACCATATGGGACACCAGGATTCAAACCAACCACCTTAGGTCCTGGATCGGCTGCTTGCAAGGCAAACAACGCTGTGTTATCTCTCCGGGCCCAAGTTAACCTCAAATTTTAAGTGGTTTTTTTTTTTTTTTTTTTTAAGGATTAGAGTCAAAGGATCACAGTATAAATGGTGTTAGAGTGACAATTATTGTTTGCATAGGCCCACCAAAATATGAGGGGCATGGAAAGGAATAACCTTGGCCTAAATACAGAGACCCGACCCCTGAAGTTTCCTGGCATAAGACCAACTCTAGGCTCCAGGCAAGCTAGATCATCCAATCCAAAACATTGTCTGTAGTGCCAACACACTTTTATTTTTCACACAGTCTCTGTTCTTGGTATCATGTTTCTGTATTAAAGGTCCTGGAATCTGCATATCCTACATTGACGTCAGGATGTGGAGCGTCCTCTCGTTTCACCTCACCATTAAAGGGCAATGCAGGGAGCCCTGTCCTGTAAGCAGGTCATTGTTGTTAAGTCTTCTCAGTGTTAAGGGAAGTCTCTTTTGAGCAGGTCGATCTCTGAGCAGTGGTAGGGTCTTCCGTGGTAGAGAATTGCTTCCAGGTGATGTGACAAACCTGGATGTTTCGTGGATAGCTTCCCTGGTTCAGGGGTGAATGAAAAATACCCTTTCTTCTGAGGCCTGTGCCAGGTCATTATGTCAATGTTCAGGGTATAAGGTCCCTTTGCACTACAAGATTTGTGTGTTCCAATCTCTATTAGATAGGATCTTATTTGTATATATAGTATTTTCCCATTTTAATGCGCCTATGCAAAAAAGGAGCAATGCCACGTGGTGTTATTGGCGCATATGGGGGCCATAAGAACAAATCCAACAATCCCCATGACATGGTTCAATCATAAGCATTAAACTGGGGGACTCTTTCACCAAAATTCCTTGTTAAACAGCTCATAAAGAGAAGATAAAAAGTGGTTAGAGCCATCACTGTATAAGAGAATATTTAGAAAGACTCATAGCTGTCAGAGAAAAAACACAAAATATTCGAATGAAATACATGGTCATTTTATGTCATTTGGGGTTGTTACACACAATGCATGGCTTTGGTCTGTGATTAGGATTGTGCAGTACTGAAATTAAAAAGAGTAATGTGGGTTAGTGATGTTTGGGGGGTGAGAGAGTTAAGGAGTAAAAATGAGGTTTGTAGGGGTGTGGGAAAGGGCAGAATACAAAATGGACATTCTGGATACTCAAAACTTAACATAAGGATAAGGAATACTCTTAATACATACAGTGCTAGCGCCCCCGCACAGTTTTTCATATGTAGACTGGTCAGAAATTGCCAGTGACAAACTTAGTGCAACGAGCAAATCTCAGCACACCCCAGATTAGGACCCACCATTTCTGGCCTCCAAGGCTGGAACCCCAGAAGGCCTGGAGGCCTGGGGCAGAAGAGGGGAAGGCGGGGGCCTATCAAGGCTCCCAGAACACCCAAGTTAGGGAGAAGGCCTTCCACATGGGGTCTCCCCTCCAGCTCAAGAGAGGATCAATAGAGAGCCAGAAGCCAGGATCTGCCAGCCCTACACCCTGTGCCCTTCCCACCCTAGAGCTGGGGGAAGGGCGGGGAAAGCTTGGGACCCCATCCAGGAGGGATTCCCCGACACCCACCTTGTCTGGCCACCTGGGCTGCCACCCCAGAATGCCTAGAGGCTGGGGGCAGAAGAGGGGAAGGCTGGGGACCTATCAAGGCTCCCAGCGCACCCAAGTTAGGGAGAAGGCCTTCCACATGGGGTCTCCCCAAACCCCATGCCGGCTAGAGCTAGCCTCCAGCCGGACTATCTAATTTCTAAATCCAATGCATAATGTATGTAAAGGTTAACTATAATATTTTTAAATTTCAATTTGTTGATTTTATGATAGTTTTATATAGCTTAAGATATATGTTGTATATTAAAATTATAATAAATGGAATATATAGATTAGATTAAAATATCAATCATAGATGTCTTAGAAAAAGTCTCTTCCTATTTTTCTTTCCAAAAGGGTCTTTCCTTCCTGTATCTTAAAATTTGAATTTATGTCATCCCCTCTATATGTTCTCCCAATTCATTTATGTTAAAATTTTACTAGTTAATTGACATATTCTTAGCTTATGACTGTATTGGTATATGGAAAATATACTCTGATTAATTATATTTCCTGTGTACCTTGTTTTCACTGTTTAATTTTCTTTGGATCTGTTAAGTCTTTTAATTGCTATAATTTTCTACATGACTAAACATAAAATCTATTACTCCTCTTTTTTTTCTTGAAGGTAATCCTGCACAACTCTATTCTCGGACTTCCATCTGAAATAATTACTCTTCAAGCTTGTTAAACTAGTGTCATCTAGGGATGACTTTTACTTTCTTCTTGGAAGGATTCTTATTGTATCTCTTTCTGAGTGAATACTTCATAGAATCCTTTCTTTGCTTTTATCTTTGCTTAGTGGAATACAATCTCTAGTAATTTCTTGAGAATGATCTATTTTGTATGTGGGGCTTAAAGATATGTGGTAAAGGAGCAGCAAGTCGACAAGAGGTAGTAGAACTAGAGAATTAGTCTACAGAACTAAACTTAATGAACATGCTAGGTAAGTAGTGCTGAATGGAGGGAGACTGTAGAGCATTGGTGGAGGAAAGCGAAAACTCCTAGGATTGGGTATGGTGCTGAAAAGTTGTATGCATGAAAAATATTACTAACAGTATTTCAAATAATAGAAATTTCAATAAATGTTTTTAAAGAGTCAATGTATTCATTCCAGTTGCAATATCTATCATAAGATTTATTTCTTAAGTTTTGAAAATAGGCATCAAATAGGCACCACTTCTAGTTATCTAGTTGTCTAAAGAATCACTGAGTTCTAATTGATAAAAATTAGTAAAATTAGTTATAATCATTGTATCTTAAATTAGTCTATCAATAATGTGCATTTTCTCTGTACATGATTAGAAATTACATCAAGAAAGCTAAATTTGAGTCTTAGTATTCCACAATACATAACTTTTATTTGTTCAGAGTAATTCCAATAGAATGATAATTTCTATTCAAAAAATTATTTAAACAATGTAAGGTATATCTTTTCCTAAAATGATACTTTTTCATTATATATAATTATAAAAGTACTATATGTGATTTAATAGAAATATTTTCCTGCTTAGTTAAGTTATATACTTTATATTGTTAAATTTTAAAGTTTTTTTTTTTTTTTTTGCATTATCTCAAAACATTTTGCACCCATTGAGAGTTGCCTTAATGGTAATACTAACTCTACCTATAAGCAATAAAGTTACTAACCTTAAATCTAGAAAGGAAGCATGGCTCACCATATCCTGCATTCTCCTCATTTACTGCCTTTTCACTCAGAAAAAATTTCCTGTGTTTATATTATGACCAGTAACCACAAGCAGAAGACAAAATTCAGTCTTGCTAAATCTTATCTTTTCTTTGGGGGAGGGCACACCCGGCAGCGCTCAGGGGTTACTCCTAGCTCTAAAAATCTAGAAATTGCTCCTGTGAAGTCATGAAATTTTCAGTGTGAATGATTGAGGGAAGTGGAAAAGCCTGTCTTGAGTACAGGTGGGGGTGGGGTGGGGAGGAGAGAGATTTGGGACCTTGGTGGTAAGAATGTTGCATCGGTGAAGGGGGGTGTTCTTTACTGAAACCCAACTACAATCATATTTGTAATCAAGGTGTTTAAATAAAGATATTAATTTAAAAAAAGAAAGAAATCACTCCTGGCAGGCTCAGGGGACCATATAGGATACCAGGATTAGAACCGCCATCTTTCTGCATCCAAGGCAAACGCCTTAACTCCATGCTATCTCTCTGGCCCCTTGCTAAATCTTTTCTATCATGAAAAACATTATATAGACATCAAAGTTTGATAATATTAAGGATCATTAATATCTATGAAGGAGGCCAGGGGGACATTTTAGTACTTTGGCCATTAAATAAAGCAGAATTCTCAGTGAAGGAGTCTTAAAAGTAACCTAAATTATAAGATCTTTTTTATGAGAATTAAAAAAAAATTAGCTCTAGGACAGTGGAATGCAACCATTTAGTTCTTAAGTTTTTATGTGACATACTTTTCTGCATTTTTATTACATTGCTACTGAAGAACAATGTTTTTTTATGAAAAGCTAAATACCTATAAAGAAGTCACACCTTTCTGAAGACTGTAAAGTTCTCAGAAAAGAAGAAAAATAAATTATTTTGAGTGGTTTTGTTGCAGGTGACTTATGTGTAGTGGGCAGGAGAGAGATGTTTACTGCTTTCTTCTCTTTCTACTTTGGCCTCCTGGGGACATACATGGCACGTCTAAGACTAATGAGAGTCTGCAATGAACCCCTGCATGGTACATACCTCATGCCTTACCAGTCGCACAAATCAGTCCTCAAATTGTATCTGGGTTTCACTTGTTCAGCCCAGCATGGGAAATTGTCTTTGTCACCATATTTTTTTCTTGTAGCTGTGGAACTCAGGCTTGAGCTAGGAATTTTTCTTTGCAGAGAAAGAATGCCAGTTCAAATTCTTAGCCAGATTTCCAGATCCATTGCCTTTCCTCACAGAAAATAATTTAAATAGACATTGATGTTAAAAAGTTTTATTTAGAGATTATAAGAAAGAAAGAAAGAAAGAAAGAAGAAAGAAAGAAAGAAAGAAAGAAAGAAAAAGAAAGAAAGAAAGAAAGAAAGAAAGAAAGAAAAAAAGAAAGAAAGAAGAAAGAAAGAAAGAAAGAAAGAAGAAAAGAAAGAAAGAAAGAAAGAAAGAAGAAAGAAAGAAAGAAAGAAAAAAAAAAAGAAAGAAAGAAGAAGAAAGAAAGAAAAAAAAAAAGAAGAAAGAAAGAAAGAAAGAAAGAAAGAAAGAAAGAAAGAAAGAAAGAAAGAAAGAAAGAGAAAGAATAGAATAGAATAGAATAGAATAGAGTAGAATAGAATAGAATAGAATAGAATAGAATAGAATAGAATAGAATAGAATAGAATAGAATAGAATAGAATAGAATAGAATAGAATAGAATAGAATAGAATAGAATAGAATAGAATAGAATAGAATAGCATATATTCAAGTAAGAACACTAGCATCACAAAAAGGGAAAGAACTGAGAGTGCACCTCTCAGGTGGAAAAGCAGGTCAACTTCCAGGAAAGGCACTTTACTTGTTTTTGTCTCTACACTGGGTTTTCTATAGGGCAGAGAGCCTGTTTATATGATGGTGTCAAGGGAAGGAGCCTGGAGCTTTTGGTATTCTCCTTCATGGTCTTGTCATAACCCTTTGACTTTGCTAGGACTTTTCTTGGGTGGGGTTAGGAGATGGGGGTTGTCCAGACCTCTGTCCCTGGGCTGGTGCCAATTAAGAGTTACCAGACTTGAGTTCCTGTCCACAAAGTGGGTCCAGCCCTAATGCTGTTACTACTATAGGGCTAGTGACAGATTCCATCTTGATTTTATTACTTCCCAAGAACTCATCACTAGTCCTCCCCCGTCGCCAATCTATTTGTTTGCTTCAGTACAGAGAGAAATACATTGATTCTATTTTCTCTTTGTGTGTGTGTGTGGGGGGCGGGCAGGGAGTTTTGCTGGTGTGTGTGGAAAGTCAAGTTTTAGGATGTCTGATCAATTTTTTACTACCATATTGGGCTAGAGCTTACCAGTAGCTTGCAGAGCAATAATTAACTTCTGTCATTTCAAACACTCCACGAAAATGCTTCATTATCTTAATTTCTTACAAAGAAATTAATCAGTAGTGGTAGCTATAAATGTGACCCCGAAAAACTGAAATAAAGTGAAATGGTAATAAAGGTTAATATAGGGACTGGAGAGATAGCACAGTGGTAAGGCATTTGCCTTGCACACAACCAACCCAGGAGACGGTGGTTCGATTCCTGACATTCCATATGGTCCCCCAAGCCTGCCAGGGTTGATTTCTGAGCAGAGAGCCAGGAGTTAACTCCTGAGCACAACCGGCTATGAACACCCCACAAATAAAAAGGTTAATACAATGTGTGAGCAGGAGCTCAGTTTTACAGGGAAGGGTGATACTATGCTTAAAACAAGTCCTGAAATTGAAGCAGATCTAAAATAAAGTCAAATGTTAAAGATTTATATATTACAAAAAATAATAAAATAAAATCTCACACACAAAAAGCATATCCCAGAGGAAGAAGTAATAAGATTGCTGGTGGTCTTTGTAGTACATGTCTGGATTCTCTGATTGTAATATACCATTACAGTAGTCACATTGTTACATATATATATTTGGTTTTAAGAATGAATCACAGTTGGATGCAATCCATTGTGTTGTTGATTGTCATGTTAGTTCTTTGACTCAAAAATCAGTTTAGACACATAATTAAACATTTCAATATAAAGAAAATAATGCCATATTATTTTGGAATTACATGCAAACCACTAATGTTCAGGGAGAATCCTAAATGTGTTCAGACTTTTATCTCTCAAAACTACAAAGAGAAATAGCAAAGGAAGTGTTGGTTTCCTTTGGTTCTGTGAGAAGACACAGGTTACTCACGAAACTGATATTCATAGTACCCCATCTACAACAATATTTCTCCATCCCAGCCCACTTTCTGTAGCAAACTTCTTGCATAACACCAGTTCTCACATTCTTTGTTTCTATTACATTTGGAAATTTATTTCTTTATTCCCACATATGAGAGATTATTCAGCATCTGTATTAGTGCTTCTAACTTCACTCAGTCTGATACTCTTAAGATCCATATAGATGCAGAAAATTACATAAGTTAATCTTTTCTTATGGCTGTGAAGTATTCCATTGTGTATTCGCAATATAGTTTCTTTATTCAGTTATCTATTTTTGTACACTTGGCTTGTTTCCAGACATTGGCTATTAATAATAGTGCTTCAATGAACATAGCACTACACATGACTTTTTTTGGATTGTATTTTTGAGTCCTTGAGGTATATTTAAAGGAGTAGAATTGATGGATCATATGGGAGGAAGATTGAAAACTACATAGAGAAAAAACACTAGAAAATAAATCATCATATCAGAAAGTAAGAATCATTTCCATACTGCTTTCCATACACTGAACCATATGACTTTCTTGCTAAGAGAGAATGAGGATTCCTTTCTTGCATCAACCCTGTCAATACTTACTGTGTCTTTCCTTCTTTTTTATGTTTTTCATTTTGGGGCAACACCTGGTAATACTCAGGGGTTTCTCCTGGCTATGTATTTTGCTTAACATGATAGCCTCTAGTTTAATTTATATTGAAGGAAATGGTATGATTACATCTTGTTTTAATTTTGTTCTTATTCCAATAAAACAAAACAAGGAAAAAGACAATATTAACCAATAACAACCCTTGTTGTTGGATTACAATACTGATTATCAAACAGTTGGCGGGGGAGAAAAGGATAATGATTGAATTTGAGGAGACATAAAGATAAGTATGCAAGGATCATGGTTACCTTAATGGTGGGGGTGATTTTCAACAATATTGTCATTATATATTTTGACACTCATACAACCATCTTACTCAAACAATAATACAATTAAAATATGGTTGAGAATAGAGACTATAAGGACTAAGGTGCTTGCTTTGTATCTGAGCAATATCAGGATGTTTTCCTGAGCACAGATCCAGGAATAAACCCTGAACAGTACCATGACTATTTCTCCCCTGTAAAAACAACCCAATGAAGTGAAAAACAGACTCTGTTTCTATAAGTGACTGGAGTTTATGTTCACCAATTATTGTTTCCCTGGCAAAATATTTTGCAAATAAAAATTAAAATTGAGGGGCCGAGACAATAGCACAGCAGTATGGCATTTGCTTTGCATGTGAATAACCCAGGTCAGACTTGGGTTCAATCCCCAGAATCTTATCTGGTTCCCTAAGCCAGGAGTGATTTCTGAGTGCATAGCCAGGAGTAACCCCTGAGGTTACCGGTTGTGCCCCCTCCCCCCAAAAAAAAAAACAAAAAAAAATTAAGGGGAATGCTGATGTGCAGCACATCTCTCTGGATTGCTTGTATTCTTTGCGGCATCTATGGGCCTAATTTCTCTGTGTGTGACTTCATCAGCAGATGGCCACCTTCTCTGGAGGTGAGTTGTTCCGCCTAGAAAGGTAGGAACCAGAGAAGTGTGGTTGCTAGGAAGCTTCACACATCAGTTAGCCAATGAATACCACCACAACTCATAGAAAAACCCACAATAAAATTGTGACAATGGGGAAACAACGCAGGTCAGCACCGGACATAGAGAATGAAGATTGAAAATTTGATGACCAAAAAAACGACCAATCAACTAGTCAGTCTCTCAGAGAAGGAGTTTAGAGAAGAAATATGGAGGATGTTCAAGCAACTCAAAGAAAGTATAGAAGAGAATACTAATAAGAGTCAAGAGAACATGAAGATAGAAATAAAAAAACTCCAAACTAAAATATCAGGTCAAATAACAGGTCTAAAAAAGTCAATAGATGAACTGACAGGCAAAATAGATTAGCTCACCAACAGGGTAACAGCAGCTGAGGATAGAATTAGTACGCTCAAAGATGAGATGAATAACAACTTCATACAGCAGAAGAGACTGGAAAAAAGCCTTAAAGCAAATGATCAGACAATGGAAAAATTACTCAAAGAATTTGAACAGATGGAAATAGAAGTAATTGATAAGCTCAACAGAAGCAAGTTAAGGAGACCCAGGAAGAAAATCTCCAGGAAGTATCAACAGTCAAGTATATCATTAAAGAGAAACTACCAGAACTAAAGAATACATGTGACCAAATCCTGCAAGTGCTAAGAGTACCAACTAAAAAGAGACCCCCGGAAAAAACACCCCAAGACACATTCTAGTCACAATGATGAATCCCACAGATAGAGACAGAATTCTGAAAGCAGCAAGATCAAAAAGGGAAATTACATTCAAGGGAGCACCCTTGAAATTTACAGCAGACCTATCACCAGAAACATTCAGGCCAGAAGGAAGTGGTGGGACATAGTGACAAAACTCAATGAAATAAATGCTTCGCCTAGAATACTGCACCCACCCAAACTCACTTTCCGGTTTGAAGGAAGAATACATGCTTCACAAACAACAGCTCAGAAACTTTACAGACTCAAAACTAGCCTTAAAAGAAAAACTGAAAGACCTACATTAAGACAAGACAGACCAACAGACACATCAAACTATGACACAAAAATGGCACTAAATCCCATGACAATTCTTTCTCTCAATGGACGACTTGCACTCATTAAGAGACACAGAGTGGCTAAATGTATCAAAAAACTCAATCCAACCTTCTGCTGCCTACAAGAAACATACCTGAATAGTCAGAACAAACATAGACTCAAAATAAAAGGCTGGAGGAAAATTATCCAAGCAAACAACATCCATAAAAAAGCTGGAGTGGCCATACTAATATCAGATGATGCAAACTTTATACTCAGAAAAGTTGTAAGGGACAAATATGGGCATTTTGTATTAATCAAGGGATATGTACTGCAGGAAGAAATAAGTCTCCTAAACATATGTGCACCGAATGAGGGGCCAGCAAAATATTTAATACAATTGTTGACAAATCTGAAAAATAATATCAATAACAACACAATAATTTTGGGAGACCTCAACACGGTTTTGTCAACACTTGATAGGTCAACCAGACTGAAACCCAACAAGAACATACTAGACCTCAAAAGAGAAATGGAAGAAAGAGGCCTACTAGACATATATAGGACACTCCACCTCAGAAACCTGGATACACATTCTTCTCTAATGTACATGGGACATTCTCCAGGATAGACTACATGCTAACATATAAAACATACCTCCATAATATCAAGAGGATAGAAATTTTGCAGGCTACCTTCGCTGACCACTAGGCCCTGAAATTATATGTGAACTACAAAAGGACACAGAAGAAAAACTTTAATACCTGGAAGTTAAACAGCCTAATACTGAATAACCAGTGGGTCCGAGATGAAATTAAAGAGGAAATTAAAACTTTCCTGAAAACAAATGATAATGAATACACAAACTATCAGAACCTATGGGACACAGCAAAAGCAGTACTGAGAGGAAAATTTATAGCTTTGCAAGAACACATCAGGAAAGAAGAAGGGACATACCTGAATAGCTTAACGACGCAGCTCATAGAATTAGAAAGTGCTCAATAAAAGGAACCAAACATAGGGAGACAGAAAGAAATAACAAAGCTGAGAGCAGAAATCAATGAAGTGGAAACCCAAAAAATAATCTGAAAGATCAACGAAAGCAGAAGTTGGTTCTTTCAAAAAATAAACAAGATTGATAGACCACTGGCAAACCAAACAAAGAAAGAGAGAGTAATTTGTTAACTCGTTTTAGAAATGAAAAAGGGAAGATCACTACTGATGTTACAGAAATTTAAAGGGTAACCAGAAACTTTAGAAAACTCTATGCCACTAAAAATGAGAACCTGAAAGAAATGTATAAATTCTTGGAGTCCTATAACTTTCCATGGCTGAATAAAAAGGATGTAAAATATCTAAAATACCCCATCACTATTGAGGAAATTAAAATGGTAATCAAATGTCTCCCCCAAAACAAAAGCCCAGGCCCAGATGGATTCATTAATGAATTTTTCAAACCTTCCCAGAGAAACTACTACCAATCCTGGCAAGACTCTTTTTCGAAATTGAAAAAAACAGGAACACTTTCAAATAGCTTTTATGAAGCCAACATCACCTTGATCCCCAAATCAGACAGAGATGCTACCAAAAAAGAAAATGGCAAATAGTATTCAAGGCCTCATCAAAAAGATCATTTATAAAAAAAAAAAAGATGATCATTTATTATGATCAAGTTGGTTTCATCTCAGGAATGCAAGGCTGGTTTAACATCCATAAATCTATCAACATAATACACAACATCAACAACAAAAAAAATAAAAATCACATGATCATAATAATAGACACAGAGAAAGCATTTGATAAGGTCCAGCACCCATTCTTCATAAAAACTAAGATAGGAATGACAGGAACCATCCTCAATATAGTTAAGGCCATCTACCACAAGCCAGTGACAAATATTGTCCTTAATGGAGAAAAACTAGAATCCTTCCCCCTTAATTCTGGCACAAGGCAAGGCTGTCCTCTCTCAACACTCCTATTCAACATAGCACTGAAAGTACTTGCCATAGCAATCAGGCAAGAAAAAGATATCAAGAAAATCCAGATAGGAAAGGAAGAAGTCAAGCTCTCACTGTTTGCAGATGACATGATACTCTACTTAGAAAACCCTAAAGACTCTACCAAAAAGCTTCTAGAAATAATAGACTTGTATAGCAAGGTGGCAGGCTACAAAATTAACACACAAAAATCAATGGCCTTTCTATACACCAATAATAATAGGGAATAAATGGATATCAAGAAAACAACCCCATTCACAATAGTGCCACACAAACTCAAATATATTGGAATCAACTTGACTAAAAATGTGAAGGACCTATACAAAGAAAACTATACTACTCTGCTCCAAGAAATAAGAGAGGACACGTGGAAATGGAAACACATACCCTCTCATGGCTTGGCAGGATTAACATCATTAAAATGGCAATACTTCCCAAAGCATTGTACAGATTTAACGCGATCCCTCTAAAGATACTTGTGACAGTGGATCAGGCACTTTTGAGATTCATTTGTAACAGTAAACACCCTAGAATTGCTAAAGCAATCATTGGGGAAAAAATATGGGAGGAATTACTTTTCCTAACTTTAAACTTTACTACAAAGCGATAGTTATAAAAACAGCATGATATTGAAATAACGACAGGCCCTCAGATCATTGGAATAGGCTTGAATACTCAGAGAATGTTCCCCAGACATACAATCACCTAATTTTTGATAAAGGAGCAAGAAATCCTAAATGGAGCAAAGAAAGCCTCTTCAACAAGTGGTGTTGGCACAACTAGATAGCCACTTGCAAAAAATTGAACTTAGACCCCCAGCTAAGATCATGTACTAAGGTTAAATCCACATGGATTAAAGACCTCAATATCAGACCCAATGCAATAAGATATATAGAACAACACATAGGAAAAACACTCTAGGACATTGAGAGTAAAGCTATCTTCAAGGAGGAAACTGCACTCTCCAAACAAGTGAAAGCAGAGATTAACGGATGGGAATATATTAAGCTGAGAAGCTTCTGCACCCTGAAGGAAATACTGCCCAGGATTCAAGGGCCACCCACTGAGTGGGAGAAACTATTCACCCAACACCCATCAGATAAGGGGCTAATATCCAAAATATACAAGTCACTGACAGAACTTTACAAGAAAAAACATCTAATCCCATCAAAAAATGGGGAAAAGAAATGGACAAACACTTTGACAAAGAAGAAGTACAAATGGCCAAAAGGCACATGAAAAAATGTTCCACATCATTAGTCATCAGGAAGATGCAAATCATGGCAACTATGAGGTACCACCTCACACCACAGAGATTGGCACACATCATAAAGAATGAGAACTAGCAGTGCTGGCGGGGATATAGAAAGAAAGGAACTCTTATCCATGCTGGTGGAAATGCCACCTAGTCCAACCTTTATGGAGATTTCTCCAAAACCTGGAAATTGAGCTCCCATACGATCCAGCTATACCACTCCTAGGGATATACCCTAGGATCACAAAAAAGCAATACAAAAATCCCTTCCTTATACCTATATTAATTGTAGCACTTTTTACCATAGCAAGACTCTGGAAACAACCAAGATGCCCTTCAACAGATGAATAGCTAAAGAAACAGTGGTACGCTTCCTGGAGCAGGATTTTTAGCCGGCACGGGCGGCTAGCTGGCAGGCCTCCGCATGTGCCAGCGGCCTTTTGACCTGGCCTAGGGTAGGGGAGCCCGGACCTGGGTCACCCGCCCCCCCCTTTCCCCCTTTCCTCCGGATCTCCAGGTGGGTTCCTGGAAGGAGCTGATGGGGCACCCTGGGTTTTCCCCACTCCCAGGATGGGCCCGAACACTGGCCTAGGGTGGGGCTTAAATCCCTGTCCTTTGGGCTTGGGAGGATCTCTCTCCCTTCCTGGAACAGGATTTTTAGCTGGCACGGGCGGCCAGCTGGCAGGCCTCCGCATGTGCCAGCGGCCTTTTGGCCTGACCTAGGGTAGGGGGGCCTGGACCTGGATCACCCAACCCCCCTCTCCCCCTTTCCTCCGGATCTCCAGGTGGGTTCCTGGAAGGAGCTGATGGGGCACCCTGGGTTTTCCCCACTCCCAGGCTGGCTCCAGAGGTTGGCTTAGGGGGTGGAGTTTGATCTGGGGGGTGGCAGATAGCTGCTCAGCTATACTCAGGCTGTCACTGGCAATTTCATACCAGTCTACATTTTGCAAACCGCAAACATATGCTCCTCCCAACCATTAGTACCCCAGATTTACCCTTCTTAATTTCAGTAACACCCAGTTCTATTCTCTGACCAAAGACATACAGTAGATCTAACAAATCCCAGAACTATTTAGAAGGACACAAATTGAACACATATTGAACACATATATCTTTTGAATATTTTATGGGTGTTTTCTTTAACTGATGTAACTCTATATATATTCTTTTACCATGATGTTTCTATCCACTTTTCATCTTGTCTTTTCTTTGTAAGCTGTTCAGTAAGGATTGTTGGTGGAACTGTCCCTCAGTTTGATGCCTATGATTGAACTATGTTATGGAAATTGCTGGTCTTGTTCCTATTGCCTCCAGATGCACCAATAACGCTTCATGGCATTGATCCTTGTTTGCATAGACACATTAAAATGGGAAAACACCATACATACAGATAAGTTCTTATCTAATAAATCTCAGTACAATGTACCTTACACCCTGAACATTGATATAACGACCTGGCACAAGCCTCAGAAGAATGGGCATCCTCCATTCACGCCGGAACCAGGCAAGCTATCTACGAAACATCCAAGGTCTTTTATAGCAACAGCTGGAAGCAGTCCTCTACCAGGAAAGACTCTACCAAGGGTCTGACATCGACCTCCTAAAAAGAGACTTCCGTTTACACTGAGAAGACTTGACAACAACAATGACCTGCTCTACAGGACATGGTTCTCTCTATTGCCCCTTAAGTGTGAGGTGAAACGAGAGGATGCCCTACACCATCCTGACTGCAATATGGGATATGCAGACTCCAGGATCTTTAATACAGAAGCATGATACCAACAACAGAGACTATGTGAGGAATGGAGGTGTATTGCCACTACAGAGGATGACTTGAATTGGAGAAACTAGTTTGCCTGGAGCCTAGAGTCAGTCCTGTGCCAGGAAACTTCAGGGGTAGGGTCTCCTTGTTATTTAGACCATAATTTGCCTTTCCATGTCCGTTATGTTTTGGTGGGCCTATGCAAACAAATGCCACTTTAATACCGTTTTGCACTATGTTCCCTTGACTCCAATCCTTAAGAAAAACAACCCACTAAAACTTTTGAGGCTAACTTAAACTAGTAAGCATGTGCATGGAACTAGAGAAATGTACTTTGCCCTCAATGTTTAAGGAGTTACATAAGTCTAATGTCTTTAGATTATATTGTGTGCTGCTAAGAAATAGTATGTACTACAACTGGGGATTTGAGGGACAAAGTAATTGTATTGTACATGGGTTCAGTTTTGTTTTTCTTAATGTTCTTTGGCTGAAAGTTCAAGGCTGGGATATCATCGATGGGACTACCGAGAATTCTCTTTATGGGTGATTGGGCTTCCACTGTAACTTTACCCTGTCCTCTTTGTTTGCATCTTTGTTGTCATAATTAAAATAAAAAAAAGAAACAGTGGTACATATACACATTGAAATAATATACAGCTGTCAGAAGACGTGAAGTCATGAAATTTTCCTATACATGGATGTACATGGAATCTATTATGCTGAGTGAAATAAGTCAGAGAGAGAGAAAAAAACGCAGAATGATCTCACTCATCTATAGGTTTTAAGAAAAATGAAAGACATTCTTGCAATAATAATTTTCAGAGACAAAAGAGAGTAGGGCTCTAAGTTACAGCTCACCTCATGAAGCTCACCACAAAGAGTGATGAGTTTAGTTAGAGAAATAACTACATTGTGAACTATCGTAACAATGAGAATGTATGAGGGAAATAAAAAGCCTGTCTAGAGTACAGGCAGTGGTGGGGTGGGGAGGAGGGAGATTTAGGGCGTTGGTGATGGGAATATTGCACTGGTGATGGGGGATGTTATTTGCATGACTGAAACCCAACCACATTCATGTTTGTAATCAAGGAGTTTTAATAAAATACAAAAAACTTAAGGTTGACTGCCAAATTTAATATATCAAACAAATGGTAAAATAGTTAAGTTTAAATAAATCTTAATATTTTAATAATTTGGCATAAAAATTTTATTTCAAGTATTTTATAATCATTGCATGTATATTTATATTGTTATTTATACTGTTCATATCTGGTCAAAATTTACTAGGCATCTTATATTTTTGTTAATAACCTTACAATTAGGAATTAGTGAATTAAAATTGTGTTTTGATAATTAATTGGCTATATGCAGTATTTTATCTTGGAAGATATTTGTTTCTGAGTAAATGTTATTTTTTAAAAATCCTGCCTGTTCTAGTGAATTTCATAGTTTTAAACCCCAAGATATTTCCTGTTGTCCGCAATTTAAAGTGAGAATTTATGAAGGATCTGCTTGCAAACTTGTCTTGAAAATGAAAAAAGGGAAAGTGCTCAAAAGAAGAAATACAAATGAGCTAAAAAAATTTTTAAAGAAAAAATAGTGCTTACAAATAATTTTACCACTTGAATGTCACACTCTAGAATGAATAAAAATGGGTCTGCAGTGAACAGAAACAATATCTCTGTTCTGAACAATCCCTTTTTTGCCTGGATATGAGGTTCTGTTAAAAAAAAAAAACTCTACAAACTTAGCTGAGGGTGTTTGAAATCATAAACACAAAAAGTTTAAAAGAATTTGGTAACTCTTTAAGAAAGAAAAGTGAAGTTGACTAACACTGTAGTATTTTTGACACTATAGTATTTTAGTTAAATTTTTGTAGAGTACAAACTGGAGCAGAGAGGAAGATCTTCCCAAAAGAAAAGTATGAAATAATGTGACAGACTTGAATAACAAGAAGGTCAGCAACTCTTTAACTACCACTTAATTAAATCCCCTTCTTACAAAGAACAAACTGTGATTATGAATCTTTCCCAAGATTGCATAGCTAATTATATTTAAAATTGTAATCAGATAAATTTCTGATCTTCATTCCCCAATTTTTCCTATAGAGAAAATTCCTATAATGAAGACAAACTAGAAAAAAAAGATGAAGTTCTGTTTCATCATTTTTACCTATGTTTGTTTTTAATAATAAAAATAAAACTTTTCCCATGATATGACACATCTCTCCTGTAAATGTAACAAGTCTTCAAAGTTTCATGAATTTTTCATGACTGATACTGAATGTTATTGCTAAAATGCTATCAGTAGTAGTAATACTACTGCCCTCTGTACATTCATATTTCATAGGTCAATATGCTTTCCCTTTCATTTGAAACAAAGAATTTTTTTCTCAGTGAGAATGAACCAAGATAATTTAGAATACTTTCTTATTAAAGAATTCTTCTTGTTTTAATATTCAAATAATGCAACCAAGAAACATCAATATATAGGCATTATATAGACTCATAATGTATTTAACAAACATTATATAATTCATAAGGTCACACTATACCAGCCACCTTGGCATTTGAGATCCCTGTTCAGTCAATAGTATTGATCTTTGACTTGGTGAGAGGTGCTGAAAGAGACACAGAAATGTAATTTTCTGATTCATGTCACAATATTAAATCTTTATGTCTTTAAAAAATAAATGTAAAGTTAAGATATCCTGGGGAAAATTATAAGAAAGTTCTTTGTATAGAGTAATCTGAAAAAATTATTTTAAAGTAGTTTAAAATATCATACAATAAAATTAAAATTTTTAAATGAACACATGGACTTGTTCAAAGTCTAAGAATCTTTCTAATAGCATGTCACAATATAGGCTCCCTTTTACATATGACAGTTTTTAATCCTAATTTCTGCCAATATTTTGCCTTGCTGGATAGAGTCCCCAAATGGTACTCTCTGATGCCATTAGATTTACATATAAAAATCTAAGGGGAATGGACTAAGTTAAGTACCATGAATCACTGACAGATTATTTGTTAGTGCCTAAGGCCTGAATAAAGCTGATGTCTCCTGAAACCTGACTGTCTGTGGAACATTTCCTCGCAGCTATCCTGAACCCTCAGACCCACTGGCTGGAGGGAGTTGGAGGAGCATTGCCGGGGTGGCAGAGAAAGGCCTCTCCATCCATCTCACCATCATCCAACCCCTTCCAGAATCCCATAATTAGTATCTTATTCTACAGGCTATTATTAGGGTTGGGTAAAATGAAAGTAATCTAAACTTTGCTTTGCTTCCAAAATTATGATTGTGACTTTTAGAATTTTGTATTGTAATATGGCATTTAATTAATATTTGAGCTGAATCATTCCTTTTAAATAATCATTTATTTTTTACTTAAATGCTTATATAATATAGTTTCTATATTTAAATGCTGATGAAACATAGTTTCTATATTTAGCCACTTGTGTGATAGATTATTTGTTCTCCTGTTAGTCCATAATCAGAAAGAGAACATCATATGTCTTCGTTTTGATGAGTCATTTTATGGTTTTTATCTCATAATTTTATATAAAATTGTATGTTTAATTAAGCCCTGTCAAGTATTTAAAGTCTCTGTCAAGTAATTGTTTTATTGTTTTTTAAAATATATAATTTTAGTATACAAGATGCAGCTTTCTTAAAGAAATTATAATAGAATGAAGATAGATTAAAAAGCCTACACTTAAACATAATCTTATTAATCTACATACACCTAAGTATAACATTATATTATAAACATTGTGAGTTTGTTTCCCTCTAATATATTATGGACGTTATTCTTAGAATACTTTTCTTTTTCCTTTAGTTGATAGTATGGATATCTCTTTTACACCACTAGTATCAAGTTACCTACAAAGTGATTCTCAATTCTCAGAATCTAACTGCTCTATTAACCTCTACAACCCTTTCTCATCTGCCCACTAGGATCTCACCAAATTTCCCCAAAGTAATATAATGTCTTCCCACAAATTACATGATTCCTAAATCCCCCCTATGCTGGTATCCTTTTCTATGTTACATATATACAAAACATATATATATATATATATATATATTATAATATATAATATTATATATATATATATATAACTATAGCACAATTAAGAGCAAATTTTCTGGTTTTAGATCCTGTTTCTGTCCACTTCTTGGTTGACAACCATGCACAGGTTACTTAATTGTCTCTGAATCTCAGTTTTCACATCTTAATTTTGTGTATGGGATTTGCAGTTAGGGACTATTACTGACTTTGTGCTAATATATGCCTCTTGATGTTTTCAGGAGAACCTATCTTGTGCTGTAAATTTGAACAGGGGTCAACAGGATACAAGGCAACCTTATCCCCTGTACTTTCTCTCTAGGCTCAGTTTCTTCATCTTTAAAGTGAACCGAATTGGCATAATGAGAATTAAATGAACAAAGATTTTAGAACAGTGCTTATAATGGCAATTGTGCTATAAATAGTAATTATTATTTCAATATTAATAACAGGTATAGTTCAGCCTGTTCTTTCAACTAGAAACTGATATTTTTCCTTAGCTCTCTGCTCAATCTAATTTGTCATGTCATTACTACTTCCTAGTGGTCTATCTTACTTGTCTTTTTCTTTTTCCTCAAAACCACTACTTTAATTGAAGTTTTCCTTAATTTTCTCCAAGAAAAACATATCTTACCAATTCCCTTACTGATTTTCCCCTACAGTTTTTCTGATATTGGTCATAAAAGTCTTGGGATTAATAATGGTTCATTATGAATTAGAATAACAATTTCTAATAGTACACACATAAACAAAGTTTGACTTTGACTTTTTTCTTCACTTTCTACATGTATTCCCTTTTTTCAATATTTACAATAGGGGCAAGATAGCACAGAGGTAGGGTGTTTGCCTTGTATATGACCAACACTGTATGAACCCCTGTTTGATTTCCCGCATCCCATATGGTTCCCTGAGCCTGCTAGGAGTGATTTCTGATTACAGAGCCAGGAGTAGCCCCTGAGTGTCACTGGGTGTAACTCAAAAAAAAAAATCCATAGCTATTATATATTTCCCATGCTGCATTTTAGAGATTACCTCTTTTTGTTTGTTTGTTTTGTTTTGTTTTGTTTTTGGGTCAACCCGGCAACGCTCAGGGGTTACTCTTGGCGCTATGCTCAGAAATCGCTCCTGGCAGGTTCGGGGGACCATATGGGATGCCGGGATTCAAACCACCGACCTTTTGCATGCAAGACAAACGCCTTACCTCCAAGCTATCTCTCCGGCCCCAGAGAGATTACAACTTATTCAATTGACATTTCTTTATATCTAAAACTATAGTTCTTTTATTGCAAGCATAGTTAATTTTTAATAGCAGAATTTAACTGCAATGTACTTCAAACATTTCGTCTTTCCTCCCTCCCTTTCCCCTCCTCCCTCCCTCCTTCCCTCACTCCTTCGCTCCTTCCTCCCTCCATCCCTTTCTTCCTCCCTTCCTTTCTTCTCTTCCTTTCCTTTCTTTTACTTCCTTTTTCCTTCTTTCCTTCCTCCCTTCTTTTTTTATTTCTTTCTTTAATTTTTTTTCTTGAGCTACTGTACTTTACAAAAAATGTCCATAATGGCATTTTAGGCAGTGTTCCAACTCCAGTTCCATTATCACGGTCAACTTCTTTTCATCAATGTCTCCATCTAGCCTGCTTCCTTAACACACACATTTTGCAGCTTTGTTATTATAGTTTGAGTCTGATGTTTGCAGTATTATTGCCCCTGTGGTTTAGATACATATGTGTCACAGTGTGTCCAAGGCCCTTGATCCTTAATTGTTACCTCCTAGCTCTCATACTTATTCTCTCCATTTTACCTTTTTCCTGTTTTTTTTCTTCTTCTTCTTCTTTATATCTACTATCTAGAGACAAGGGCTTTTACACTTGTGACACCTTAAATTTTTGTTTGTTTTTTTTGGGGGGGGCCACACACAATGGTACTAAGAGGTTACTCCTGGCTCTGCACTCAGAAATCACTCCTGGAACGGTTGGGAGACCATATGGAATGCCAGGGATCAAACCCAGGTCGGCTACATGCAAGATAAACACCCTATCTACTCTGGCCCCACATCTTATTTTTTTTTATCTTGCTTTATATACCAAAGCTAAATGGAATCATTCTCTATTTTTCATTCTTTTTACTAACTTTATTTAATATGATTACCTCAAGTTCCATCAAAGTTTTATTTAATTTTATGATTTAATCACTCCTTGTAGCTACATAGTTTTACATTGTGTATTTACCATCTTTATTAAACACTTATCTGTTGAGCACCTGTGTTGATACTATTTTACAGCTATTTTACTGAGTTTTGCAATAAACAATAGTTCACATATGATCATTCAATTAATTTGTTTTGTTAAGGTAGAAACTAATCAAATCATAAAAATATTTAGTTTTACTTTTTAGAGAATCTCTATACTGCTTTTCATAGATATGAAACTAGACAACATTTCAACCAGCATGGGTGAATGTTCTTCCTATATATCTTTATATATATATATATACATATATATACACATATATATACACACACACATACATGCATATACATGTGCCAATATCGCTGGTGTGAATTGATATCTCTTTGTTGACTTGATTTGAACTTTCCTGATAAGTGATGGTGGATACTTTTCCATTTGCCTACAAATGCCTACAGCCATTTACCTGTCTTCTTCAGAGAAGTATCTGTTTATTCCTATCCTCATTTTGGAGTCACATCTGGTAGTGCTTACTATGGTTTACTCCTAAATCTATGCTCAGGTATCACTCCTGGAGTGGCTAAGGAGATTATTTACTGAGGATTGAAGTTGGGTCACCTATATGCAAAAAAAATTAAAAAAATCTTCTTGTTAATTTCTACTGGTACATTAGATATCTGAGATATTTACCCCCTATCAGATAGGCATTTGGGCAGTTTTTGTATTCATGCCAACATTTTTGTTTTGTTTTGTTTTTTCAGGTCAACATTTTTTTAAGGCATTAAAGCTTCTTAATTTATTGTCATCCTAATTGCTTATTTTTACTTCCACTTGCTTGGTCAAAGATATTTTATCCTTGATGATGCCTTTAGTTTCAATGTCATGGAAAGTTCTTCCTACATTTTCTTCTATGTATCATTTTCATAAACTAGAGTTTGGGTTGGCAAGCATTTTCCATAGAGTAAATATATTTTAGGTCTTGCAGGGTCCTCCGTCTCACTCAATATTTTCTTAATAACATTTAATTCACAGGAGCCGCAGTGGTGGCACAGAGCGTAAGGCGTGCATGCTAGTCTAAGACGAACCACAGTTCGATCCCCAGTGTCCCATATGATCCCCCCAAGCCAGGGGCAATTTCTGAGCATATAGCCAGGAGTAACCCCTGAGCATCACCTGGCATGATCAAAATAAATAAATAAATAAATAAATAAATAAATAAATAAATAAATAAATAAAATAACATTTAATTCACATAAAATCATGGCTCACTGAATGGGCCAGAAGCAGTATTGTGCTGATCCCTGCTCTATATGTCTTTTTTTTTTTCCAAAATGAGGAACTAGTTTAGACCAGGTCAGCATGTGGCTTTGTGCACTTTATATTTGAAACTAGATAGCTTAAACATCTTTCCTCGAATTTTTAATGATACAGTTAGTTGATTTTTTTATTCTAAAAAGTAGATTAAATACAGATATTTCACCTATTCTAAAAGGAAATTCAAATTTTTTTTCTGTTCTTCAGTTTTGTATTTGGGTAGAGGAATTACTTTGATTAAATAATTCAAGCTATAAAATAAGCTTTTAATGCCATATATGTTTGCAGTTAGTACAAATAAATTCATGAACATTAAGTTTACCTTCAGGGCTTACTGCCTTTTTTCTGTCTCCTCCCTCTCCAAGGCCTTTGATAGCAGCTTTCTCTTTAATCAAAAGATAAAAATTAAACAATTGGTTAATAATTTTGAAAACTATAACAGCAGAAATTATAATATATTTGAATTTCTATAGATTTTTCTAGGACAATTTTAATTGACAAGAATCAAATTTTTATTTGTTTACATATACATTTATTCCTAATTATTTAGATTATCTTATATTCATATTTTGAAAAGGATTTGGGACACAGAAGTAAATCTTCATAGTTATAATGGGCACCCTAGGCAATGCAAGACCTTTGGAGGTAAACATTTTACCCATTTTTATTGAGACACCATAAATTATAAAATATTAATGATATGGTTTCATGAATACAGTATTCTGTTGTTTTTTGTTTGTTTGTTTGTTTTGCTTTGTTTTAGGGCCATACATACCACAAGCATTCAGGGGTTTTAAACTCATAAAATACTCCTGGCAGGCTTAGAGGACCATATGGTATGCTGGGGATCAAACCTGTGTCCACCATGTGCAAGGCAAATGACCTACCTGCTGTGCTATTTCTCTGGCCCTGAATACAATAGTCTGATAAAATAATGATCAACAGAGTTTCCACTTTCTTCCACCAATATTCCAAGGTTCCCTCCAAACCACATATGCCTCTCTGGGATGTTTAGTTTTGTAAGCCAGCTTTCAGATTTATTTCCTTTGGTCATATGTTATTTTCTTTGTTATCTATCCTTATATCTAACACATGAGATAAGTCATTATTTGTCTCTGCTCCTGTTTGATTTTACTCAGCATAATACTCTTTGATTCCATCTACAAATTGTTTCATTGCTTGTTTTATTTTTTCCTTACAGACAAGTAGTATTTTTTTTATCTAATGATATGTTCTTGAACATTGGCTTATTTTCAGATTTGATTATTGTGACTAATAAGTCAGTGATTAAAGAAATACAAATGTCTATTTTAATGAGTGTTTAGGGGCACTTGGTTCAAAGAAGTGGATTACTTGGCTTTATGGAAAGCTTAAGTCTTAATTTGTAAAGACTTTTTCCATAATGTTTTTTCATAGATGTTCGGCCATTTGACATTCCCAGCAATGAATAAGTGTTCCTTTTCCCTACATCCATTCAGCACTGGTTGTTTCTGTTCTTTTTATTGTATGCCAATCTTATTGATGTGAGGAGATATCTCTTACTTGCTTTGGATTGTGTTTTCTTATGACAAGTGATGAAAAACAGTTTTCATATACCTGTTGGCTATCTAAATGTTTTTCTTTAAGGAATCGTCTGTAATTTTAGTCACTTCTCAAATTACATACTCTAGGAGCTTGATAGGCCCAGTAATCAACTTGTGAGAAATAACAATTGATAATTTTAACAGCATTTCAGATACTGGGGGAAATATGTTTTTATTACCAATTAATGTGCTGACATATTTAGTTTTAAAATTAAATTGTGGTAGCTATATTACTAGCTACATGTAATCTAGGTTACATAGCTTTTTTTTTTCATAGTCTAGGTATTCTAATTTTATTTTGAGAGGCAGAAGGTTGGACAAGATGCTGTTATTTCTCAGTAAAGTGCCTGGTGGTACCCTCAAACCAGGGTCTCCACATGCAATGCATGTACTTAGCATGCACTACCTCTAGCATCTAGGTGCTCTGATTTTTATTTTATTTTTCTATTGTCTCACATACTTAAAAATATTCCTCTGTAATCATTTTGTATGATGTATGCAAAAGTTTATTTCCTCAAAAACTGAGTAAATCATTTGCCATATTTCAAATATCTAGTTTTTGGATTTTAATTACAATTTTATTTTAATTTCACTTTTAGTTTAATGTAAGTTTTATGTAAGTTAAAATATTTTCTTTTGGGGGGCCAGAGATAGCATAGTGGTAGGGCGTTTGCCTTGCAAGCAGCCGACTCAGGACCAATGGTGGTTCGAATTCCAGCATCCTATATGGTCCCCCGTGCCTGCCAGGAGCAACTCCCAAAATATTAAAAATACTTTTTTCTTTTGGGGTCACACCCAGTGCTTAAAGCTTATTCCTGCCTCTTTGTCATTCCTAGTGGGGCTTAGGGAACCATATGGGTTATTGAACCAGGGTTAGCTATGAGTAAGGCAAACATCTACCCCACTGTACTATCTCACCAGCCCTTAAGAAATTATTAATTAGTATTTAAATTTAGTGGCAGCTGTCCTGTTCATTATGTTGGATATTGACATTTTATGGCTGAAATGGGACTTACAGTTCATCTAATTCTATTCATTAATTTTATAAATGAGGGAGTTAACATCAAATAGAAATTTGTCTAAAGGTTGAGAATAGTTTCCTGGTTTTAGGTTTTTGGGACCATAAAGACTTGTCTTTGCTACATGAACATGCAACTTGTCATGTTATTTGCAGCCTGGGAATGAATTGAAAACAGTTATAAGACCTGTTCACCTAATTCACTTTGCAAGACAGCCAAGTATTTGTTGACTGCTGAAAGACTGTATAACAAGATGAGAATAAGTACAGAATCAATAGAGTAAAACAGGACCACCATAACCAACAACTATAATTCTGTGGGCAACATCCATGTTAAGATGCCAGAATCTAAATTGATAAAATGATAAAAAGTGGGGCTGGAGCAATAGCACAGTGGTAGGGCATTTGCCTTGCATGTGGATGACCCAGGACAGACCTGGGTTTGATTCTCAGCGTCCCATATGGTTCCTCAAGCCAGTAGCAAGTTTTGAGTGCACAGTCAGGAGTAACCCCTTAGCATCACCAGGTGTGGCCCAAACCCCCCCAAAAAGGGGGGGGTAAAAAGTACTTTTCAGAAAAAATTTATTAAAATTTATTTAAGGTGCCAGAGCAATAATACAGTGAGTAATCAGCTTGCCTTGCACGCAGTTGATCCGGGTTTGATTCATGGCATTCCATGTGGTCCCGCAAACATACCATGAGTGATTCCTGAGTGCAGAGCCAGAAGTAATCCCTGAGCATTGCCAGGAGTGGTCCCAAAACAAACAAAAATTATTTAGAGCTTATTTTAGGCATGATTTTCAGAAAAGTGTGATAGAGATACATTGTGTTTTTTTTTTTAAAAAAAACACAATAAAAGTTTTAATTTTAGAAAGTCAGACTGCTGTCTGTTTTTTAAGTTTTCTCTTTGTTGAGAAAAACAAAACTTAAACAGATTGCTGCTAATAAATCCTGTAGATTTTCCTGGCAAATAAACTCCATTTTCCCTGTGGGTAGACAGTTGGCTCTCTACTTCTTAATCATTGTTCAGACAGAATCACAAATTAAATTTTGGGATATTTATTTTATTACTTTAAATATTTTCCACCTACTGTCAGTATATTGAGCTTTTAAAATTCCTATGCAAAATTTATTATTTGGAAAGTCTCTCTCATTTTCTTCTCCACTTTTGTCACTTTAGGCAGTCTTCTGAGGGTCAGATAAAGAAATGTTAGAACCATAGTCCTGAGTTCATTTTCCTTGGAATGTTGTTCATTTGGTCTTTGGAGCTGGTTAGTTGAAAAAAAAAAAACTGGCCAGAAAACTGTTTTGGTTGACTAATATTCTTGTGTTGTAAAGTAATTATTATATTGGCATAAAGAATAAGGAATCTGATTATGTGGATTTTTTGTTGTTTTCCCTTAATAGAAAGAATGGATTGATGAGAATACATGACCACAGTCAAGGGCAGTGAGCTCATGTACCTTTATGAGATGACTGACTGGGAATCATTAAAAGGACTACTTAACATCATGTTATCTTCGGTGTCTTTAACAGGTGTATAAGGCATTTGAGCAATCATCTACCAAGCATATGTTGCTCTTTGATCTTATACCTCATTTACTAATGAGGTATACTTGGCAAACTTCATACAAACAAAGGAATATAAGTAAAGAATGAAGCCAAAAGTAATCTTTACTTTGATACTCAGCATTGCAAGAATATTTGCAGTGAATATAATTTGCAAGGAATATAATTTAATGATAGCTCTCAACAGTGAAACTAAATAGAGTTAGATTCACTTTCTGGGTCCAAATTTATCCATTCTATGGGGATAATAATTCCTCCGTTTCTAGTAAAATTCCTAATATTTAAATGGAGATTTTTTCCTGGATATTATTATAATGGTTGTGATGGACTTTCAAAAACAAAACAAAACAAAAGACTGGGTAAAGGTTCAGATCTGAGATTGACTTTACTCCATATAATACCTTCCTATGGCTTTGGATTTTCTGTCTGATATCTATGACTTATTCTCCAAGCTCATTTACATTGCATGAACTATGGTGCAAAATTGGTGGAGCAGACTTTGGATGTCCCTGGCGTTTTGATATGATTTAAATTATGAATAAATCAACGGTATCTCTCATTTTTGAATTTCCAATAAATTTTATGAGGGTGGTGAAAGCAAGTGATATTATCTTAGGTTTTACTTACTGGTTTGACTGTATTACTGATTTGACTATAATACATGATTAAAGTTTTTAAACTGGCACTAATTGCACTCATAATCCAAAGTTTCTTTTCTCTTACTGATTAACTAGTTTAAAAGAAATATTGTCAGCTTTTTGTCCTTGTTTGTAACCAAGAATATGAAATATGTATAAAGAAGTGTTGGTATTTGCAACCCTGTCATCCAAATGGTGTTTGTGGGGTGTGTGTGTGTGTGTGTGTGTGTGTGTGTGTGTGTGTGTGGGTGTGTGTGGTGCATTAAAGAGCTCATGGTCTGTCTCTTGTCTTGGGAGTGTGGGTGTCTTTAATTAGTGGTATTGAGTCAAAGGATAGAGCTAAGAGGAGATGTTAGGGTCCAAGAAAAAGTCACTAGTGTCCTAAGCTTCATTATTAGATTCTTCTCTTGGGTGAGGCCATTAAATAATAGCCCTTTCAGGAGTGGTCACGTGATAATGAGCTTAATGCAATAATATATTTTGAAATAAAAAATTCTTCCCAAGCTATAATTTTAGATGGTGTTTGTATTTTTAAACATAGAATGAGTAATTTAGTTGAATTTGAGTGTAGTTTTTTCTCTCATAAATAATGCTAACTAATTATATAACCAGTACTTTAGTGATGCTAGAGAATGATGTGGGACTAAACAATAGTGCAATGGATAGGACATTTGTTTTGCATGTGACTGACCAGGATTTGATTCCCCAGCACCATATGTGTTCTGTTGAGTCCTACCAGGATTGATCACTGAACACAGAGCCAGGTGGAAGCCTTGAGCACTATTGGGTATGACCCAAAACAAACAAAAAATTAAGAAAAGGAAGGAAAGGAAAGAAAGGAAGACTAAAAAAGTGGAATGAAGGAAAGAGGAAAGGAGGAGTCATATTTTTCAGAAACGGTTTTCACATTTATTTATAGATCAGATTTTGTTGTTTTAACACACAAGTAGTAGGTTAAAACAGATAATGACAAAACCTCTCAGCTAAACTCAAATTTTTAATATTGGATCATATGTAATATATTAATTCTTAGGATGAAAGATAGTTATCCAATTTTCAGAGCTGATTAAAACAGGCTGATATTAAGGGTTCTTCTGTTCTGTTTTCCAGAATGAGTGATATTCCCCTAGTGAAAATGGTAAAATTGGGGGATAATTCTGTGTGTTCACATAAAGAAGGTAGTTGATGGGGTACCAAGTGATTGTTTCTTCTTTCTCAAAAGGGGTCGTATGTCAAATTAAGTTTTGGTCCCTCTATACTTAGAGACTAACTCCAAAATAGTAAAGGTTATGATCTAGTACAGGGATTATTAAAAAAGGCAAAAATATTAGAAAAAACAGAGCTAGAGAACTAGTACAGTTTGTATGACACTCACCTTATGTGACCTTACATTACATGTGACTCATTACCTTTAGTTCCTAGCATCTCTGAACACCATCATGAATAATCCCTGAGCATTGAAAGGTATGACCCCCCCCAAAAAAAAACCAAAAGCAAACCAAAATAAAATAATAGACAGCAGAGAAATACTAACTGCAATAATTAATAATAGGGGTTTATATTATTCTGCAACAGCATGTTTAGATTAACATAAAATTAATTTGGTTTGGAAGCCACATCTGACAGCACTCAGGACCAATTTCTGGCTCTGTGGTCAAAGATCACTCCTAGTAGTACTCATAGGATCATAATGTGGTGCCAGGAATTGAACCAAGTTCAACTGCATGTAAGGCAAGCTCTTTAGCTTGGTCCCAAATACTGCATTAGAAAGAGTACATTAAAATGATTAAATTATTTAAATACTCCTTTTGTTACCAGAGAAGTTGATCATCTGTTCCCTAGCATATTTATGTAGAATAGTTCATTTTAGCTTTAGAACAGTATGGGAGGTTTTTAAACAATAGGACCTATAGAATAGGTCAGTTTTGCTGAGGGTAGTACCTAAAAGGTGTCTAATAAACAATTTGATCAAGCACTGCTGAGCTGCATGTATTTTTTCCCCTTTGGAGATTTAAGGGAGCATTTCCAGCAGGGCTCAGGACTGATTTTAAGCTGTATAGGTCTTTTGTGTGTGTGTGTATGCAACTCTTCTGGATGTTCAAATGCTCATACTATACACATTGACCTATGATGAAAGGCCTAGAGCAAGTTGAGGTCAGGTACTAATAGGTTCTTTTCATTCCCCTTGATTTGATGCAAATAGATTTTTAATTTGACTTGGAAATGCTTTTTGTTAAGTTTTTTTCTATTAAGCAAACATTAAATTTACAACTTTGCATGACTGAGTTCTTGGTCTACAGTCCCTGCGTATAGTATTTTTATTTTTCTTTTATTACCCACAGTAGCTATCATAATAGAAAAAACAATTACTTTTTTTGTTTTCTGGGAACTAAAGACTGATCACACATGACTACAAAGAAATCTGACACACTGTTGAAACTGTAATGAAATTTCCGAACATGCTGATGAATTGTTCCTTGTATAGAAATCTCATATTTGAATCCTAATTATAAATACAACTTCTGTTGTATAATGTTTCCTGTTAGTTTTATTTCTTGGCAGACAGTTCAGTAGTACAGACAATAGAAACAATAATTAAATTATAATTCCTGTCCATTGGAGACTTGGCAACTAAGAAAAATCACATGGTATGTTTTTGGGGGCAAGAAAATGATCAAGCTAAAATCTGTTTTGTTGAAATCTCTAATACCTGAAGTTAACTTTGTGTAAAAAAATAAGTTAACTTTGTGACTTTCATGAGAGTAGAGTTAGCAGTTTTAGAAATTTATTTAATAAGATGGTGGAGAAAATTCTTATGGCATATGAGAATGAGTCAATGTTGAAGAAATATAATTAAATATAAAAGAATAGCTATACTTTCTTTAGTTTATTTTACTTCTTATTTTAACTGTTTTACCAAAATATTTTACTAGATGACTTTGGTATTTATTATTTAAAACATAAGCAGACAATTAATAAGGGTTTATTGTGCTTATTAGACTGTTTTTCTTAAAGTTCCATCAATATTTTTCTAAGGAAAACTATTTTCTTAAGCCTCTTGCTGTCTAACATAGGTGTCTACCCTGCTCTCACAAAATTTAGAAAGTTATATTCTTAAATAAAATTCAACTTCTTACACAAAAAATAAAGGAAAAAACTGAGAAGAAAAAGAAATAAGGAAGGTAAAAAGAGAAAGAAGGTAGGGTCAACCCTGGATCCATCCTGATTCAAATCTCGGCATATCATATGGTCCCCCGAGATAACCAGGAGCAATTTCTGAGTGAGAGGGAGAGATAGGGAGAGAGAGGAGAGAAAGAAGAGAGGAGAGAGAGGAGAGAGAGAGGAGAGAGAGGAGATAGAGGAGAGACAGAGGAGAGAGAGAGGAGATAGAGGAGAGAGAGGAAAGAGAAGGTAGAAGTAAAGAAATCAAGAAAGCCTATGGGATGAGTAGAAACAATGAGTAAAACATCAAGGCGCATGATGATACTTCAGTTTGACAATTTGATATCAGCAAAAAAAAAAAAAGAAAAGAAAAAGGAAAGAAAAGAAGAAAGAACGAAAGATAAAGAAAGAAAGAAAGAAGAAAGAAAGAAAGAAAGAAAGAAAGAAAGAAAGAAAGAAAGAAAGAAAGAAAGAAAAAAGAAAGAAGAAAAAAAGAAAAGAGAGAAAGAAAGGAAAAGCCTCTCAAATCATTACTCACAAGCACACTTGATTTAATTCAGATAGAAACTATAGGTGATTATTGAGCTTCTTATGTATTTTACAAAAAGAATATGCTGTAAAGTAACCAACATGAATAATGCAATCTTTTCACACGTTTTTTGGCATTTGTTTTAGGTTTTTTTTTTAATTTATTTAAACACCTTAATTACATACATGGTTGTGTTTGGGTTTCAGTCATGTAAAGAACACCTTAGTCTGCATCTAGCAGTGCTCAGTGTTTACTCCTGGCATTACACTCAGGAATCACTCCTAGCTGGCCTGGAGGTCATTTGGGTGCTGGTGATGGGATCCAGGTTGGTCATGTGCAAATCAAACAGCAGTGCTGTGCTTTAGCCCTCCTTTTACTCTGACAGATTCTTTTAAATATTTGTAATGAAAGCAAGGTTAACTTTTCCATAATAAATTCCAAATGCATAGGAACAGAATTAATGAGACTAATATTTAAATTTATTTAGCAAGTCAGAAAAGTTTAATGAAAACAAATTTCAACTTGATTCTATCCCATCTTTCACAATTTATGGAGTAGGTAGAAGAAACGTATGTGTAGTGAATTATGTTCTTCACAATAAATTCAACAAGTCTCTAGGATTTGTTTTCTGTAGCTTCAGTCTGAAATTGCCCATTATGGATGTTATGCATAGATTTTTCCATTATACTTTTTATCGAATTAATTGTTCTTAAAACAAAATTGTAACCCAAAGTTTATTGTAAGAGTGTTCCTCAAGTTTCTCAAGAAAAGCATTTAATCTTTTGGTGATTTCAAACTTTCAAAATGCTAGTCTCAAAGTTTTTTTTTTATTATAAAGTGATTTTTCTTTGATCCTCTAATGATTTTTTTGGTTTTGTGTGTGCATGTGCCTCTGTGTGCATATGAGTATAGAGATGCATGATAAAATGACTTAATGCATTAGTTTTTTTCTTAACAACAATTTTACATTAATTTTATCCTCTGTTACTAATTGGTCTAAAATATTTTCATATATTTTGACAAAGTTCCAGATTCTAGATAAGGTCATAAATTATTAGCTGGTACTTTGGGAAAGTACAGGGGTCACTGGAACAGTTGGTCAAAATGCCTCCTCTTTGGCAGATATTTGTAGTGTATGATTACTATTAGAACATGAAACCCACCTCTCTGCTCTTGAAATGAGACTTTTTTCTTCTATTCCAAATCAGAGTTGTATTTGGGAAAAATAAAAGTCAGAGAAAGGCGAAGACTTGCAGAAATAAAAGCTAATTTAACTCTTACTGATAACATTGTATCGATGACCTGGACAGTGTAATTCTAATGTTGGGTCTGGTTTCTGTAAACATTAAATATTGCCATTAAACTATTGAGTGTTCTTTTCTGCATATTTTAAGGCAATAGTTCAAGATATAAATGTTGATTAATATTTATTTGTATATTTATTTTAAACCATTTATTAAATCCTGTGTATCATGGTATGTATTATATCATAGGAAAACATTAGTGAAACTTTGAATGGGAAAATCACTGTTTAGAATTGAATGAGGATGCTATAGCTTAATATTATTTTTAAAAAGATTATATCTAACAGAGGTCAGATTTCATCATCCATGAGGAATCAGACGTTTTCCATACACCACAAAAGGACCTAAGGGAAAGTAAATGATTGGAGTATGGAGTCTATAGTTACCCCGTGGCAGTATACTTCAAGGATGGAGAAACCTTGTATCTCTTAGGCCAAGGGAATTCCCTTTCTAATTTCCCCAATATTTACAGTGCTTATGCAGGGAAGAAAAAAAAAAGGCAGCACAAAATAATATTTTTGTTTTGTTTTGTTTTGTTACTGTTGTTGCTGTTGTTTTTATTTCTTTGAGCTTTGTTTTGCTTTTATTTCAGGATCGTGATTATTGTGTAGTGGTTGTCTTAATTGCTGTGGTGCTTTTTGGATTTTTTTGTTGGATCATTCTTTTTATATTGTTGTTGTGTTTCTCTTTCTTTTTCCCTTTCTTCTCCCAAATTAATATTTATAGCCGCTAGAAGGACTCCACCCATTTTTTGCTTGTTTGATTTTTACCCCATTTTATTTTTTTCTTTTCTTCAAACAGAACCAAATAACTTGAACCATCTTGTTCCACCTCTGAAATCAAGGAGGAAATAATGTAGGGTACCAAGACCAAACAGCTGTATGATCACTAAATAGTAATAAAAAATGATCGGACTCAAACACCTAACCCAAAGCCAATGACAACAGACTCGATACCCAATCTACAACAAACTAGACACAGAGGGGACCACTTATACTAGCAGCCTGGGGGGTAAGGGACGGGGATATGGGATGCATACTGGGAATGAGGTTGGTGGGAGGACAACTTTGGTGGTGGGAATTCCCCTGATTCAGTGTCAATATGTACCTAAAATATTACTGTGAAAGATATGTAATCCACTTTGGTCAAAATAAAAATTATTATTATAAAAAATAAAAAAATCTTCTGTAGTTAAATAAACTTTATTCTAAGGCTTAGATTATGTTGTAGCCTATTCTCTCAATGTCTAATATCTAAAGTCCTCACAGCTGGACCCATACCCCACATTCACTGCCATGCTAAAGGTTCAACCCTGAAAACCCTGAGGTATTCTCAGAGGGCGTGGGCCTTGTAGCCTCATCAGCCCAGACCCAAAGATCCTGGAATGCATGGCTGCTAATGTAGTTGTATGACACCTATAAACTACTTAGTACTGACCACCAGTAGTAACTCACCAAATTAAACTAGCAGCAAAGTGCTTAGTAAACCTTGAGACATTGACTTACTGTAAGACCCCGGTGAGATAAAACAATTCTCACCGATTTTCTACTATTGAAATATTTTTAGATAATTCCATTACTATTTAGCTATAAGAAACAATAAAAATAATCTTATGCCTGTCAAAGGGGCAGACTTGAGGGTGAGTGAGAAAAGGGACAATGATAGAGGGAATGTTCTATTGGTGTTGAGTCATTAAATGCTAGAAGCAACTGTTGTGATGTTTAAAATAATGTAATTTTTTAACTTTAAAGATGAAAATAAAAATATATAATAAAAAAGATAGTATATATGGTGCTGTAGATTTTCAGCTGAGGCCTATGCTCCTAGATAAGTAGCTACAAATAGAAATAAATCTTCAATCTAGAAACTGATCTTTTTATAAGTAGCAAGAATTTTTCTTATCTAGTATCAGGCTCAAAATATCTCTTCTTAATTAACATTTTAATAATTTAATAAGGTTGATTGTGAGACTCCTTATAAAATTCTTTTGACTAAAATAGGTTTGTAAAAAAGAAACTTAACAAGCAGCTCTCTTGTTCCCTGAGAGGTCGAGATCCCTCAACAGGCAAATATTGCTCTCACCTGCACTCATTTTCATTTGACATGCTGCAGTTTTTAGATCTTTTTATTTCCTTAAGAAATTTGCATTTTCCAGAATGAACACCATGCAAATATTGGTAAATCTTTAACTGTTTCTTTATAGTAGGGATATGTCTCAGAAAGCTTTTTAGGCCATAAAGATATTAAAATAATAAAATTAAATCACATTTGCTTTGTTTTAAGATGCAAATGGCTCAGTATTCCTTTAATTTCTTTGTTCTTGAAATTCTTATCTTGAGTTTTGGAATATTTATTTTGGTGGATGTATTAATTGTAATGCATTCATCTTAATTGACATTGGACTAATACAATTGTTAAAAACTAGTAAGACTGTAACAAATTATGAACTATTGAAAAATGTTAAATAACGTTGAGTATATAGTCAATACTTCTTTTACATTTATGTTTTATGTATATGTATGTATATATACATACACAAGCAGAAGTTGGTGTAAATGAAGACAGAAAATTTGGCACTTCAGAAAAGGAGCTAAAAATAACTGGTAATAGTTTTGTTCAGTTTCATAGTACAAGATACTAAAACAAACCATAGCATTTTGTATATATAAAAACATAATATTTATTATGTTGTTTAGAAATGTTACAGACAGTATCTTTACACCTGCCAATCCAACTAATGACCAAGTTCTACTTTTTACACTCTCTAGGCTGTGATATTTAAAAAAAAAAGGAGTGAAAATTCTGACAGTGACAGTACACTGTGAAAAGGACACCAAAGTGTGATTGTAGGAAGCAGTTAGCATGAAGGCAGCAAGTGGGTCAGCTGCATACTTGGGTTCTCAGGAAAGGTCTCTGTGATATGATACAACTTGTTTTGTGTGAGCTTAGAGGTGAGAAGAAAAAGATTACTTTTGTTAGATGCCTTTTCTAAAAGTGATATGTTCTTTTAGGTCAAATCTCCTTTTCCAAAGTTTTATGCAATATCATGGAATTTCTACGTATAATTTGTTGCTGTCATAGTCAAGTATTTATGTATTTAGTTATTGTGAAATTACAACTTTATTTATGATTGTGTTTCAGGCATACACACTTTCAACACTGATCTATTCACAAGTGTCCACTTTTCTTCACCAGTATCCCTCTCCAACCCCATTTTGCTCTCACTCACCACCAGTCTGCTTCTATGAGAGTTTCTTCTTTTCCTTTAAATTTTTTTGCATTGTAGTGCACTGCATTGTGCTGATTGGGTTTCATACATGACATTTTACCACCTTTCAGCATCATCTCCTAGTTGAACTCTTCCCTCCACCGTAGTTTTTGGCTCCCTCCTTATTCTATCCCTCGGCCTTCTTTCTAACATTGAAATTATTATCTTTATAAAGTTTTGTGCCATTTTTCTGTAGAAATTGGGCATTTTTTTGGGATACATTTTACATTAAAGTATCCCCTTGAGTTCTTGTAAAGATGATATTGAGTAAATGTTTATCTGTGAAATTGTGTATTATTCCTTCAATAAGAATCTGGCTGGGTGAAATATTCTTGATCAGGCATAAAAGAAAGACACCTGCACTCCTGTACTCATTGCACAATAGACAATATCTGAAAATAAAAACCAACAAATATCCGACAACAGTAGGCTAGATAAAGAAACTACGGTACGGGGCCGGGCGGTGGCGCTGGAGGTAAGGTGCCTGCCTTGCCTGCGCTAGCCTAGGACGGACAGCGGTTCGATCCCCCGGCGTCCCATATGGTCCCCCAAGCCAGGAGCGACTTCTGAGCGCATAACCAGGAGTAACCCCTGAGCGTCACCGGGTGTGGCCCAAAAACCAAAAAAAAAAAAAAAAAAAGAAAGAAACTACGGTACATATATACAAAATGGACTACTACTTATTCATAAAAAGATGATGAAGTCATGCAATTTGCTAATATGTGGATAGAGCTAGAGTATAAAATGTTGAGTGGAAGCAAGAGAGGAAAAGACTCAATATGATATCTCTCATATGTGGGATATAAAGAATCTTCCTGGAAGAATATCTTATTTCCAAAGGTAATTGATAGAAATGAAGAACAGGAGAACTGGTCTTTAGTAGGAAGTTGTTGAGAGCTGTTTGGGAGAGAGGAGATAAGTTAGGAAAGGGAAAACTATGACAATCACAAAGGTGAAATTTGCCTACCACAAAGCAGGCTGGGGGTGGAAGGGAAACTGGGGACACTGGTGGAGGGTAATGAACACTGGTGAAGGGATTAATGTTGGAACATTGTATGCTTGAAAATTTATCACAAGTGCATTTGTAATTGATAGAGAATAAATAAAATCTATATATAAAATAAGCATAAATACAGGGGTTCAAAAACAAAAAAAACTTGCTAACTAAAACTCTTGTCACTGAAAAATTTGATCAAACTCATATTTACTTATAAACTGAATTTGAGAATTTTATACTATTAAAATATGCTGACCCAAAAATTCTGTTTTAAAATTGTACACATACACACTTGGAGTATATAATTATTTTCATTTGTTTTACATTATTTCCTTTTTCTTTCTTGCATTTCAGAAAAAATATTTTTACTTCACTTAAAAATAGAGGCTTTGGGCCGGGCGGTGGCACTAGAGGTAAGGTGCCTGCCTTGCCTGCACTAGCTTTGGATGGACCGCGGTTGGATCCCCTGTGTCCCATATGGTCCCCCAAGCCAGGAGTGACTTCTGAGCGCATAGCCAGGGGTAACCCCTGAGCATCACCGGGTGTGACCCCCCAAAAAATAGAGGCTGGAGAGATGGTACAGCTGATAAGACATATACTAGTAGTCAGAAGTGAGATGTACAAAGAGTCAGGAAAAATCTCTGAGCACAGCAAGGTGTGATCCCTCTCACTAAACACAAGAAAGTATGAATGAAGATAAAATGAATCATTCTGAGGAGGGCTGGAACTTCCAGCTCACTTCATGAAACTCACCACAAAGAGTGGTGAGTGCAGTTATAGAAATAACTACACTGAGAACTACCATAATCATGTGAATGAATGAGGGAACTGGAAAGTCTGTCTAGAGTACAGGTGGGGGTGGGGTAAGATGCAGGGAGATTTGGGACATTGGTGGTGGGAATGTTACACTGGTGAGGGGGGTGTTCTTTACATGAATGAAACCTAATCACAATCATATTTGTAATCAAGATGTTTAAATAGAAAAAAAAAATTAAAAAAAAAGAAAATGAATCATTCTGACCCAAAGAGTAAAACGAAAATCGAATAGGCGATTCCCTTGTGAATATGTCTGAAGCAGACTTACCTCAAGGATTAAGAAAAGAGACAGAAATAAGAAAGAGCTAACAAGGAGGTCAACAAGCTCATAGACTGAAAACTTAACTATCTTCCATATAGAATACATATTGCTTAGACCAGTAATCATCAGAAGAACAAAATATTCTTTGGTCAAATGTCTATCTATGAATCTACCTGGTTATGATTATGGTTGGGTTTTAATTATATAAAAGGACACCCCCCCATCACCAGTGCAACATTCCAACCACCAATCTCCTAAATCTCCCTCCTCCCCACCCTGCCCCTGCCTGTACTCTAGACAGGCTTTCTATTTCCCTCATACATTCTCATTGTTAGGATAGTTCGCACTGTATTTATTTCTCTAACTAAACTCATCACTCTTTGTGGTGAGGTTCATGAAGAGGGCTGTAACTTGCAGCCCTCTTCTCTTTTTCTTTACACATCCCAGAGCCTTAGTATACTGAACAAATATCTTTGTAATGGGCTTTCTTAAGTGAAGATTCTTCTGAGAGAGACAGAAATAACTAGAAATTGAGCTTTCGTGTGGTCCAGCAATACCACTCCTAGGAATATACCCTAAGGAGCCCCAAATCATAATTCTTAAAAGCCCCCTGCACTCCTATGTTCATTACAACACTATTCATAATAGCCAGAACCTGGAAACAACCCAAGTGTCTGAGAACAGATGCATGGCTAAAGAAACTGTGGTACAACTACATAATGAAATACTATTTCTCAGCCATTAGGAAAAATGAAGTCATGAAATTTTCTTATACTTGGATGGATCTAAAGAGTATTATACTGAGTAAAATGATTCAGAGGGAAAGGAATAGATATAGAATGATTCTACTCATATATGAGATATAAAAGTTTAGTCTGATAATACCTAAAGACAATAGAGAAGAGATCCAGGTGGGCAGGTCCATGCCAGGAAGCTTGTCACAAGAATGAGGGAGTACAGTTAGGGCAGAGAAGCGACCTCTCTGATAATAATAGTTGAAAATGATCACTCTGGACAAGAACTGGATGCTGAAAGGAGATATACTTGCAAATAAAGTGATATATTTGCAAATGCAATATTGCAAACCACAGTGTCTAAAAGATGGTGGGGATGGGAGTTAATGTCTTCCCCAGAGGCCAGCAATAGGGAGGGTATGAGTGAAGCTGCTACATTTATTGCTGCAGGAAATGTGCACTGGTGAAGAATGTACATTACATGGATGAAACTCAATCATGAACAACTTTGTAACTATGGAAAAAATTCAACTTTATTATAAATGACCTCATAACCACAGTGTTTAAATAAAGTAAATTAAAAAATAGAGTAGTTACAGGATCATCTCCTGTAGCATTCAGCCTCCATTCTGGGAACCAGCATTTTGGGCTGAAAGTTCCTCTAAATTACCCATCCTGTCAATCTCCTTTATCTATCTATCTATCTATCTATCTATCTATCTATCTATCTATCTATCTATCTATCTATCTATCTATCTATCTATCTAGTATCTAACAGGGGATATGAGATACAGATGAAAAGCAAATTTCCAGAGTGCAATAATTATTATCACTTTAAGATTGATCCAGTCTTCATGGAAGCCAGAAAAAAAGACACATTTTAGATTTTATGTATTATTATTAAGCTATGAAGCATACAAATTTGTCTAAAGAATAAACATTTTTACTACATGGATCTAATTTTTACAGTTTTTAGTATCGTTTGGTAAAAGTTGCACAAATATTTTTCAAAGACATTTTCTTTTTTGTTTGTTTTTGTTTCTTGAAGAGTCGTCTAGCAATGCATAAGGTGCCGGAACTCAGCAAGACTCAAAAGATGCTTGACTAGACTGTGTGGGTAGACCTGAGAGTTAAGTGCTGACTGCCTGTAGTGTAGTACTTGTGGACCCAGTGATCCTATAGCCACACCTCAGAGATAACCTGCAGAGAACTCAGGGGGTCTATGCAGTGTCAAATATTGACTGAACTTGAAGCCAGTACATATATGACACGTGTTTCAGACAGTTGAGTTAAACCTCTGACCCCAGTGGATATTCCTATACATTCTCTTATGAAGCTTAATCTATCTAAGCTTTTTTTTTATTTATAGATATCCATTGTGGTAATATGTGTATAAAGAATTTCTATTTTAATATTTATCCAGTTATTTTCTATTTCACTTTAAAATTTATTGAAATAACAATGGCTTATAACTTTATATATCATTTACATACCATTATGTTTCAACATATAATATATACAACAGTATAATCACTGTCAGAAAAGTTGTTTCTAACCATCATCATACAAATTTTCCCTTTTAGTTACCTTTCCACTACTTAGATCTCCCTTATTAAATCAACCTACATTCTGAATCTGAATTTTATTTTCTATTGTTTATTTACTTGCTTTATTTGTCTTCCACATGAGTGGATATATCATTAGTTTAAATATTTTTAAGTTTAATTTTAATTTAATAGATATATTGAAGTATTATAGAAGTCATTTTTATCATTGCAAAATACAGCACCAGTTTCTCCACAAATTTTTTAGTATCTCTCTACCATTTTCTCATGGTCCTCTTCCTCCTGCATTATTTCAGTTTCCAGTTATATTGATCATGCCCTTTAAGTTTATTTTCATTGGGGATTATTCCCAATTTAAAAAAAGAGCATCCTTTCTTTGTTTCATTATGCTCCACACATGAGCAACATCATTTCATATTTATCTCTTACTTTCTGACACATCACTTCAGTCTTCTCTAATTCTATTCAATTGTAGCAAATAACAAAATTTCATCTTTTCTCATATCTGTAATCCACTGTGTACATATACTACAACTTTTTCATGTCTTTGTTGTTGGGCACTTGAGTGCTTCTATAGAGATAGGTTTACATGTATTTTTTCATATTAATTTTTCATGTTCTTAGGATAAATTCCCAGGAAGCAAGAGTTATGTGGAAAGTCTATATGTAGTGTTCCAAATAATCTCTGAGCTGTTTTCCAGAAAGGTTGTGTCATGTAGCAGTTCCACCTATAGTGAATAAAATGTTTCTTTCCCACCACATCCCAGTAGTAATTGAGGTTATTGTTTCTTGTCTTTTTCATATAAACTATTCTCACAGGTGGAGGAATGAAATTATTATTTTGATTTTTATTTCCTGATAATCACTGATGGTGAACATTTTTCTACATGCCTATTGAATATCTTTTATTCTTCTTTGGAGGAGGTGTCTGTTTTCTTTTCTCACCTGTCTGGGATGGGTTTGCTTATTTGTTTCTGTTGAGCTTTGAGAGTGCTTTATATATTTTGGATATTAGCATTTTGATCTATGGTATGCAAATATTTTCTACCAATCAGTACGCTATATTTTAATCATTTATCTCATTACTTTAAATTGAAGAAATATTATAGTCCAACGTAATTTCATTTATTTATTGCTGCTTTTGTTTGGTTATATGATCAAATTTTATATCAACACAGAACTTTCTTATACAAATCATCTAACCAGTTGTCATGCTTCTCAGATGAGTCAGAAAGCTTGATGCAATTCAATAACATTTATTACCAGTTTTCTCAGCACTTTATCTGGTTTCTTTTAACATTAATCACTGTAAGTAATACTATAAGTACTTACAGGGGCCAGTGTGATAGTGTGGCTACTTATGCTGGTCTCAATAGAAAGCACCAGGGAAACTGGGGGGCCACACCCGGTGACATTCAGGAGTTACTCTTGGCTATGAACACAGAAATTTCTCTTAGTTTGGGGGACCTTATAAGACACTGGGGATTGAACTGAGATCTGTCCATGTGCAAAGCAAATGACATACTGCTGTGCTATCACTCCGGCCCTAAATATTTTAATTTTTTGAGGGGTATAACAAAGCAGTTTAGAACAAAACTTGGTAAGGAAAATTAATAATTACCTTGAAAAAGGTAATTATTCAGAAAATATAACCTATTATAAAGGCTAATTTCTTGTCACTCAAAATCCATGATGGAAAATTATAATAAATATAGAGCCCACTGGACTGATTATTTCTAGAGATACACACATAAATTATCAAATGCATGAATTAAAAGCATAACATTATTAAAATCATCACCTTACCTAAAGCAATCTATGAATTCAGTGAGCATTACATATTAAAATACTGGTGACATTTTCAAGGCAACAGAACAACTCTAAAATTTGTATGGAATTGCTATAGACCAATTACTAAATATTCAAAGCAATTCTGAGAGAGAACAATGGATGCAGCATACTCCATGACTTCAAATAAATTATACCGTAATACTAATTAAAACAGTAAGTTTTTTTCTTGTTAAGTTTTGTCAGTACCTTGTATATTTTGGAAATCTGCCCCTCGTCTGATGAGTATTGGTGAATAGTTTCTCTCATTCTGAGGGTGACTTTTGTATCTTAGGCACTATTTCCTTTGAGGTACAGAAGCTTCTCAGCTTAATATAGTCCCATATGTTTATCTATGCTTCCACTTGTTTGGAGAGTGCTGTTTCCTCCTTGAAGATGTCTTTAGTCTCAATGTCATGCAGAGTTTTACCTATTTGTTGTTCTATATACCTTATGGTTTCAGGCCTGATATCAAGGTCTTTAATCCATTTGGATTTGACATTTGTGCATAGTGTTAGATGGGGGTCTGAGTTCTAACTTTTTCTTGCAAGTTGCTTACCAGCTGTGCCAACACCACTTGTTGAAGAGGTTTTCCTTGCTCCATTTTAGATTTCTTGCCCCTTTATCAAATATTAGTTGATTGTATGTCTGGGGAACATTCTTTGAATAGTCAAGTCTATTCCATTGATCTGAAGATCTGTCTTTATTCTAATACCATGCTGTTTTGATAACTAGTGCTTTACAATACAATTTAAAATTGGAGAAAGTAAAGCCTTCCATATTCCTTTTCCCAAGGATTGCTTTAGCTATTCATGGGTGTTTATTGATCCAAATGAATTTCAGGAGTGTTTGATCCACTTCCCCATCAACAAATGGGGAGAAGAAAAGAAGAGACACTTTGTTAAAGAAGGAATACAGTTGGCCAAAAGATACATGAAAAGATGTTCCACATCACTAATCATCAGGGAGATGTAAATCAAAACAACTATGAGGTACCATTTCACACCACAGAAACTGGCACACATCACAAAGAGCAAGAACAATCAGTGCTAGTAGGGATGTAGAAAGAAAGAAACTCTTATTCACTACTCATGGGAATGCTGTCTAGTCCATTCTTTATGGAAAAAATATGAAGATTCCTCAAAAAACTGGAAATTAAGCTCCCATTTGATCCAGCTATACCCCTCCTAGGGTCATACCCTAGCACACAAAAATACAATTTGAAAATCCCTGCCTCACACCTATATTTATTACAATGCTATTTATAATAGCCAGACACTAGAAACAACCAAGATGCCCTTCAACAGATGAATGACTAAAGAAACTGTAGTACATATATATACACAATGGAATATTATACAGCCATAAGGATGAAGTCATAAAATTTTCCTATATGTGGATGTACATAGAATCTAATATGCTGAGTGAAATAAGTCAAGGGGAGAGAGATAGAAACAGAATAGTCTCACTCATCTATGGGTTTTAAGAAAAATTAAATACATTATTGTATTAGGCTCAGAGAAAATAGACTTAAGGGCCGGAAGGGCCAGAGATCTGGCTACAATTTGACACTCACCACAAAGATTGAAAAATGCTGTTAGGGAAATAACTACACTAACAACTAGCATGACAATATTAAAGAATGAGATAAATAAAATGCCTGTCTCAAATAGAGGCAGGGTGGGGAAAGGGGGGCATTGGTGATGGGAATGTTGCACTGGTGAAGGAGGGTATTCAGTTTATGCTGAAACCCAGGTACAATCCTGCTTGTAATTATGGTGCTTAAATAAAGATTTTATACATAAAAATAAATTTAAATGAAATGTTAAAAAATAAATAAAACAATAAGTTATTGGAACAGAAATAGGTACACAGAGTAGAGGAATTGAATAGCAAGCTAATAAATGTCTTAACATATATGGAAGTTTTTCCCAGAGAAGGAAGTCTGGTGAAGAAATGGAAGAAAGCCTTTTTAACAAATAGTAGTGATTAAAATGGACAACAATATGAAAAACTCAACCACTGTTTGACACCATACCAAGTAATAAATATTTCTGAATGCAAAAACCACATAGATGATAACCTCCAAACCATAAAACACATAGGTGATATAGTTAATACACTCTGGGACCTCAACTTGAGAATTATTTGGAGATTCAACACTGTTGACATGAGTGAAAATGTAAGAGTAAATAAATGGTTCTTCATAAAATTCAATAGTTTTTTTTATGATTGTAAAGAAAAAACCTGTTACAAAGGCAATAAGGAAGCAAAGCAATTAAGAGAAGATATTTGTACATCATATATTCAATAATTGGCTAATATACAAATATATAAAAATCTCACAAAACTCAACAACAAAAAGCAAGTAAAACAATTTTAAAAATGCAAAATATATGAAAATATAGATATTTATCCAAAAGACATAGTTAGCTCAAAGACATAAAAATTACAATATTACTCACTATTTGAAAAAAAGTAAACCAAAACTACATATCACTTCACATTGGTAGGAATGGTCTATATAAAGATCCAGAGGGATGATAGAATGGCCTATATTTTGGATTGCAAATGGCCAATTTGGGTTCATTCCCTAATACCCACAAAGTCCCCTGAGTCCTGCCAGAAGTGATTCCCAATCACAGCCCTATGTGCTTCTCAAAAACAACAAGGGGTTGGAGCAATAGCACAGTGGGTAGGACACTTGCCTTGCACATGGCTGAATCAGGTTTGATTCCCAGAATCCATATGTTCCCCTAAACCTACCAGGAGTAATATATGAGCTCAAAGCCATTTATCTTCTGAGCATTGCCAGTTGTGGCTCCTAAACAAACCAAACAAACTATAACAACAACAACAAAACGGTTGTAAGTTATAGGGGTGTGAGAATGTAGAGTAAATTTATCTTTTCTATACTGTTGATGGGGATGTAAATTGGTCCAGACCTTATGTTATGAAGATTTTTTTAAATCCAAGAAAATGAAAAAATGTTATCCAGCAGTAATCCTCTCAGTCATTTATACAACGTATATGAAATGTTAATTTAAAAACAATTTGCACTTTTTTTAGCAGCACTAATAACAATTACCAAATGCTGAATCAACCTAAGTGTATATCTAGAGAACACTAGATAAAAATACTATGTGATATTTATTTATTTAATGAAATGTTATTTTGCTATGAAAAAGGATGAAATTGTGTACTCTTAATTAAAGAAGAAACACAGATGGTCAGCATAATAAAAATAGTTTATTTTCATTGATTGTTAGGGAAATGTGAATCAAAAAGTAATCTCATCCATTATTGTGAGATTGGCCTATGTCAAATAGGCCTGAGACAACACATGCTGATGGGAGTGTGAAGAAAAACCCTCTTTTTATTTAGGTGGGAATGTAAACTACTTCAACCTCTATAGCGAATAAGAGTTATGTTAGGTTAGCAGAAAAACACATACTGAATGATCTGCTTCTTTGTAAGATAGAGAAGCAAAGCATGGAAACATTAAAACCAGCAGAAACAAAGGTGTGGACTCAGAGGTGTGATTACCAGATGGAGAGTGGTAGGGAGGGTTGAATATGGGAGAGATCAATGAACTGCAGTGGTGGGTGGGATGTTGATAACTTTGTTGTTGTTTGTGATATGGTAAAGTCTAAATGAAATTGTATTTCTAAGCACCTACCATCATGTGAACTAATGTTAATTTTTTAGAAAAGAGAATCTTGCATTTGGGACATACTGGTAGAATTTGAAGAGCTATTGGTGTGTGGATAGCAATTACAGTTGTTTTAAGTGTTATATATATATTATATATATCTATATATATTTGTTTTTGACCACACCTGGTGACACTCAGGGGTTACTTCTGGCTATTTGCTCAGAAATTGCTTCTGGCTTGGGTGAGCATATGGAATGCTGGGAGGATAGAACCATGGTCTGTCCTAGACTAGTGTGGGGCAGGTAGATGCCTTACCACTTGAGCCACTGCTCTGGCCCCTATATGTGGAATATATTAAAAGAAAATGGCTTTGGTTAATAAGAAATGAATAAAAATGTGAAATAAAATGTGAAACTATAATGGCTATCAGAATGATAGGAGAAAAGGGGATAAGAATGGATAAAGAAGTCTTTTGGTGACGGAATGACACTAGAACTGTACTGAATTTTATACACCAAAATATGAGGGGCATGGAAAGGAATAACCTAGGCCTAAATACAAAGAGACCCTACACCTGAAGTTTCCTGGCATAAGACCAACTCTAGGCTCCAGGCAAGCTAGATCATCCAATCCAAGACATTGTCTGTAGTGCCAACACACTTTTATTTTTCACACAGTCTCTGTTGATGGTATCATGTTTCTGTATTAAAGATCCTGGAATCTGCATATTCTACATTGAAGTCAGGATGTGGAGCGTCCTCTTGTTTCACCTCACTGTTAAAGGGCAATGCAGGAAGCCCTGTCCTGCATTTTAGGCAATGTCAAATTAGCTATGCATGTATGTATTTATTTAAATACAACTAATTTTTATATAGCTAATAGACAGTCTTATTTAATTTCTATAAAGGACCAGATATATTGGAGGTGTTTAAGATCTACTTACTGTTCAAGGTAAAAATTAGAGTCACCCTAGAATAGCTAAAGCAATCAGTGGGAAAAAGAATATGGGAGAAATTACTTTCCTCAACTTTAAAATGTACTACAAAGCAATAGTTATCAAAACAGCATGGTATTGGAATAAAGACAGGCCCTCAGATCAGTGGAATAGGCTTGAATACTCAGAGAATGTTCCACAGACATACAATCACCTAATGTTTGATAAAGGAGCAAGAAATCTTAAATGAAGCAAAGAAAGCCTCTTCAACAAGTGGTGTTGGCACAATTGGCTAGCCACTTGCAAAATATTGAACTTAGACCCCCAGCTAACATCATGTACGAAGGTTAAATCCAAATAGATGAAAGACCTCGATATCAGACCCAAAACCATAAGATACATAGAACAATATGTAGGTAAAACACTCCAGGATATTGAGACTAAAGGCATCTTCAAAGAGGAAACTGCACTGTCCAAGCAAGTGAAAGCAGAGATTAACAGATGGGAATATATTAAACTGAGAAGCTTCTGCACCTCAAAAGAAATAGTGTCACGGATACAAGAGCCCCCCACTGAGTGGGAGAAACTATTCACCCAATACCCATCAAACAAGAAGCTAATCTCCAAAATATACAAGGCACTGACAGAACTTTACAAGAAAAAAAAAACATCTAATGCCATCAAAAAATGGGGAGAAGAAATGGACAGACACTTTGACCAAGAAGAAATACAAATGGCCAAAAGACACATAAAAAATGCTACACATCACTAATCATCAGGGAGATGCAAATCAAAACAACTATGAGGTACCACCTCACACCCCAGAGATTGGCACACATCACAAAGAATGAGAACAAGCAGTGTTGGCAGGGGTGTGGAGAGAAAGGAACTATTATCCACTGCTGGTGGGAATGCCATCTAGTTCAACCTTTATGGAAAGCAATATGGAGATTCCTCCAAAAACTGGAAATCGAGCTCCCATACGATCCAGCTATACCACTCCTAGGAATATACCCTAGGGACACAAAAATACAATACAAAAACCCCTTCCTTACACCTATATTCATTGCAGCACTATTTACCATAACAAGATTCTGGAAACAGCCAAGATACCCTTCAACAGACAAATGGCTAAAGAAACAGTGGTACATATACACAATGGAATATTATGCAACTGTCAGGAGAGATGAAGTCATGAAATTTTTCTATACATGAATGTACATGGAATCTATTATGCTGAGTGAAATAAGTCAGAGAGAGAGAAAAATGCAGAATGGTCTCACTCATCTATGACTTTTAAGAAAAATGAAAGACATTCTTGCAATAATAACTTTCAGACACAAAAGATAAAAGAGCTGGAAGTTACAGCTCACCTGTTGAAGCTCACCACAAACAGGGATGAGTTTAGTTAGAAAAATAACTACATTTTGATCTATCCTAAGAATGAGAATTTACGAGGAAAATAGAAAGCCTGTCTAGAATACATGCAGGGGTTGGGTGGGGAGGAGGGAGATTTGGGACATCGGTGATGGGAATGTTGCACTGGTGATGAGTGGTGTTCTTTACATGACTGAAACCCAAACATAATCATGTATGTAATAAAGTTGTTTAAATAAAGAAATGTATCCAAAATATTATATAGATCATGGTCAAATAAAAGGTGATTATAAAAAAAGAAAACTTACGCTGAGTGAAATAAGTCAGAGGGAGAAATAGACACAGACATTATTGTAATAATACACAGAGACAATAGAAATAAGGGCTGGAAGGACTGGCTCATGGTATGAAGCTACCACAAAGATTGGTGAGTGCAGTTAGAGAAATAACTACCCTAACAACTATCATGGCAATCTTAATGAGTAAGAAAATTAGAATGCCTGTCTCGAATACAGGGAAGGCGTGGGAAAGGAGGAAAAAAATAAGATGCCTTTTTCTTAATAGTATGGTGTGTCTTACCTATATGTTGTTTTATATACATTATGGTTTTGAATCTGATATCAAGGTCTGTAATCCATTTGGATTTGACCTTTGTGCATGATGTTAGATGGAGGTCTGAATTCACTTTTTTGCAATGTGACTGACCAGTTGTGCCAACACCACTTGTTGAAGAGACTTTCCTTGCTTCGTTTTGCATTTATTACTCCTTTATCAATGATTAATTGATTTTATGTCTGGGGAGTATACTTTGTATACTCAAGTGTATTCCATTGCTCTGAGAGTTTACTCTTTATTCCAATACCATGCTGTTTTAATGACTATTGCTTTGTAGTACAATTTAAAGTTGGGGAAATGACACCTCCCATATTCCTTTTCCTAAGGGTTGTTCTAGCTATTTGTGGGTGTTTATTGTTCCAAATGAATTTCAGGAGTGTTTGATCCACTTTTTTTAGTTTGTTTTTTTTTGGGTCACACCCAGCAGCACTCAGGGGTTACTTCTGGCTCTATGCTCAAAAATCACTCCTGGCAGGCTTGGGGGACCACATGAGCTGCCAGGATTTGAACCAATGACCTTCTGCATGAAAGGCAAACGCCTTACCTCCATGCTATCTCTATGGCCCTTGATATACTCTTTTGAAGAATATCATGGGTATTCTTTCAGGATTGCATTAAATTTGTACAGTATTTTAGGGAGTATTGCCATTTTAATGATCTTAATCCTCACAATCATAAGCAGGGGATGTGCCTCCATTTCCTGTGTCCTCTTTTATTTCTTGATGATTACTTTAAGTTACTTTTTATTAAAATATTAACCACAAGTTACATTTCATATTCTCATATTTGTCTCATTTGTTCTATCTGTGCTGTGCTACTATCAGATGTCAACATTATGATCCAATGAGTAAAGGGTACATAAACAGAACCAGAGCTGTTGACTCAAACCCAGTCCTTTCTTCGATTACTGGTTTTCTGAGCTACTCCTGTCTTTCTTTGTTTTATTATTAACTTCTCTCTCACAAGCTTAGACTTGCCTTTCTCTGTCACTCCTGCTTGTATGCTCTTCCATCTGAGAGTTATGCAGAAGTATGTGTAAAGGGAAAGGTTTCCTTCCTTATTTTTGAAGGCAGCTTTTTGACAACCTCAAGATCTGGAAAAGTAATTCCATTTGTTCCTTTTATTTCCTCAGAAGTAGAGTTGCAGTAGGGCAAAGGGAAACAATTCAAAGCTGTGTATTCTATTAAGTACTATGTAAATACTGTGTAAATCCCTCAGTTTATGATCATTTAAGGAACAATAACTTAATTATTTCATTTAAAATTAACCATAACAATAAAAAACCCTGGGATTTTTCCTGAAATAATTTTAAAGGCAATACCATGATCTGCTAATATGGAGCAAATGATACTTAACCTTTGATCTTTTGAGGAAATGGCACACTTTTTTTTTTACAGTATTTTTTTTTTTACTTTGCACACATTTCTTATTACAGGAATTTTTTTTAATTTATTTAAACACCTTAATTACATACATGATTGTTTTTTTTTTCAGATTTCCAATGAACTTGAACCAATGTTTTTTTTTTACCTGTTTTAATAACTTTGAGTCTTTTCAGTTCTAAATATCTCTGTTACTTTATGTCTCCTTTGGCTGTTTTCTTTCCTCTCTCGATGGCCTTCAGATAGCCACTACAGCACCATATTTTAACTGTTCTTTCTCTTGTTATAGTTTTGGGAGGAGGACCTCATCACTCACAGGTCTGTGATGATTATTATTAATTAGTTAGAATTTTTTGGTGTGTAGTTTTTGGGTCACACCCGGCAGTGCTCAGGGGTTATTCCCGGCTCCATGCTCAGAAATTGCTCCTGGCAGGCACGGGGGACCATATGGGACTCCGGGATTTGAACTAATGACCTTCTGCATGAAAGGCAAACACCTTACCTCCATGCTATCTCTCCGGTCCCAATTAATTAGAATTTAACCCCTGAATATACAACTGGAGATCAGGTTCTGTTTGTCATTTACTGTACCATAACATAGTGGTAGAGTTAACACGTCCTCGAATCAAAGTATTTTGTATTTCATTGGAATTTTAAATAGCTAAAGGAAAATTACTCTCAAGTCAATTCAATTTCTCTATTACTGACCTATCAGAATGCTTAAGTGATTATGTAAGTGACATTAAAATTTATTCCAGAGTAGATGAGAAGAGGCTTGTTATAGTTCTGAAGTCACCAAGAAGTGTAAGAATTTTCTATGCTTTGCTCACTTTTAAAAACAATTCACAACTGAAAATATAATTCACCCTGCTGTTTAGATTTAGAAATCAAAACATTTTGGTAAAATGTATTTTGTTGATGTTTTTTGATTCTGAGGCCTAATACATTCAAGGGCTATGCTCTATTTCTGATCTGTTTTATTCTTTGGCAAATGATATCTTAGGTAGATCATTCCAATAGTTGGAAAAATAGTCGCTATTTTAAAGTTAACAATTTTCCAGTGATGTCTAAGTTAGGAGAAATAGTTTTGATTTACAACTTTTACTTCATTAAAATGCTTTCAATAGTAGAATAATTTGAGAAGTTGGAGTTTATTAGAAAAAGTTTTTAATAATGGGAAAACTGTTTTCTTAAAAATTGTACTTATTATATATTAGCAAAAAAATGAATACTCATTCTTATCTAAAATTTGTGATTGCAGATATAGTAAAATGTAATATGAGAATGTAGGCACTGTGGTTTCGTAAAGAAAAAGAAAATATGTACATATGTTGCAAGTCACACCCTAGGGTAGGGCACAATCACCAATCAGGATAGGGTTAGTAATAATCCCATAAAAATGTTACATAATAATCTCATAAAAATGTTACATACACAACAGACATACAAATACCCAAATTATAAAAACTAAATTATTAGTTTTATCTTTAGGAATAAGGAGACAAATATGTGTCTTTGTGTGATAGGGATTATTGTTAGATTAAACTCAAATAGGTCTGTGATCCCAAACTCGGAAAGAACAAAAACACTCCTCCAAGATAAAAGCAAACTAAGAGCGTTGAAACACTCCTCCAAGATAAAAGCAAACTAAGACCGTTTATTCATAATCTAGCAGGCTGAGTTCTGCTACTTCCTAAAAAAAATGGCAACCCTGACCCTCTTCACAAGGCTCTTTTTATCTCCTCCAAGAGGTTTAACAAATGGGACACTGGTCCCCTAAATGATTGATCTTCAACATTGATTAACTTGTTATGAGTCTATAAGATAAGGGGTGAGTCAGGACTGGACAGTCCAGGGTAAATCCTGATAATATATAGTGGTTGTCTGTTGCCTGGGTTTGCTGCCAGAAATATCTGCAGTACTTTCTTACAAAGGGGAAGAGATGTTCTTGTGGTATCTCTGGCAAAAAAGAGAACGTTATTTCTGGGAACTAGTAAGGCCTACTGAGCTTCTTATCTCTTGTCTCTTCTAAAATATAAATGGACAAGTATTTGAGATTGTGCATATTGGTCTGTATCTTTATTTGAAAAAGAACTTTTACTCAGTAAAATCACTGTGTGGAATTTTGAAACAAAGATATTCACACTTTATTTTTCCCTGATCTCTTTTTTTTCCACTAGGACTTCTATTTGTAATAGCATTTATTTTATGAGTTAGGCAAACTACAAATGACTATTAGATACAACAGATACTGGTTTACAACTATTTATGCTATCAAATAATAAGAAAAATGCAAAATTGTCTCTATATCTTATTTCACCCTCAATTTACCTCAACTATCTTTGAATGTGGACCTTTTTTAATATCATATACAGGCATGGAGTTAAGAAATTCTATAACTTTTTTTTAATCAGTATCTTATCCCCATCCCTACCACTAGTACATACTACAAATAAAAAATAATAAAACTCAATATTTATATAAATTACACCTGATTTTTGGAACTTAAAAAATCAGAGATTTTATTTTAAAAAATAAAAAATAATAAATTAATCTATAAAAAAGGGGACTCAGAAAGCCTTGAGTCTCTGGCAAAGATATGGGTAATTAATAGTTGACAGTTATATTGTAATCATATTATTATTCTGTCAGTATACCAGTTTATGTGTTTAAAATTGTTACACTAAAACTCAAAACAGAAAACTAAGCTGCCTTAAAGAAAACAAATACATGCACACATTAGAACAATAGGCTGCCAAAACAATGCTCCTAAAGTGTTCACATTTTAGGCCAGAACACGAACATAATGATTTTGTGAGAATATGGTTTAGTCCATAAGACATTAGAGTCATTTCAGCATTTATAAAGGAAACTACTATTCATTAAAAAAGAAGAGAGTGGTTTGAGATGTACAAAATGAAGAGCTACGATAAGTAGACTAATCTAATAATTAAAGGACATCATTGCAGCTCTATCTTATCATGAGTTTGCTTTCTTTACCAAATACAGCATCAATATTATGTACAATAAAATGTTTTGAGAGAGAATTATCATATCATATAATGTTTTATCATAGTATTTTTCTATAACTTCTATATTTTATCATTGTTATTATTATTGATTTTTTTGTTATTTTTGAGTCACACCTGGCAGTGCTCAGGGGTTACTCCTGGCTCTATGCTCAGAAATCGTTCCTGGAAGGCTCAGGGGACCATATGGGATGCCAGGATTTGAACCACCAACCTTCTGAATGAAAGGCAAACTCTTTACCTCCATGCTATTTCTCAGGCCCCTCATTATTTTAAACATTCTAATTTCATAAGTAAAATTTTGTCAAAAGCATGTGCTTTTATATTTTATATAGGATAAAATATAGTGTATTCAGTGTTTTAGGTATCCAGTGTGGTCTTCAAATGTATATATAGGACTATATATAGTATATATAGAAAATGCATATAATGAAAATGTGCACAAACTAATATTTAATATATGCACAATTCCAGTGTTAAAAGTTTCCTGATATTGAAAAATATTTTACTTTGAAACAAAAAGCAAAAATTCAATGCACTCTGGTTCTTTTAGGCTGATTATTTTAGAAGGACAATCAAAAACATACCTCATAATTTAACTATAATTTTTCAGGTTAAAGTGATATCTTTGATGAACACATGAAAGCACTTCTAAGTTCTTACAAAACAAAAAGGCTACAGCAGATAAATGTCAGAAAGTGATAGAAGAAGAGAGGGGAGATTGGCATAAATATCTTTGAGATATCTAATAATTCTAATAACTTGAATAATTTGACTAAGTGCTTTAGTTATCACAAAATTCAGACTGGTAATATCATAAGTTTCCCAATCATAAAAATTTTTCTTTTGCTTGCCTATAAAGATTAAGATAATATATGTTCAGTTTATACAGCAAATGATAGTGATAAAAGAGCAAAAGTGAGAAATACTTTAATTATTTTATTTTATTATTTCAGGGGCTTCCACCTATGGGTTTCTCTAGGATTCCCCTTTAAGCCACCCAAATCAATGCTCTGTTTAATAGTTTGGCTTCATTTGGATCTGATTATGCAAAAGCCTCCAAGGTTACTTCTGGTGTTGAAGTGGACACACACTGCTAGAGATCAAACTCAAGGACTATGAATGCTAGTTCTGCACTCTAGCTACATTTGCTCTATCTTCTTTGCTATATTCCTTGTTATTTTAAGGAAAAGCACATGAGGATGCAGTTTTAAATCTTTCTTTTACTTTAGTAAACAACTAAAGCATTTCAAAAATCCAATGTCTAACAGACATACAATCAATCACTGGTATACTGACATATAGTCACAGCATGGCTCTAATGTTATTTAATTAAAAATGTCATTATGTACCTAAAATATTAATTTTAATCCACTGTGGTAAAAATAAAAATAAAATTTTCTCAAAACAAAAACAAAAACTTTCTTTATATGGTAATACATTAAAAATGTATCAACAATGAGACTAGAGTGATAGTACAGCAGGTAAGGCTTTTTCTTTGCAAAGGGCTGACCCTGGCTTGATACTTGGCATCCCATATGGTCCCTTAGACTGCCAAGAGTAATTCCTAAGCACAGAGCCAGGAATAATCCCTGAACACTGCTGGGTGTGTTGCTCTCCTAAAAAAGCACACATATACAAAATATAAAAAGTAGAAATGTTCAAATTTACTATACAAATAAATGTATTTATGTACACATATGTATTTGCATTGATATATCTCTTCAGATCTATTAGCAATTGCTTTTAAAAACTTTTCTGCCTCTTCTTTTTTTTTTTTTTTTTTTTTTTTGGTTTTTAGGCCACACCCTGCGGCGCTCAGGAGTTACTCCTGGCTGTCTGCTCAGAAATAGCTCCTGGCAGGCACGGGGTACCATATGGGATGCCAGGATTTGAACCAACCACCTTAGGTTCTGGATTGGCTGCTTGCAGGCAAACACTGCTGTGCTATATCTATGGCCCCACCTCTTCATTTTATATATATATATATATATATATGTATATATATGTGTATATACATATATATGATAGGAGTTAAGTACAAAAAGTATGTCCTTCCTATCTTTTAATATTTTCTTTAATTTGAGTGCTATTTAGTCTAAAACCAATATTTCCCTCCCTACTTTTTTTTTTATTTTGCCATTAGCCCCAATGACTGTTTTCCAATTCAACCTTGAGCCTATGTTTATCCTAAGCATCTAATGCATTTCCTTTTTTGAGTGATCATTTCCAACTATCATTTTTATAGTGATCCCTTTTCTACCCTAAATGCACTGCTCCACTATTTGTGGCAAGCTTTCTACCATGGCCTGGTCCTCCTGGCCCTCCTCTCTTTGTCTTTGTATACTATTAGCATAGTATCGCTTTTCCTTTATATCCCACAAATGAATGAGATTATTCTGTAGCTATCCCTCTTCCTCAGATTTATTTCACTCAGAATAATATGTTCCATATTCATTCATTATAAGCAATTTTTTACTTACAAAAATGACTTTATTTTTTCTTAACAGCTACACAGTATTTCATTTTATAGATGTATAACAGTGGAGATAAAGTTTAACACATGATACCCCTTCACTAACAGTAGTGCAAATCACAGTAACTAACAGGAAGGAAGAGAGGCAGAGTGAGAGAGAGGAGTAAAACGCCTGCCTCAAAATCAGGCAGTGGGGAGGCTGGGAGGGAAACTGGGAGCATAGATCGCAGGAAAGGTTCATGGGTGAAGGGTGGTATACACTGAAAAACTAAAACTCAGTCATGCAATCATGAACAACTTTGAAACCACAGTGTTTAAATGAAAGAAAAAATACATTTCCTATAAGCAAGGTTGAATTCTGCTTCCAGGTACTCTGGATGCTGTGTATCATTTAACCTCAACAGAATGAGTAAGTGATATAAAGAGAAGAGATTTGTTGCTATGCCTCTATGATGAGTTTAGTTGCTTTTGCCATTTGTATTTGTTACTGGCGGGTTTTTTTTTTTTGTTGTTGTTGTTGTTGGTTAGTTTTTGGGCCACACCCGGTGACACTCAGGGGTTACTTCTAGCTATGTGCTCAGAAATGGCTCCTGGCGTGGGGGACCATATGGGACCCCAGGGGATCAAACGGTGGTCCGTCCTATCTAGCCTTGAGGCACCGCACTGGCCCCCGTTGCTGGCGATTTTAATTACAAAATATATTTGTGTTGTTTAGTTTGGGTTTACTCTTGGATCAGTACTGCCATCTCCCATTTCAGATTGAGGAAACATTTACAAATTACTTCTCCAGCTAGTCTTTCATTTCCCCTTCATCTCTTCTAAATTTCTAATTCTGAGATTGTTTCTCTTGGTGCTGTAAATAAATTTTGTTGTGTTTATTTTTTCTCTTTTTTTTTCCTCTTTGTTGTTGGGTATATTAAAGTATCTGTAAGTGCAATGTTTTGGGTTGTATTTTTTTTGCCTTTGTTTATACCAACTCTGAGGCTAAGTATTTCTTCCTTAAATTCATTTACTGAACATTTTTTCTCTTTTTTTTTCCAATCAGACTCTCTTCAATTTTACCAGTTCTGCTTGACAGTTATTGTCAAATTGATTGATCAATTGAGCACTGATATGGCAATTTGTCTAAACACTTCAGGCAGATTACAGACGACCCATGTCCTTGTGCATCTCTCTGGACTACTGTTACTATTTTCTGGCACCTCTGTGTTCTTTCATTTTTCCATTGTTCCTGGTGTCCTGTTCACTATTAATTAAGGTTGGAAATAGGCAAGTATCTTTCTGTATCCTTCTAGACTGACACTTGGAATAAGCAGGTATATTGATGGGGTCTGGAACCTTTGTTACCAATGTAGTATCCACATTTTAATGGCATAAAGTTGTAGTGGTAGGCAAAGTCTACAGTAAGCTGCTGAGAATTTCCAATAGGACTTGGAGTTTGTGAAGGACATTTGTCACATGGTTTACATGGCCAAGTATTTTGAGGCTTGGGGTGTCTAGCCACAGGCAAGGGCTTGAGTAGGTCATAAGTGGGCAGGGTAAAAATTCCTCTGTAAAGTATTTTAAGAAGAGTTCTAGAAGGAATGCCATCTAGGAGAGCTGTTCTCTAGTTTCCACAGGAACTGGGCCCATGCTGTATATCTTGTTTTAGTTTTATGTTGGTTTTCTGAGTGTTTGAGGGCTACACCCAGTGGTGTTCAGAGCTCACTCCTGCTTCTGTGATCAGGGATCATTTCTAGCAGAACTAAAGGAACCATAGTTGGTGCTGAGGCTAGTGACTTACATTCTATTTTATATTTTTGGATGTCTAGTATGATTTTCTGTCATGAATCTAATCTTTCATATGGTCTGCCTGATATGTCTACATGAATTCTGTTAGGATCTGAAACTTAACATTGGCTTACACAAAGCTATTGATTTCTCCCTCTTCCCACTTTTGCAAAAAATATCTTTATATAAATTTTTTGAAACTCATTAGGGGCAAAACAATTTGGGGGAATGTATAACCTCATTGTAGAAAAATCAAAACTTTTCCTGGAGTTTTATTTTGGATTCTAAAAATTAATTTTTATAGATAATAAAACCCAGAGTGGCGTTCAATAGAAAAACCAATGTATACAATATCATAACTGCCTTTCTATTGTACATGTTACTTCTAGCTCTGTACTGCAGATACTGAGAAAAATATGTATTTAACCCAAAAAATCACAGAAAAAATGTGAGGAGGGAATTGTGAAAAAAAATATGAGAGTAGTTTTTAAGGTGTTATAAACACTCAAAAGTATAATCCTTTGTTTGTTATGGTTTGGGGCTACTCTTGGCTTTGCATTCAGAAAATACTTCTGGTGAGCTTGGGGGAGCATATGCAGTTCTGGGAATCGAACCCAGATTGGCCGTGTGCAAGCAAGGTCATGTGCCCTACCCTCTGTATTATAGCTCCATCCCCAAATCATAGTCTTTAAAACTCTTTGTTTAATCTATACATTCTTGAATCAGATTTTCCCATTTTCAAATGTCTTTTTGCCCCTTTGTTAAAGATAGTCTGACAGCTAGTCTGTGCTTTCCCACACAAACCTGTCAGTTCACTCCTCTTTATCCACCACACCCACCTATGCTTCACATTTGAAAACTTTCTGAAGCAGAGAAAATCCAGTCAGATAGAAGTAGTTTGGTACAAATTTAAAAGGAAAAATTCATGTTAAAGCTCAATTTATCTGGCATCTGAAAATCTCTGCCATGATGGGCAACTTCTGGATAAATAAAGCTAAAACTTGAAGCATCCTGGATACAAAGAGAACAGTTCTCATAAATTTGTGTAGAGGATCCCTAAAATAATTTCATCTTCACAAACTTAGACACCCATTAATTTTCAGAAAATGCTAAATTTATTATTTTATGTTTTATTTGTTTTCCAGCCACATCTGGTTGTGCTTAGGGCTTACTTCTAACTCTGCACATAGTGGTCATACCTAGTGGGCTTGGGAGACCATATGGGGTGCCAGGAATGGAACCAATGTCAATCAACTCTGTCAAACCAAGTGGCTTACAGACTGTATAACTTTTCCCCAGAAAATCCTTACTTTAGATTGTTACTGCCAGAAGTAAAATATTTGAGAGGTAAATTTTTTTTCTGCTGAAAATATCTAATGATTTTAATTAAAGGGCAGTGAATATTTTTATGCCAAAATGTGTTATTTTATTGCAAACCTGGAGATGTCATTCATTAAAGAGAAAATATTTTTTGATGAAATAAATATTATGAATCTTCATTTGGTGAATGCTGCAGTGATTAGTTATAAACTTTATTCTAAGCTAGTGAATTCAGAAAATAATATTTTACTTAATATATCCTATTCCCTTGGTTATTTTTAATGTAGAAAGGCTAGTTTAATGATTAATATCCTAATTTGCATATTTAATATGTGAAAATGACTCCATTCAGATGACAGAGAAAATGATCCTTTCTATTTTTTCTTTTTAATTTTCTTTTCTGCTTCTTATACCATTACCTAGTTCTCTCTGAAGAGAACCAGGGCTAGAAATTTCAAGGCATAAACAAGTCTGTATAGTAGTCTCCCCTTAACAGTTTTACTTTAAGTGATTTCAGTTGCTCAAGGTTATCCATGCTTTGAAAATATTTTTTGTAACAAGGTATTTAAAAAGAGATAATGGCCACTTAATTTTTATTGATGTATAGAATTATATAATCTTTTGTGTTATTAATATCTTAATGTGATTATAAATTTAATATAATCAAATATATGTGTAGCAAATAGCATTTTTATAGAGAGGGTTTAATACTATTGATGACTACAGGAATCCATGGGGGGGTGTCTTTGAATATATCCCCTTAAATAATGGAGAATAGTTTGGTTCTTTTAACTTCAAGTATAGTCCTGTAAATCACCAAAACTATAAAGGCATATCATAATTTTGACAGTATATAAATATCCCTCTGACATATTTTATGAGGATTCCAAATAGGATCGGAGGAATGGACGAAAAGACTGATTATGGATTATGCGGTGGTCGGCAACTGCGGCTCTCGAGCCACATGTAGCTCTTTACACTTCCATTTGGCTCTTCTATGTGCCGGGAGGCCGCTCCAGGAGTCAGCACTCTGCTCCTAGGCTCTGTCAGTGCGTGCCCTGTGTGGCTCTCAAAATAAATTTCAATCGTGGTTTTGGCGAGATTTGGCTCCATTGAAAAAAAAGGTTGCCGACCACTAGCAGAGTGTTAGCACTTTGTGAGAGTAAGAGGTGATAATTGTGTACATCAAGATTATAAATATAAAATTACTACTATCTACATGTAATCTAAACTATCATACTAGAACAAAAGATTATATATATGTTATCACTATGGTAAATTGATATTTGGGGTAATTAGGGCAGACAAGGAAGTATTTATTCTATTTTATCATATTGAATTTTATAATATATATTATCTTACATGTTCTCTACAATCTCATTTCTCTGATTCTTAGGTATAGTTTCTATTTTTAAATGTAACATTCAGAAATTAAAATTTTGTAAATAAATTTTATGTATTATAATTAAAGAGAAAAATTTAATGTCATAATGAATAACTAGTGAAAAACAGAATTTTTCAACAGTTAAAATATGATATTTTGACCTTTATTTTTTTAAATAACTCACAAATTGAAATTGTGCCAGGTAAAAACATTTATGTTTATATTTAGATCTTCAAATAGAAGTTTAAAATATTTTAAAGTTTATTCTCTATTATTTAGACTTTGGACTACATTGTGATGGCTATAGCTAACAATTTAAAAATAAAATATTTTAAGCTTACAATGTCACAGCATTATGGGGATAAAATGTGGAATAGTTTAAGCATTGTATTTGAACCTGTAACCTTTTCTATTACTAGTGTTTAAACATTTCTAGGCATCATTATTTTAGGATTGCCCATTAGAGAAGTCTTTTCAACCTTTTTCTTATTTTGGTGGCTCCCTTCCAACTTTGTTTCTTCCTGTCTTGCCATTTGATTCCTAGTTTCATGCCATGGATGCCCATTTATTCAATTTTCACCCTTGGTCTCTTGGAATATCCTGATAGCACACAGAGGGGCCATATAATCCCCAGTTGAGAAATATTACACTAAAGTTAATCTGAGACTGAATAATAATTCTAGAATTATTCAGAAGAAAATTTCATTATTTGGGCAATGTTTGGCAACACCTTTACTAGAGCTACCATATTATACATGGTACAACCTATCTTTAGCTGAATTGACATGAAAATCTGTAAATTATTAAAAACAGAATACTGTTTTGCAATATGTGTACTTCTCTTAAAAATGTGTTGTATCAGTGTAAAAAAGACAGAAAAATAGATTAAAATCTCATAGACTGGGCTTTAGACTTAGGTACTTTAAACTTGAAAGTGGAAATAAGTAGGACTTCAGATGTAAGTAAAATAGCAAGGAAACCCAAGAAAGAAGTACTAAGAGGCAAATGGAAGTGGCTCACAAAATAAACAGCCAGTACAAAATACAAGTGAGTAAATAGAAAAGGTCAAAGGGACACTAGAAAATAGCAAAAACATCCAAAATGCTTGTAGAAAAATCACAATAAATCTCTTTTAATCAGCCATTTCTCTAAATATCAGCAAAATGAACTCCCTTTTTTAAAAGTCAGAGTTAGGACTGGACAGACAGCTCAGTCGATGGAGTTCATACTTTGCACAGAGCTGAAATAGTCCCCAAGCACCACAGATATGTGTGAAAAACAAACAAATGCTGCAGGGGGATCCAACTTACTCTTATAAAATACATAGTTTAACTCTCTAAAGATAAACATAGGCTCAAAGTGTAAGCTTGGAAAACAATAATAGAGGCATATATGTAAACTGAGAAAGAAGCTGGAATGGCCATGCTTGTCAGACTAAATAGCATTCAAACCAAAGAAGAAAATAAAATTTAAGAATACTGGCCAAGAGATTATTACCTATTAGTAGATTAATATTTCTACTTATTATATAATATTCTACTTATTATTAAATTAATATTAGTAAATTAATATTAAGAGAACTAGTGCTCAGAATCATAAAGTCTCCAAAAGAAAACACAGCAAAGTTTACAAAGTCACTGCTAATAAACTTGAGGGATTAAATGGATGAAAACATAAGTTGGTAGATTTTAACACCTGATTTTTAGCACTGAATAGATCATTAAGAAGAGTGTCACTAAGGAAACACATCCCCTAAATGAGTGAAGAGCTGGGATTAATAGGAATATCTAGGACTCTCCACTCCCAACAAGACAAATGTACATTTTCCTCCAGTGCACATGGAATATTTTTATGACATGTTTTTCACTTGCTGGGTTGCAATTTTAGTGTCCATAGGGTCATAAAAATAGAAAGCAAATCAAGTACATTTTCAAATCATGTTGCCTTGAAGGTACAAATTAACCATAAAGTGATATCTAGGGAAAAATCTCAACATTTAGAAATTGAACAGCACACTATTAAAACAATTATTGGGTGAAGAGACATCAAAGAAATAAGATCCTCAAAATAAACAAGAATAAAGACATGAACTATCAGATCACAGCAAAGCAGGGAATTTATGACAATATAGGAAACAAGAAAATTTTCAAATTAATAACATAATTCCATTACTTGAGAAACTAAAAATATAATGATAGATGAATCTCAAAATCAGTAGAAACAGGAAAATAATAAAAATAAGAGCAGAAATTAGTAACATAAAAAAACAAAAAGAAAAACACAAAGTAAAGAAAACCAAGAGTATACAAGCATATATTTACATACTCCTGCTTCTGTGCTTAGGAATCACTTCTTTTTTTTTTTTTTTTTTTTTTTTTTTTTTTTTTTTTTTACAGGAAACATGGATAATTAATTTAATGAACAAGATAAGGAATTAAATCCAACTTGAATTTACAATCAAACCTTTAAACACAAATTATTAAATTCTTAGTAAAGGATACTTTTTTTTTTTTTTTTTTTTTTTTTTTTTTTTTTTTTATTTTTTATTTTTTATCTTTATTTAAACACCGTGATTACAAACATGATTATAGTTGTATGATTACAGTCATGTAAAGAGCACCCCCCCTTCACCGGTGTAACATTCCCACCACCAATTTCCCAGATCTCCCTCCTCCCCACCCCCCTACACCTGTACTCGAGACAGGCTTTCTACTTCCCTCATTCATTCACATTTTATGATAGTTTTCAGTGTAGTCATCTCTGCAACTGCACTCATCACTCTATGTGATGAGCTGCATGTCCTGAGCTGCACCTACCAGCCCTCATCTCTCTTGTCTCTGAGATATTGTTAAAAATGTCCTTCATTTTTCTTAAAGCCCATAGATGAGTGAAACCATTCTGCGTCTTTCTCTCTCCCTCTGACTTACTTCACTCAGCATAATAGATTCCATGTACATCCATGTATTGGAAAATTTCATGACTTCATCTCTCCTGATGGCTGCATAGTATTCCATTGTGTATATGTACCACAGTTTCTTCAGCCACTCATCTGTTGAAGGGCATCTTGGTTGTTTCCAGAGTCTGGCTATTGTAAATAGCGCTGCAATGAATATAGGAGTAAGGAAGGGTTTTTTGTATTGTATTTTTGTGTTTCTTGGGTATATTCCTAGGAGTGGTATAGCTGGATCGTATGGAAGCTCAATTTCCAGTTTGTGAAGGAATCTCCATATCGCTTTCCATAAAGGTTGTACTAGACGGCATTCCCACCAGCAGTGAAAAAGAGTTCCTTTCTCTCCACATCCCCGCCAGCACTGCTTGTTTTCCTTTCTTGTGATGTGTGCCAATCTCAGTGGCGTGAGGTGGTACCTCATAGTAGTTTTGATTTGCATCTCCCTGACGATTAGTGATGTTGAACATCTTTTCATGTGCCTTTTGGCCATTTGCCTTTCTTCTTTTTCAAAGTGTCTGTTCATTTCTTCTCCCCATTTTTTGATGGGGTTAGTTGTTTTTTTCTTGTATAGTTCTGTCAGTACCTTGTAAATTTTGGATATTAGCCCTTTATCTGATGTGTATTGGGTGAATAATTTCTCCCACTCAGTGGGTGGCCTTTGTATTCTGGGCGCTATTTCCTTTGAGATGCAGAAGCTTTTCAGCTTAATATAGTCCCATCTGTTTATCTCTGCTTCCACTTGCTTGGAAAGTGCTGTCTCCTCCTTAAAGATGCCTTTAGTCTCAATGTCCTGGAGTGTTTCACCTACATGTTGTTCTATATACCTTATAGTTTCAGTTCTGATATCAAGGTCTTTAATCCATTTGGATTTTACCTTTGTATATGGTGTTAGCTGGGGGTCTGAGTTCGCTTTTTTGCAAGTGGTTAACCAGTTGTGCCAACACCACTTGTTGAATAGGCTTTCCCTGCTCCATTTAGGATTTTTTGCTCCTTTATCAAAAACAAGGTGGTTATATGTCTGAGGAACCTTCTCTGAGTACTCAAGCCTATTCCACTGATCTGAGGGTCTGTTTTTATTCCAATACCATGCTGTTTTTATAACTGTTGCTTTGTAATACAACTTAAAATTGGGGAAAGTAATGCCTCCCATATTCCTTTTCCCAAGGAGTGCTTTAGCTATTCGAGGTTGTTTGTTGTTCCAGATGAATTTCAGAAGTATTTGATCCACTTCTTTGAAAAATGTCATGGGTATCTTTAGAGGAATCGCGTTAAATCTGTACAATGCTTTTGGAAGTATTGCCATTTTAATGATGTTGATCCTGCCAATCCATGAGCATGGTATGTGTTTCCATTTCCGCGTGTCCTCTCTTATTTCTTGGAGCAGTGTTTTGTAGTTTTCTTTGTATAGATCCTTCACATCTTTAGTCAGGTTGACTCCAAGATATTTGAGTTTGTGTGGAACTAATGTGAATGGGATTGTTCTCTTAATGTCCATTTCTTCCCTATCATTATTCGTGTATAAAAAGGCCATTGATTTTTGTGTGTTAATTTTGTATCCTGCCACTTTGCTATACAAATCTATTATTTCTAGAAGCTTTTTGGTAGAGTCTTTAGGGTTTTCTAAGTAGAGTATCATGTCATCTGCAAACAGTGAGAGCTTGACTTCTTCCTTTCCTATCTGAATTCCCTTGATATCTTTTTCTTGCCTAATCGCTATAGCAAGTACTTCCAGTGCTATGTTGAATAGGAGTGGTGAGAGAGGACAGCCTTGTCTTGTACCAGAATTTAGAGGAAAGGATTTTAGTTTTTCTCCATTGAGGATAATATTTGCCACTGGCTTCTGGTAGATGGCTTTGACTATATTGAGAAAGGTTCCTTTTATTCCTATCTTGCTGAGAGTTTTAATCAAGAATGGGTGTTGAACCTTATCAAATGCTTTTTCTGCATCTATTGATATGACCATGTGATTTTTATTTTTGTTGTTGTTTATGTTGTGTATTATATTAATAGATTTACGGATGTTAAACCATCCTTGCATTCCTGGGATGAAACCTACTTGATCAAAGTGAATGATCTTCTTGATGAGGCACTGGATCCTGTTCGCCAGGATTTTGTTGAGGATCTTTGCATCTGTGTTCATCAGGGATATTGGTCTGTAATTTTCTTTTTTGGCAGCATCTCTATCAGGTTTTGGTATTAAGGTGATGTTGGCTTCATAAAAGCTATTTGGAAGTATTCCTGTTTTTTCGATTTCATAAAAGAGCCTGGCCAGAATTGGTAGTAGTTCCTCTTGAAAGGTTTGAAAGAATTCATTCGTGAATCCATCAGGGCCTGGGCTTTTGTTTTTGGGTAAATTTTTGATTACAGTTTTAATTTCCTCAATAGTGATGGGGGTGTTTAGATATGCTACCTCTTCTTTATTCAACCGTGGAAGGTTATATGAGTTCAGAAATTTATCCATTTCTTCCAGGTTCTCATATTTAGTGGCATAGAGTTTCTCAAAGTATTCTCTGAATACCCTTTGAATCTCTGCAGTATCTGTAGTGATCTCCCCCTTCTCATTTCTAATACGCGTTATCAAGTTTCTCTCTTTCTTTTGCTTTGTGAGTTTTGCCAATGGTCTATCAATCTTGTTTATTTTTTCAAAGAACCAACTTCTGCTTTCGTTGATCTTTCGGATTGTTTTTTGGGTTTCCACTTCGTTGATTTCTGCTCTCAGCTTTGTTATTTCCTTCTGTCTCCCTATTTTTGGGTCCTTTTGTTGAGCACTTTCTAGTTCTATTAGCTGTGTCATTAAGCTACTCAGGTAAGCTCCTTCTTCCTTCCTGATGTGTGCTTGCAAAGCTATAAATTTTCCTCTCAGTACTGCTTTTGCTGTGTCCCATAAATTCTGATAGTTTGTGTCTTTATTGTCATTTGTTTCCAGGAACCTTTTGATTTCCTCCTTGATTTCATCTCGGACCCACTGGTTATTGAGTATGAGGCTGTTTAACTTCCAGGTGTTAAATTTTTTCTTCTGTGTCCCTTTGCAGTTCACATCTAACTTCAGAGCCTTGTGGTCAGCAAAGGCAGCCTGCAAAATGTCTATCTTTTTTATTTTATGGAGGTATGTTTTATGTGCCAGCACATGATCTATCCTGGAGAATGATCCATGTACATTGGAAAAGAATGTGTATCCAGGTTTCTGAGGATAGAGTGCCCTATATATATCTACTAGGCCTCTTTCATCCATTTCTTTTTGCAGGTCTAGTATATTTTTGTTGGGTTTCCATTTGGTTGACCTATCAAGTGTTGACAAGCCTGTGTTGAGGTCTCCCACAATTATTGTGTTATTATTGATATCCTTCTTCAGATTTGTCAACAATTGTATTAAATACTTTGCTGGACCCTCATTCGGTGCGTATATGTTTAGGAGAGTGATTTCTTCTTGCTGTACAAATCCCTTGATTAGTACATAATATCCATCTTTGTCCCTTACAATTTTTCTGAGTATAAAGTTTGTGTCATCTGATATTAGTATGGCCACCCCCGCTTTTTTAAGGGTGTTGTTTGCTTGAATGATTTTCCTCCAGCCTTTGATTTTGAGTCTATGTTTATTCTGACTATTCAGGTGTGTTTCTTGTAGACAGCAGAAGGTTGGCTTCAGTTTTTTGATCCATTTCGCCACTCTGTGCCTCTTAACTGGTGCATTTAGTCCATTGACATTGAGAGAAATAATTGTCATGGGATTTATTGCCATCTTTGTGTAGAAGTTTGGTGTGTTTTTTGTTCTGTCTTGTTTTTAGAGTAGATCTTTCAGTTTTTCTTTTAAGGCTGGTTTTGAGTCTGCAAAGATTTTGAGCTGTTGTTTATCTGTGAAGCCGTGTATACATCCGTCAAACCTGAAACTTAGTTTTGCTGGGTGCAATATTCTTGGCGAAGCATTTATTTCATTGAGTTTTGCCACTACGTCCCACCACTGCCTTCTGGCCTTGAGTGTTTCTGGTGACAGGTCTGCTGTAAATTTCAAGGATGCTCCGTGGAATGTAATTTCCCTTTTCGATCTTGCTGCTTGCAGTATTCTATCTCTATCGGTGGGTTTCATCATGGTGACTAGGATGTGTCTTGGGGTGTTTCTACTGGGGTCTTTTTTAGCTGGTACTCTTCGGGCATGCAGGATTTGGTCACATGTTTTCTTTAGCTCTGGTAGTTTCTCTGTGATGATGTTCTTAACCATTGATTCTTCCTGAAGATTTTCTTCTTGGGTCTCTGGAACTCCAATGATTCTGAAGTTGTTTCTGTTGAGCTTATCAAAGACTTCTATTTTCATCTTCTCATATTCTTTGAGTAAATTTTCCATTGTCTGATCATTTGATTTGAGGTTTTTTTCTAATCTCTTCTGCTGTGTAAAGTTGTTATGCATCTCATCTTCTAAAGCACTAATTCTATCCTCAGCTGCTGTTAACCTGTTGGAAAACTCATCCATTATGTTCTTCAATTCGTCTATTGAGTTTTTCAGACCTGTTATCTGATCTGATATTTCAGTTTGGAGTTTTCTGATTTCTGTCTTCATATTCTCTTGATTTTTATTAGTGCTCTGATTTATACTTTCTTTGATATCTGATAGCAACCTCCATATTTCGTCTCTAAACTCCATTTCTGAAAGACTGCTTAGGTAGTTGGTCGTTGTTGGGTCATCAGAGTTTCCATCTTCATTCTCTATGGTTGAAGTTGGTCTGCGTAGTCTCCCCATTGTCTCGCTTACGCTGTGGGTTTTTCTACGTGTTGTGGTGGTACTCATTGGCGAGGTGGAGTGCGCGGCCGCGAAGCGCAGCGGAGCGGCCGCGCTCCGGCCCCCAAACACTCACCTCAGCCGAGGCAAGCCGTCAGGGGATGCCTGGGGAGGCCCCCAAGTGTCTGCCAAGCAAAGAAACCAGCACAATCCACAACTCCAACAGAAAACTCACAGCCCCAGCGAGACACGCCTTGAAGAGATTAATGCTGAATCAGGTCAAAGTTCCCAGGTTGATGCAGGCTGGGGGAGGTCCCAAAATGTCTGCCGGGCCTAGGGGTCCAGCAGTCAGCCTGATCTGCAACTCCGGCCCCCAAACACTCACCTCAGCCGAGGCAAGCCGTCAGGGGATGCCTGGGGAGGCCCCCAAGTGTCTGCCAAGCAAAGAAACCAGCACAATCCACAACTCCAACAGAAAACTCACAGCCCCAGCGAGACACGCCTTGAAGAGATTAATGCTGAATCAGGTCAAAGTTCCCAGGTTGATGCAGGCTGGGGGAGGTCCCAAAATGTCTGCCGGGCCTAGGGGTCCAGCAGTCAGCCTGATCTGCAACTCCGGCCCCCAAACACTCACCTCAGCCGAGGCAAGCCGTCAGGGGATGCCTGGGGAGGCCCCCAAGTGTCTGCCAAGCAAAGAAACCAGCACAATCCACAACTCCAACAGAAAACTCACAGCCCCAGCGAGACACGCCTTGAAGAGATTAATGCTGAATCAGGTCAAAGTTCCCAGGTTGATGCAGGCTGGGGGAGGTCCCAAAATGTCTGCCGGGCCTAGGGGTCCAGCAGTCAGCCTGATCTGCAACTCCGGCCCCCAAACACTCACCTCAGCCGAGGCAAGCCGTCAGGGGATGCCTGGGGAGGCCCCCAAGTGTCTGCCAAGCAAAGAAACCAGCACAATCCACAACTCCAACAGAAAACTCACAGCCCCAGCGAGACACGCCTTGAAGAGATTAATGCTGAATCAGGTCAAAGTTCCCAGGTTGATGCAGGCTGGGGGAGGTCCCAAAATGTCTGCCGGGCCTAGGGGTCCAGCAGTCAGCCTGATCTGCAACTCCGGCCCCCAAACACTCACCTCAGCCGAGGCAAGCCGTCAGGGGATGCCTGGGGAGGCCCCCAAGTGTCTGCCAAGCAAAGAAACCAGCACAATCCACAACTCCAACAGAAAACTCACAGCCCCAGCGAGACACGCCTTGAAGAGATTAATAGGAATCACTTCTGACAGGCTCAGGAGACCATATGGGATGCTAGGGATTGAATCAGGGTCGACCACATGCAAGGCAAGCACCCTACCACTGTGTTTTCATTCTGGTTCCTAGAATTGGTACTTGGAAAGAATAAACAAGATTGACAAGTCCTTAGTGGAGTCAGGATAAAAACTAATAAAATTAATCAATTGGAGCAGAGGTACAAAAGAGGAAATTAACAATGATACCAAAGAAATGCATCATATTAGAGTTTAATTTGAATAGTTTTATGTCATTAAGCTATGAATTTAAGCAAAGAATGTTTTTTCTTTCTTTTTTTAATAATAATTTTTATTTTGACCAAAGTGGATTACATATCTTTCACAGTATTAGGTAATATTAACATTGAATCAGGGGAGTTTTCACCACCAAAGTTGTCCTCCCTCCACCCTCATTCCCAGCATGCATCTCATATATCCCCTCCCTATCACCCAGACTTCTAGTATAAGTGGTCTCCTCTATGTCTAGCTTGTTTGGATTGGATATCAATTATGTTGTCATTGGCTTTGGATTTGGTGTTTAAGACTGATCATTTTTATTACTACTTAAAGAATTTTTTTTATTTTTTTAAATAAAGTATAGTGGAAAACTTATATATTCCAATTAGGAGAAAAATGACAATGATTAAAACATGCTCTCCCTTTCAAATTCCAGATATGAAAGAATTAACTATTAAGTTCTATAAAACTTCAAAGAAAAAATACTGTCTCTACTCTTCTATTACCTTCAAAATATCAAAGAATCAGAATCTAGCAGTATCTATAAAATTAACTTTACTCCTACTGTACAGAATCAAACCGTGGTCCTTGGTCAGCCTATGCAAGGCAAATGCTCTACCATTGTGCCACCTCTCTGGCTCCTAGAGATCAATATTTTTGATGAACACAGATACAAATATCCTCAAGAAAATTTTAGCAAAGCAAATACACAAAATATTAAAAGTATTATATACCATGATCAAATATGAATCAAACCTGGAATGCAAAGATAGTTTCAATATATGCAAATCAGCCAGTGTAATATGACATCAACAGAAGAAAAATAAATGAAATTATATGGTCACATTGATTGATACAGAGAAAGCTATTGACAAGGTTAAACATCTATTCATCATAACAACAACAAAATAGGGATAGAAGGAACATACTTCAAGGTAGTAAAATAGTATACAACAAATCTAAAAGTAATATCATTGAGCTCCACAGTGAAAAACTGAAAGACTTTCATTGAAGATGTGGAATAGAGCAAGGATGTTTAATTTTTCCATCATTATTCAAAATAATTTATGAGTTATTACCACAGAAATCATGTAAGAAAGATTGAATGTATCTAAATGGAAATGAAGCTAAGCTATAACTACTAGCAGATAATGTGATAATATACATAGAAACCATAAATCATTCACTAAGAAATTCATAAAACCAAATATAACCAAGTAGACTTCAAAATCAGTGCACAAATATATTTTGCATTTCTGTAAGCAATTAGTGAACTAGAAGAGAAGAAATAAGGTAGAAAGCAGCTCCACTTAAAATAGTGCACAATTCATGATGGGTATGATGTTGGAATTATGTGTATGGGAAACCACCATTAGTAGTTGTGTAATCCTCAATCAGTGTCTTCAAAGAGTAGAAAATGGGGCCAGAGAGAGAGTGGGTAGGAAACTGTCTTGCATGCAGCAAACCCAGATTTGATCTCTGGCACTCCATATGGTCCCCCAAGCCCTACCAGGAATTATCTCTGAGCACAGAACTAGAAATAAGCTCTCAGCACTAGTAGGTGTGGCAAAAAGAAAAAAAGAAACCAAACAAAACAAAATAATAAGAAGTTCCACTGAGGCAAGTTCTTCAAGAATACAAAACCATTAACTTGAAGAGGTGTGTGTACCCTGTGTATATATCATAGCTGCAGTGCTACAATAGCCAAGAAACAACTCAAAAGTCCAACAAAAGTTGAATGGGTAGAGAAGTTGTGGTATTTATATACAATGTATTACTACTCATCTACATAAAAAGAAAGATGAAATCTTGTTCTGTGCTGCAATGTCTATAAAACTTGAAGGTTTCATGTAGGTGAGGTAAATTAGAAGATGAATAAATACCAAAAGAGCTCACTAATATGTGAAGTATAAAGAAAGAAAACAAGAGACTAGACAGTTTTAAATGATAACAAGCCCTTAAATTTGATTAGAAAACTAAGGTTATGGGCCCGGAAGGCTGGCACAGTGGTAGAACATTTGCCTTGCATGTGCCTGACCTGGTATGGACCCAGGCTCTATCCCTGGCATTCCATATGGTCCCACGAGCCTGCCAGAAGCGAATTCTGAACGAAGAGCTAGGAGTAACCCCTGAGTGCTGCTCGGCGTGGCCCTAAGACAAACAAATAAAAAAGAAAACTGAAGTTACAAAGCAGTGGACTATCAAGAATTTGGGGTTTAAGACAGGTTTTTCTTTAAGTGACACAAAGACAATGGTAGATGGTCTTTAGCACATTGGTGGTGGTGAAGGAACTGTAACTTTGTACATTAGATAAGTGTAAATTTTATTTAACAATTATGTTAATTATAAAAATATTTAATTTGTTCTACATGTAAAGCAATACTATATTAGGTTTTGAAATACAGTAAAGAGTAAGATCATACATACAGAGTCATGCAATATCAAGTCATCTATACTTTTTCAGAGCTTAGGTCCATTGGTAGATTAAAGTCTTCTGAAGATAACTAGAAAAACAAATTAGAGCATAATCAGTACTTTATAAAGCAAATAGATACAGATCATCCATCATTGAAAGATTAGATAAACTTTATGGCATTAATGTATCTACAAAACTGATTATAATCTAACAGGAAATTAATTAGTTATTTGGTCTTAATTATCAGGACAAAACACATTTCTCTGCATTCTCATGGTCAGCTCAGTTGAAGGTAGGCCCTTTTCCAAGATAATAATTGTATTTCATTTATCATTTTATATCTTGTGTATACCAAAACTAATTTTGGATAATCTTTTCTGTTTATTATTTTGTCTTGTGTACACCAAAACTAATTTTGGATAATCTCTTCTTATTTCATAATAATAATACACCCTTAAATGGGTTAAATTGAATAAGGGCTTGAGTGTATGAGGAATTTTTGAGGTTAACCAACCACAATCTAAATTGTGCATAGATTTGGAGTTTGCATGGAAAAAATAATCTCAAATTTAAAAGCTTTGTCTTGACACATTGTGATAAAAATGTTGAAGTTCTGTACTCCACATTTCAAGTGTTTTGTTTTCAGCACACAATTAAGGAGGAACATAACTTCATTGTTACAGTTCTCAAAATCAGTCAAGTCTCAACAAGTATATCTTTTTATCTTCTTTCACTTATGCATGGAAGGAGCTCTCAGGCAGTGCTCAGGGAAAACACTAGGAATTCTGAACCATCTAGGGTTGTGGTTCAATGCAAAACATGAGGGTGTGATGCTCAGAGGATCATGAGATGCTGGGAAGCTAACCTGATTTGTGCCTCAACTGTTGTAGTATCCAGGTCTTTCTACTTAATGAATCACTATAAAAATATGAAAATGACCATAGGTAAACATAAGGATTCTTGATCATTCTTTCATATGTATTTATTGTCTATAGATTTATGCATTGTATAATTTTTTCCTTCTTCTTTATTTGAACATCTTGATTACATAAATGATTGTGATTAGGTTTCAGTCATGTAAAGAACACCCCCTTCACCGGTGCAACATTCCCATCACCAATGTCCCAAATCTCCCTCCATCCCACCCCACCCCCACCTGTACTCCAGACAGGCTTTCCAGTTCCCTCATTCATTCACATGATTATGGTAGTACTCTGTGTAGTTATTTCTATAGCTCTACTCACCACTCTTTGTGGTGAGCTTCATGGAGTGAGCTGGTGTTCCAGCCCTCCTTTCATTGTCCCTGAGGATTGTTACAAAAATGACTTTTATTTTTAATAAAAAGCATAGATGAGTGAGACTATTCTGCGACTCTCTCCCTCTGACTTATTTCACTCAGCATAATAGATTCCATATACATCCATGTATAGGAAAATTTTATGACTTCATCTCTCCTGATGGCTGCATAATATTCCATTGTGTATATGTACCACAGTTTCTTTAGCCATTCGTTTGTTGAAGGGCATCTTGGTTGTTTCCAGAGCCTGGCTATTGTGAATAGTGCTGCAATAAATATAGGTGTGAGGAAGGGGGTTTTGTATTGTATTCTTGTGTTCTTAGGGTATATCCCTAGAAGTGGAATAGCTGGGTCGAATGGGAGCTCAATTTCCAGATTTTGAAGGAATCTCCATATCCCTTTCCATAGAGGCTGTACTAGACGGCATTCCCACCAGCAGTGGATAAGAGTTCTTTTCTCTAATTAAAGTGTGAATTATTGAGTTGGAACAATAGTACAGTGAGTAGAATGCTTGCTTTGTACACCACTAACCTGAGTGTAATCTCTAGCATCCCAGTAGCTTTGAACATAGAGGCAATAGTAAGCCCAGAATATAAAACAAACAAAAAAAGTTAATAAATTTTAATTGTAGTCAGAAATTTGAACACTAGGACATATATTTTAACTTATTTATTGCAGATTGGAGTATGTTGACAAAAGAATCCTTTACAGTTACACTAAAAATGGATGCTTTCTTTTCTTAACTACTAATAAAACCTCTTACATGAATTCTACTACTAGGAGAGTAAGAAAGTTTACTGAGTGTTTCTGCTAAAAATTGCAAGAAAATAACTTTAAATTTTAGAAACTTTCAGAGATATGATTGATATCAGAAATCTAAAGTTAGGTGTTATCGCTGTAAATTTTATTGCCTACCATATTAATAGAATAAAAATCAATCTAAATGCTCAGTGTTGTCATATAACTTCTAAAGTTTAAATGAATTTTCTATACCTTCCCAAGCTATTGTAAGATTAGAAGCAGCCAAGGAAGAAAATAAATTTAACAGTAAAATGGATATATTCGGAGTCATATTTAGTGTCAGTTGCTAGTATGTAGATATCTGCTTTGCCTATAGGAAAATCTAATGAGATCAATGTGTTACTTAGGTTATGCTAGTGGCCATAAAAATAATCTCCAAATATCAGTGCCTCGATACAATATCTTGTAACCCAAGTAAAATCCAAACTATGTTCCCTAGCTTACCTGGTTTCCAGGTGCCTCTCATGTTGGGTCATGCTATTCATTAAGCATGCTGGAATTCTCTGTGTTTAGGCAGAAAGAGAAAGAGAAAAGAGAAGACAATCTAATTTCTCCATCTTGGCTAGTATTAGACACACATGTTAAGTACTTTTCATTACAAAACCCAGTCAATGGAGACTGGAGAGAGAGTACAGCAGGTAGAGTGCTTGCCTTGCCCATTGCTGACCCACTTTGATCCTTTGCACCCAGTATTGTCCTCTGAGCCTGCCAGGAGTTATCCATGAACAGAAAACCTTGAAGTAAATACTGAAAATATCCAGTTGTTGTTCCCTCACCTTCCAAATATTCAAGGGGCCCATTGAGGAGTATAAAATATCACACAAGGGCAACTACTTTGCTGACAAATATACCAAAAAGTTTGAGTGGGTTTTCTGGGTTGGCATACTGTATAATAATGAAGCTCATAGATTTTATTATAACTTAAACTGTCTTCCCAGTTCAAGTTGATCATACAAAAGTGAAAAGTCTCTTGCAATTTGCTTTGAAAAACTATGTTTTTTGTGGAAAATATATTATAGCTGAGTATAAGAATTCCTTGAGAGATAAGTAGGTTGTGATAGTCATAATGCTTATCAGCACACCACATACAAATGAGTGACTTACTTTTTACAGATATAGTCTATGAATCGTTCTCTTGGGTGATTTTGTGAATGCAGAAACTTACTTATTCTCTTGCATATCCCTTCTAAAAGGAAATGAGATCCTATGCAAAAATACTTTTGACATGTTTTGCTTATCGGCAAATATTTGAGCTGATGAAGTACTGATATAAGGAAATTGTCTTTTGACAAAGGTTTAACCTACAACAGAATGTAATGACTAAGAACTTTTGGACCAGCCATCTAAGGTAGGAGAGTATGAAATAGCTTTTCTTAATGTCAGTTTGTCTTCTGACCTTATTTTCTGTTTCTCTTTAATTCAGGTAAGTCCACACCAACTGTAAAATTAAACGTGTATATATGCTTGCTCTGACTTTCTAAACTAAATTTCTTCCAGCTGATGTTTAAAGAGTCTGTAAAGGGAAAGAATTCACAGTCCAGAAGATGCTGTTATATAAGGAATTGTCTTAAAATTAAAGAACATATTGCTAGTTTATAAAGCACTTTGCTTGGTGAACAAAATGTGACTTCATTTTTTGAGAATGAAAGAAATGAGAGAAAAATATACTTAAAATTTAAATAAATTTAATTTTGCTATTTTAGTCATCTGATACTTTAGGAAAACTTTTTTTGGGGGTTCCACAACCAGTGATGCTCAGGGGTCACCTAGCTATGTACTCAGAGTTGCCCCTGACTTTGGGGGATCATATGGGAACTGAACCCAGGTCTGTCCTGTGTCAACCACAAGCAAGGTAAACGCCCTACTGCTGTGCTATCGCTCCAGCCCACTTCAGAGAAATTTTTATAATTTTATTATACCTGTCAGTATTGTAATTTTACTCATATTATTTTTGTATTTCCATTGGTATTTTACTTTGTTTTAGCTTAAAGACTACATCTTCCAATTTAAGGAAACAACAATTATACACACATATATGTATATATAATTTTGGTGTTATGAAAAACCTGACAAAGTCAAGACTAAATATGTTGAATATTTATGTACCTATTTCATCTTGAAAAAAGAACTGTTGGTGGGGATTTTGGCCATACTTGGTGATACTCAGGGGATACTCCTGGCTCTGCACTCATTAATTATTTCTAGTGATGCTCAGGGGACCATATAAGATGCAGGGATCTAACTTGATTTGGCCACATGAAAGGCAAGTGTCCTATTCTCTGTACTATCACTCTGACTTCCATATTTAAAACATATACAGACCATTTTATGACCTGCTTTCCCAATTAACATACAAAGTCAACTTTTCATGTCAACAAATTTCAGCACTAAATATTTAGTTTGGGGAAAAAACGAGGAATATTCACGTAACCCCCATAAATAGATACAATAGATATTTTAGGTGATTGTGTGTTCATACATGTGTGTGTGTATGAGTGTGTGTAGCAAAACTGGGAACCAAACCTGATACTTCACACATTTAAAAATCTCTTTACTGATTAGCCACAACCTAGACGTTTAGATAGATTTTTATGGTGGCCTGAACTATATCCATAAGACACTTGAAAATGTAAGGGGCCAGAGAGGTAGTACAGAGTTAAGGTACTTGCTTTACACAAAGCTGACATTGATTCAAACTCCAGACACCACATAGACACCCTGCACTCACTATCATGAATAAACCCTGAGCACTGATTTAAGACTAATTCATGTTTAACATCAAATATGGCCCAACTACTTCTACTAACCCCCCAAATAAAACTTTTTATATTCATAGTAAAGGAGCGTGAATTATAAGTATGGATATATACTGGTATTAGAACAAGAAATTCTTTTTTTTTGTTTGTTTGTTTGTTTGTTTTTGGGCCACACCCAGTGACGCTCAGGGGTTACTCCTGGCTATGTGCTCAGAAGTCGCTCCTGGCTTGGGGGACCATATGGGACGCCGGGGAATCGAACCGCGGTCCATCCAAGGCTAGCGCAGGCAAGGCAGGCACCTTACTTCTAGCGCCACCACCCAGCCTCAGAACAAGAAATTCTTTTTTTTTTTTTTTTTTTTTTTGTGGTTTTTGGGTCACACCCGGCAGTGCTCAGGGGTTACTCCTGGCTCCATGCTCAGAAATTGCTCCTGGCAGGCACGGGGGACCATATGGGACGCTGGGATTCGAACCGATGACCTCTTGCATGAAAGGCAAACGCCCTACCTCCATGCTATCTCTCCAGCCCCAAGAACAAGAAATTCTTTTCAAAAATTTTGTTCTAAAAACCAGCTATTTTTTTCTTACTTTTGTGTTTATAATTTCACCACATCTTATAATTTTCTCTAATTGTGGGGTGGATAGGGAGAGCCAGCAAAGCATACTCCTATAAGCTAGAGACTTGGCACTGAAGAAATATTGAGATTTTAAAAATCTATGTGGTCTATGATACAGCAGAACTTTTTGTAGGAATGAAATATCTTTGATCTCAGGCTAACTGTCTTGAATATTTTAGGCTCTTGATAAATTTGTAGATAGGGTGTGCATTGCTTTTTTAGGTAAAACTTTGTCTTTTAAAGAAACTATTACCAAGTGTCTGTAAAGAAAGAAAAATATTAGCCACAGTATGGAGAGATAGTATAGGAGTTAAGGCATTTACTTTGCATCTCACTAATGAGTTCAAATCCCTGGCATCATATATGGCTCCCCGAGCATCAACAAAGGCCACTCCAAAGAAAAGAAACAAGACTACTACTGGATATGGCCCCAAATCCCCAAAAGATTAAGAAAAAACTATATATGGATATATACAGAAATTAAGGTTTCCCCATTAACTGATTGACTTAGGAAAATTTTTTGTCTTGATTTAACTGTTATTGAAAAATGAGTTCCTCCAAATGGTCTTTTTGGGTACCATCCTATCACATTGTCTCTAAAGGGTGAGATTAGAGAAACTAAAAATTTGAAGTGGAAGCCTCATGCCCAAATCTTGAGAGATTAGGGAGCATGGGTCTGGAAGAAAACACTTTGCATGGAAATAATCCAAACAAGATTGAAGAGAATATTTAATAAAATTTCACTACAAGCTTTCTACTTACTAGCAAAGGATGCCAGCAGAAAGATAAACTAATTGTGGAAATTGAGACTGTAAGCAGCTTCTCCTTGAAACCCGAGTTTTTTATTGGGAAGAGATAGACCACCTCCTTGAGAGGAGAACAGGTAGGTAGGGGTAAGGGACCAATCCAGAGTTACTTCCAGGCCATGAGTGACAAACATCAGTAAAGAGGAATTCCTCCTGAACAGAAGGAAAACCAGTTACTTCAACAAAAATTGATTTGCTTAGCTTATTCTAAGAAATCTAGCTTAATAAAAAATACTTTTCAACCTGAAATATCTTTAGTCTTAATTGCTTAAGAATTGCACCATAGTCAACCATAGTTGGATAAAAAGAGAGAAAATGCATTTAGACTATTAGAACTTCATGAATATATGGTAGTTAGGACCACATAACAACTAAAGAATGCTCTATGAAAACAAAGAACTCAGGAAAGTAAGAACCAAATCTTGCTTTCTTCTTGGTTTTCTTTAGCGTTTTCTTTATGTGGCAATTACGTTCCCACAAATGTTACTGAAGTTTTATTTTTAGTTTGTATTTTTATTACTTTCTACTTAAAATTATGTGTAATAAAACATCTTTTATTTATAAATAGCAAATGATTCTAATAGATCTTTGGGAAGGTTTCTCTTATTAGACTCAGCTTAGAATTCTGTTTAGTTCTATGATGTGTAACTATTTCTTTAGGAAATGCTTCCCTTCACTTATTAAAAGAAATGCCGTGATGTAATTTAACACTATTTCCTACAACATATATGAGGCAAAGTAAGAGCTCCAAATGTTGATTTGGAAATATAATTTTTCTTCTCATGTATTTTTGGTTTGAAAATGAGTACTCATGAATGGTAGCAAAGTAAATTACTTCAAATACAGAACTATAAATTATTGCATACCCATGTTTCATGTTCTCTCTAGGTTCATTTATTTTGTTTGACTATAAATAACATTACACTAAATTTAGTATGAGTTTTACATTGTTATTTTTAGTACAGTAGGTTTTGAATAAAGTATTTGCTATTGTGGTCTAGAATATTGTTTTTGATCATGAATATACTGCTTTTCAAAGAATAGCTACTCAAGGATAATTTTATTCTTGGATTATTTTGTCTGTAAAAACATATTACCAGTTTTATTTTTTAAGGCATGCCTACTTATTGAATATTATTGAATTTCTTTGTCCTTCAAAATGGCTATTCTGGTCCAGTGCTATGGAATCAATATATTCACCATTTGAGTCCTTAGTATAGCATGCACCCTGCTAACCTGGAGGAGTATCTAAGTTTTGGGTTACATGGGAAGCATAGCATTGCCATGAGATCAGCAACTGTGTTTCATTCATAATTGTTTCTCTAGGAGCAAGAACAATAAATAGCACAGCTGGTAGACCATTTGCCTTGCACGTCCAACCCAGCTTAATCCCCGTTTAGGATCATATATAGTCGTCTGAGCCTGCCACAAGTAATTTCTGAGTGAAGAGCCAGGAGTAACACCTGAATGCCATCTAGTGGGCCCACTCCCTCTCAAATTGTTGCTCCAGAAGCCAAACCAGTACCCAGTGGTTTCTCATCAATGTTTGTTAGATTTAGGCAAGTTAGAAGTCTTTGTTTTTCAAGTGATAGAAAATCAAGCTCATTCTAACCTGAACAAAACAGGAATTTAGGGGCACAGATAGTGAGCTATCCAAAGATGCTTTTATATGCCACTTAGATTCAGGATCTAAGGGTCTTCCAGTGTAATCAGAACATTAAGGTTTTTCCTTTATTTTTCTTCTCTGGATTCTCCTTTCCTTTGTGTGCACTTGTTTTCAGCATGAGGAGGCATAAGATTCCAGCCGTTGTTTTAAACTTTCATAGCCCTAAGTTATAAGTGCTCATATACAAGTTGATTTCTATGAGTAATTTGTGGGTTCATAAGCTTCTCAAAATAAGACAGACAAGTGAAACTAAAATAATTACCCAAATTCTATGAGACCACTCCTGACTTATCTCTTTGCTGAAATCTACTTACAAGGTAGTAGTTTAGGTTCATTAAATAACTAGTCCAGATTAGAATATGTAGAAGCTGATAATTGTTGTAGAAAGTTGTATAAAAAACTTTTTGAATACTAAAAACATAGGTTTCTCTTCATCTCATTGGCTTTCAAAAACAAGATTTGGTTACTAGGTTCTTGGACTCACTGTTATTTCTAAAATAATATTTTGGAGGTGAGAGAGCTAGCACAGAGCGTGTTTGCATTGCATGCATCCTACCAGGTATTTATCCTTGACATTCCTGTGCCCACACCCCTAACCCTGCCAGAAGTGATCACTGAGTGCAGAGCCAATTTTCTGAGTGCAGAGTTATCCCTGAGTACTGCTGGGTGTGGTCTCAAATGAAACAAGCAAGCAAAATAAGTTTTTTGACTTTGACTCATAATTAGTCCTTGTGAATGTCTGAAGAAAATGTACTGATTATGGATCTTAAAAATAAAAATATGTCATAGCACTGTTATTTAATAGTCAAATAAGGTTCACATAATATTGAGATATTGAGTAAAGTTGTATATTTGTGCATAGCTATTAAACTAAAAATCCAAGTTTTGTTGATACAGCAAATGTATGTATTCATATATGTCCTGTGTGGTTTTTGGCTTGCTTGAATGATTTCATCCAAATGTTATAGTTTAAATCATAAAATGACTTTAAATATATATGTACATATATATATATAATCTGATATTGAACAAAAATCTCATATTTATTCAACTGAGAACTTTGAATTTTGCTGATTTGGGTGAATTTAGCAAGTTCTAAGTTCTGAGTTCCATTAGCACAACAAAAAGTGCTGTATTTTATTTTTGGGACTTGGGAATAGGATATATCTTTATATTCAGACATAATTCTCTTATGTCTAGATTATATAATGTTATAAATCTATTTATTCATTTTATTATTTGTGTTTCAGGTATTCATCCCTCTTAGTAATGACAAGCTGTAGATATAGGAAGAGAAATGGTATTTAACTGCAATAGGGACAGTTATAAGTAAACGTGTCCAGTAGGAAAATTGGAGATCATAGAAATAGACAAATACTGGTGTCATGGTTATTTCACTACCCCTCTTGTATCTTCCTCTTAATTTTTATTACTTCTCAAATAATCTTTTAAATTATAGGACTGAAATCTTGGCTATGATAAATGATATTTATGTTTGTGGCATTGCTAACCTACCACCAGTGTCCAGGACTCTCTGTCCTCTCCTCTGACACTGTTCCTTTGTACTTCTAATTCACATATTTTTGTTTATTTTTTGGATAACATCCAGCGGTGCTCAGGTTTACCCTGACTCTGCTCTCAAGGATCACTCCTGGTGGGACCTAGGGAACTGTATGGGGTCGCAGAGACTGAACCCATGTCTGCTGTGTGCTATGCAAGTGCCCTATACTCTGTATTATCTCTTTAGCCCCTCTAAGCCATTCCTTCATCACTTATTCCATTGTCTGGTAATCTAAAAGCTTTGTATTCCAAAGCCAAGATTTAACTAATATTCTTTAGTTTCATCTACATTTTCCTTTCTTAAATCTTTTATCCTTAACATCCTTATATATTCCATTTCTCAGGATAATTACTTTCAACCCATTATGATAATAGAATTTTCATGATGACTTCTATCAAGCCTAATGGGCTTTCTTACCAACTAGCTTTAAAAGAAAAAGAACTCAGAGCTTATAAACAAAAACATCTAACTTCATACAAAAATGGGGATAAGTGATGAACAGACATTTCTTCAAAGAAGAAATACAGATGGCCAAAAGACACATAAAAATGCTCCACATCAGTAATCATTAGGGAAATGTTATCTTTTAGCACAGAGACTGGCACACATGTGGGGAGAAAGAGACTAATTAACTGCTGGTTTGAACGTAGATAGATCCAACCTTTTTGGGAAAACAGTGTGTTTTCTTCAAAAATCTAGAAATTAAGTTCCTATATGACCCAGCAATACCACCTCTAGGAATATACCTTACAAACCCAAATACAATGCAGAAAAACCTTGTGCATTCCTATGTTCATGGCACTATTCACAATAGCCAGAATCTGGAAACAACCCAAGTGCTTGAAAGCAGATAAATGGATAAAAATATATATATAATAAATCAGTATAATGGAATTCTATGCAGCCATTAGGAAAAATAAACTCATAAAATTTGCTTATATGTGAATGGATATGGAGAGTATTCTGTTGAGTGAAATGAGTCAGAGGGAGAGTGATAGAATGATTGCACTCATTTGAGTCACATAAAGAAGGTATATATTGTAATAATATCCAGAGACAATAGAGGGTTAGGAGGACCAGTCTATCATAGGAAGTTTCCAGAAATAGTGGGGAAGTGCAGTTAGGACAGAGAAGGGACAACTATTAACATGATAGTTGGAAATGCTCACTCTGGACAAGAACTGAGTATTGAAAGGAGATAAAGTGATTTGCATGATACCCTTTCAATAACTATATTGGAAACTACAGTGTTTAAATGGAAAAAAAAATCAAGGGAGTAAGAGAGACAGAGACAAAAAGGCAGAGAGGCAGAGAGACAGAGAAGCAAAATTCCAAAGAGGCAGGCTGGTAGGAGAACAGGAGGAAAACTATGGACATTGATAATGTGAAATATGCACTGATGAAGGATGTTGTACATTATATTACTGAAACTCAATTATGAACAACATTGTACCTGTGGAGGGGGGAATATTATGAACAACCTTGTCAATTACAGTGTTTAAATAAAGTAATTTTTAAAATCTAAAGAAAAAACCTTCTGAGAGCAAGATCTTTTTGATTGGAATACCCTACATTGGAGAAGGGTTAATATATAGAAGAAAAAAACTGCAGAATTGATTAACAAGGCAATGTTATTATCATACCTCGATTTAAATTGTAACTATATATCTTAATTGTTTGCTTAGGAGACTTACCTTTTTTTCTCTGAAAAAGAAGAAATGGCTTCCATGGTCTTGTACTAAACTTCAAACTGTTTTTTGTTTTGTCTTGGTGTTTTCCCCCTTTTTGAAATCCTTCATGTTCTGGCTTGTGCTTTTTCTGCCTCATTTACCACAGTGCTATCTCATATACATTTTCATTTTTATTTGCATTTGTACTACTGACATTTGAGCCCTACATATGTTTAAATAGTTTCACACTGATTTTTTTGTTGATACTTGTTGGTTTTTCTTCCCAGGAAAAAGTTTTCTACTTTTATGTTATGAATTTTTTTATTATAGAAACAATATAAGATTCTGGTAAACTTTTGCTTCTAGGTTTTATATATTTTTGTATAGTGCTCAGTGATCTTTTTGATTAGTCTTTATTTTCTACTTTGTTAGACTACTTAAATCTTCAAAATAGGTGCATGTCAATTTTAAATGGATTAAAGATATTGATATGATTTGATTCCTTGAGGTATAATGAAAAAAATATAGATATATTTCTCCATGACGTTGAAGCTATCCTTAAAGAAAAAATGCTATTGACCAAACAAGTGGAAGCAAATATAAGTAAATGGGACTACATTAAACTAAATCTGCATCTTAATGGAAATAAAGACTAGAAGACAGCACACACACTAATAAAATTATTTACCTACCACTTATTTGATAAAAATTAATATAAAGATATATAAAACACTGGTAGAACCTTACAAGAAAAAATATCAACCCCCTTTAAACAAATGGGGGAAGAAGTGGACATAATGTTCCTCACAGCAGAATAAAATGGACAAAGAGTATATGAAAAATAAGTCAAAATGAGTAATAATCAAGAAAATTCAAATCAAAACAACAATGAGATTTCATGAAACAGGCACTCATCAAAAACAAAACAAGAGAAAACATCAGTGATTGACATGAATATGGGGGTAAAGGGACCTTCATTTACTGCTGGTAGTAACCTGGGCTGGCCTAGCCTTTTGCAAATACCAAAAAATTAAGAATTGAGTTCCTTATAACCCAGTAAGTAATTCTACTACAGGGAATACACTCCATAGGGCCCAAAACACTGCAGAAAGAGATCTGCACTTCTATATTTTTTACAGAACTATACAATAGCCAAAATTTGGAAACTACAAAGTGCTCAATAACACATAACTGGATACAGAAACTATGGCATATATATACACACAATGGAATACATGACATCTGTTAGAAGGAATAAAATGAAATTTGCTGTTAGATGAATGGATATGGAAGGTATAATGCTGAGTGAAATGATTAAAAGGGTGACAGACACAAAATGATCTCACTTGTTTGCATTCTAAGGGAACAATTAATGCCCAAGAAAACAGAAATAAGGACAGGAGAAGGGATCCTTAGTAGGATGTTTGCCATTGAGGGGGAAGAAGGGGTTGGTATGGGAAGGGAAACAATAATAGAAGGAAGTGGCCACTCTGGACAAGAACTGAAATCTGAAAAGAGGTAAAGTGGTATGCATGACATCCTATTGGTAACTGTATTGTAAACCAAAGTACTTAACAGGGGTGGGGGTGGGGGCAAAAAGTGCCTACAGAGAGGCACACTGGATGGCAGGAAGGAAACTGGAGAACCGATAGATGGAAGTGGGCACTGGTGAAGGTTTAGTGATCAAGCTTTGTATCCCTCATGTACTCAATCATGAATAATTTTGTAACGTTGTGATTCATAATAATGTGATCAATTATAAATGAAAAATAGGTGCTGTGATCACAAGATAGTAAAACCATAAGCGATCCTTATTAAGTACTTATTACATCCTGGCATTATCTTGGCACTATCTATATATAGGTTGTTTTATTTGTTGCTCAGAACAACTCTGATCCAAGTACAATTTATATTCTACTCTGCTTATTAGGAAACAAAGAATTGGAAAGCTAAAGTAATTTGCTGAGGTTCACACAACTGATGCTAGAGGGCTAGAGATTAATAATTTTCTCTTCCCCTATTTTATTTCTGTTTTAGTGAGCAGTTTGTTTATAGTATTCCCTGCTGTTTACTACATTTGTTCACTACAGAGATGCCACACATATGATCTTAAACACATCACTATTAGGAATCATCATTAGATCTTATAAATCCATAATAAAATTGCTAAGGACCTTCACTAACCTAAAAGCTTATGGGTAATAGACACCTTATTACTTTCTCTGCATTCTCAAACTCAGCACAGCTCTAGCACACAAAAGGCATTATACCAACTGTATTAATTTAATTAACAATGTATACTCCACTTGGTGCCTTCCAAATGACTTGCACTGTGGTTAGTTACTAAGGATGAGAATGTTTTAATTAGCTTTTGTTATATAATAATCTTCCCCTAAACTTTGTGGCTTAAAATAATAGCTTTGTATTTAACTAGGAATTTTGCAAGTTGGCAAAGTCTGCACAGAACTGGTCTTTATTTCCTAGTGTTGGCCTGGTTCTCTCATAGGCCTGCAGCTAGCAATGGAGACTGACTAGACAAGAATGGTCTTAGTTACTTGTCTTTAGTCTACATAGTCTCATCTTCCTTCTCATCAGCCTGGGGCTAGTTCCTGTCAGCAAAATACCAGATCATAAAGGGCCTAAAGGCTGATGTTTGAAATAGACCTGCATTACTTTCAATGCATTCTATCCTCAAAACAAGTCAGTAGGCCAACCTCTATTCAAAAGGAGGGCAAGTAAATCTAACCTCTCACTAGACAAGAGCTGCCAAATCAACATTGCCTCATATGTGAAGATAAGCAGGTGTCAAGAGTTTGGCCATGTTATCAATTGAGCACCATAGTCCCTGGTGTAAATAAATACTTGATCTAGATGAGAGCATTAAATGCCGTTTTAATTGTAAAGGCACAAAAAGCTTCCTTATTATTTACTAGTTAGTTGAAATCCCCTCTAGCCACAGCTTTCAGAGGATTCACCCTGCCCTGGCATACAAATTGCCTGGTACACACAACCCAGACCCTGCTCAAAGATATAATGCAAAGACAATGTGGTTAGCCTGACCACAGAATGTCCCTACCTGAGAACATATTACTTTGGCTAAGCAAACTCTTTAGAAGTGATAGATGGTATTGTTCTTCGCATAATTGAACCATGAAGATTCAAAACAGAAAAGCTCTTTCTTTTGAAGTGAGAACTGCGTTTCAGTGTAATACAGAACTTTTTAAAATATAAATTTATCAGGTATGGCATGTCTAACATTTTAAAAATGAAATGTTTTTATTTTCTTCCTTCATTTTGCAATATTTTGGCATCTTGTTTGATTGTATCCTGGTGTCAGTGTCTGAAAAATATTTGGTAAATTCTCAGTAGTTATTTCTCTTGTTCCTTTCTACAGTCTTCTTCTGTTCACTCTAGTTACATGCCATATAGGTTACATTATGGATAATTGCCCCCATATTCTTATATGTTTCAGTATAGTTTTTTCCATGTTTTTTCCTCTGCTTTTACAGTTAGGGATTTTTCTATTGTCATAAGTTTAGACTCAGAGGTTCTTTCTTCCTGTGTATCCAGGCTACTAATGAAAACACTGTTAAAACACTCTTTAATAGTGTTTTCTTTTGTTTTGTTTTACCTCTGGCATGTGAAATCTCAGAATTTCTTTCTCTCTGACATTATTCCTCTGTTCCTGCATGTCTCTTTTGCCATTAGATTCTTTATGGGGGCTTGGGCCATACCTGGTAGCACTCAGGGGTTACTCCTGGCTCTGCACTTTGAAATTACTTCTGCCAGGCTCTTGGGACCATATAGGATACTTTGGTATTGCATGCAAGGCAAACTCCCTACTGCTGTGCTATCACTTTTGTCCCTTTCATTAGATTCTTTTGCAGATTTATTGATATCTCTATCTTTGCTTAAATCAGGTATGATTATTTCAACATCTCTACTATGTCAGTTCTGATGTCTACTCCATCTCTTGTAATATGCCTTGTAATATTTTGAAAGGTGTGATGATGTACTAGATTAAAGTAAGTAAAATGTGAGATGGTATAAAGGTAGGAAAGTACTCTAATGTTCTCATAAATTAGCTTTTATATTTTAGTAAACATGTGCCTATATTCTTCCAAGTACTTCTCAGCCCTTGCCCCCACTCCCATGTATATATGACAGGATGATGAGAAAGGAATGAAGCTGGGAATTTCTCTTTCCCTGGGTCAATGGGGTTTGATAATATCCTTACTAGTTAGATGAGTTGTTTTTTTTTTCCCAAGAGCAGACCTTGTTAAAAAAGATAACATGCTTTGGTGTACTTCAAGATGATTCCTTTTCTATTACCCTCCTGCAAGTACAAGGCTATTTTCCTCTAATATTGTGCAGACCTAGTATATCTATTAGAAGTAAAACTAACAAAATCTTGGGCAGGAGAGAGAGCTCAGAGGGCTGATCACAACCTTTGCATGCAGAAGTTCTTGGCTTGATTTCCAACACCCTCTTGTGCTAATGAGTGTGGTGCCAAAATAAAAGCATGCATAAAATCATTTCTATCTTCCAGCAATTAGATTTGCTTGGTGATTTACTTGTCTTCAAACTAGACTACACTAAATTTTCAACAATTTGTCCATTTTGCTGTGAATATTTCTATCCAGCCACTGGTTCTAGTTGAGGTTTTGCTCCATTAAGTTGTTACTCTATCTGCATCTCTCTCTCCACATCCTGATACTGAAGTCTGTCCCATGATCTTTGCTGAATAGAAAGAGATACTGCCTTTTTGTTTTGTTCAGCTTTTTACTTAACTCCCAACGCCTTACATGCTGCATCAGAAACCAGAAGTCTCCTGTGTTTAGTGTTTAAGCTGAACTTCATTTGCAAAAATGTTTCTCCCATCTTATATTTCACTCATACACATATGAACATATAGTTTTGAGGGGTTCCTTCCCTCAAACTGTCTTTTCAAATTGGATTTTTTTTTATTCTTATGGCATAATCTGTTCATCTCTTCTTGCAGAGTTGCTTTCTGGCATAAAATGACCCTAATCCTTTTTCTGTGTTTTACCGCGTTAGACATGAAGGCAGTGTTTGTTCAGTAATTCCAAGATTTTTTTTAAAGAAATATTTGAAATGATTGTTTGCTTTATGTATGAAATCTATGAAATCTGTTTGATAAACTGTTAGTTTTTATTTGTACTCAGTTTTATTTCTTGCCTTTTTTAGTGTTTAGTTTTGTTGTTGTTTTGTTGTTTGTTTTTAATGCTAAGTTTTATTTTTTTTTGTTTTGCAGCTATAAGGCACTCCTAATCAGTTGCTGTGATTTTTTGAGTTGACTTGGTGTTTTCATTTCTGTGATAGGTAGTGATGGAATGATGGCATTAATTACCACTTGTTCTAGGTGTTATGACCTGTCAAGTAAGTTAGCAGTAAAAATACTGGGACGCAGTGTTCTCAGGAGCAGAAGTGCTATGAAGAACACAAAGATTTAATTAACAGGAGTTCATCCCTAAGATTCAAGTCCATAAAACTCTATTTTATGAATAATTGATATTTGTCTTCACTAGGCTGAAAGGCAAAGGAAGAGCATAAACAAAAATTTATGAGCGAACATGCTGATAAATTTGTACATAAAATTTAAATCATTTTATGACTAAAAATTAAAAGAAACAAAATGAAAAGACAAATGACACTTGTAGAATAATAATAGTTAATATTTAACATAAAATAATTTGATTTAATTAATAAGAAAAACATACTTAAAATAGTAAGATATTTACATTAACTATTCAAAAGAAATAAAGGTGACCAATATGTAAAATATTCTTTATGATCAGGATTTGGATTATGTCTGTTTAAGAGCACATTATATTCTATAATAAGTGTTCTTAGGTTGTTTTTAAAGTACATCCAACACTGACATGTAAAATAAATACTTAAATAAATAAAATGAATTAAGGACATGATTATTTCAAAGTATAAAGAAAATTGTCTTTGTGGCCAGAGCAATATTATAGCATATAAAGTGTTTGCCTTGCTTGTGGCCAACTTGAGTTAGATCTCGGGCATCCCATATGTTCCCCTGAGCTTTGGCAGGAATAATTCCCCAGTGAAAAACCAGGAGTAAGCATGAGCATAAACAGGACAAAAAAGAAAAAGCTCTGAAATAGAGCAATCTCACTATAATTATGTAACTGAGTCCTTAGTAGTAAATGAAAAATAAAAATTGTTTAGCAATGTATTTTTTTACTGTGTAATAAAAAGATAATTATTTACAAGATTTTACTACTCAGGAATTGAAGCACTGTCTTAATCTATTGCTGAACCTAACAATCACTTTGATCCTCATATTTTTACACTTTGATCTATTCTGTCTCCTCCTTCCCTTGGGCTATGCCTAGAAGTGCTCAATGTTCATTCATTCCTGTCCCTGCACTCAGGGATCATTCCTGGCCAGGATTAAATTAGTGTATGCATTACTCAGGATTGGACCTAGGCTAGTGCAAGGCAAGCACCCTACCTGCTGTACTGTCACTTTGGCCTTCACTTTGATCTATTATATTATAAATTTATATCACTTTTACCAAGTTGCACCTCAAAATAATTGAATCGCATAAGCTATATTTTAGGGGTGCCCAATAGAGCTATTTAGGATAATATTGTATGTTATACAGTATGTGCATTGAGTGAGATTTTTTTAATAGTTTGTCCTAGATGGTTATAAATATTAGGACCAAATTATATGGCACTGGGTAATCTAGATCCTGATAATGGGCAATATTAATATAAATTGGTGAACCTTATTTCTTCTTTTGAATGACTGATGTGAATAATTTTATTTATTTTTCCCTCCCCCACTGCCTGCCCTAATTTATTATTATTTTAAGTGTGTATTCGTAATTAATTAAAATATAATTAATTTATGATAAATATTAACTAATATTCTACAAATGACCTTGATTTGTCATTTTATATTGTTCTATTCATAAAATTATTTTACACTTAAACTGATCAACAAATTTCTTCAAAATTTCTTGTTTGTGCTCTTCCAGTTAAAAAGTTTTCATTTTGGGACTGGAGAGATAGCACAGCAGCATTTGCCTTGCAAGCAGCTGACCCAGGACCTAAGGTGGTTGGTTCGAATCCTGGTGTCCCATATGGTCCCCCGTGCCTACAAGGAGCTATTTCTGAGCAGATGGCCAAGAGTAACCCCTGAGCACCGCCGGGTGTGGACCAAAAACAAAAAAAAAAAAAAAAAAAAAAAAAAAAAAAAAAAAAAAAGGTTTCATTTTGCCTTTCGGTGCAGTGGAGACAAGTCAATCATAAAGCAAGAGGTTTTGGATTTGAATTTTAGGAATGAGCTTCTCTGTTAATTATATCTGTATTCTTCCTAGTATTTCTACTCCAGAGTGTATTGTGTTTCAGATTTTTATTGCATCAACCACCACTAAAGTGCCCACAACCCTCACCACTGTCCCTATATTACCTTAAGTCCAGTCATCATTTCTTCCTGTCCCTCCACCCAGATTTTTGGAGTCCTATTGTAACCCACGGAAAAGGGTTTGTCCTTGTTTCGTCTCACTAGATCTGCAGAAGAGTGAGATCAATTGGTAGTTCTCCATCATCCTCTTATATAATTCAGCATGATTCCCAGTTCCATCCACATTGCAGTGAATTACATGATTTCATAATATTTTCTTCATAGATGCATAATATTCTACTCTATGTAACTACACATATATATTTCTTTTGTTGTTAGACATCTGGTTTGTTTTCATATCCTGGCTATTGTTCTAAGCACTGTGGTGAACATAAATGTGCATATATCTTTTATATATATATATTTTTTAAATGAATATTTGTGTGTTTGGGAATTGAGTATATACAAAGTATATACAAAGAAGTGTAATCTCTGAGTCTATTATTTTCTATGAGATGGCTTGAGGAGCTATTTTAAAAATGCAACTTATTCTCTCTTTGGCCTATTTAATATTCCTGAGAAGACTATAAGAATCCTTCACATGGCTACCCAGCTCTGACATCGATTCAATGCCTGGTGTCCCTTATGGTCCCCCAAAACCAGAGCAATTTCTGAGTGCAAGCCAGGAGTAACTCCTGGGTGTCACCGGGTGTGGCCCACAAACCAAAAACCAAAAGAAGAAAAAAAAAAGAATCCTGGCATATGTGAGAAAGGAATTTAAGGATTCAGGCCTTTTATAGTAATTAGATATCGTTCCTTAAATTTTCCTCTCATATTTTTACTTAGCTGAGTATATGGTAAAAACTTCTATCTTTTTTTAATATAATTTTATTTTGATCATAGTGGCTTACATATTGTTGACAATAATATTTTAGGTACATATTTACATAAAATCAGGGGATTCCCATCACCAATTTGTCCTCCCTACACCTCCGTTTCATCCTACCTCCCATATCCCCTTCCCTCACCCCCAGGGCTACTAGAATATGTGGTCCCCTCTGTACCTAGCCTACTACTTAGTAGTCTTGCACCTAAAAACTTCTATCTTTTAGCATGCTGGAGAGCATAGAGCTTTCTCCATTTATAAAATTTTTTTGCCAAAACTATTTGCTCAAGGAAATTTTGAAATAATACTTTGCTTTTCCTATTTCTGCTTTATATATATCCTGATATATATATATATATATTTTTTTTTTTTTGCTTTGTTTTGTTTTGGGGCTACACCTAGTGGTTTTCAGGTCTTACTCCTGGCTCTTCACTCAAAGATCACTCCTTTTGGGACTTTGGGAATTACTGAGGTGCCAAGGATCAAACCTCTACTGGCTATACTATTGCTCAAGCCCCTTCTTTGTTGGTTTTAATTTAGCTTATTTTTAACAGTGAGTCTATATTAGTAAGTAGATCATACCAGTTGTTCCCATTAAGACATTATTATTCTGGGGTCGGGAAGGTGGCGCTATAGGTAAGGTGTCTGCCTTGCAAGTGCTAGTGTGGTTCAATCCCCCGGTATCCCATATGGTCCCCCAAGCCAGGGGCGATTTCTGAGCGCATAGCCAGGAGTAACCCCTGAGCATCAAAATGGGTGTGGCCCAAAAAACAAAACAAAAAAAAAAGACATTATTATTCATTAAGGCAAAAAGCCCATAGAACCCTCATCAGAGCCTTCTCTGCCTCTTTTTTTCTCACCAGATTCACTGTCAATCTCCCTCTTCATGATATAGCAACCAATTTCTCCACAGAGTTTAAATTTAGCAGAAGTCAAATAGAGTTCTGCAGAGTCAGCTGGCTTTGCCTTTCACCTTACCCAATGCAGCATGAGACTAAAAACAGGGGTCTTAAAGTCAACTTGAAAATTAAAGATTAGAACACCTACTTTCCCCTTGGGTAGCACTGTAAAATTGATCATGCTTTGGATTCATTTGTTTTCACAGCTCTCTGCATTTTCACTGGCCTACAAATAAAAAAATCCCTGTTCACTTCGACCTTGCTTCTCTGACAGCTCTGAGGTTTTTTCCCTTCTAACTTTGCTACTCTTTGATATTACAGTGCTTGGAGAATGTTCTCTAAACAAACATATATTTAATAAAATATCTCTTTTTGCCAGGTGTCTTAAACTCCTTAGAGAAAATGGGTAATAAACAATAAAATAGAGGACCTGAAGGGAGCCCTGTCCTACTCTTCTCTGTCTTTCCTGAACTCTGGAAGCTCTCCTCAGAGCCCTGGGAAGCGAACTCCAAAAAAACTGAAGCTACCCAGCAAGTGAGTAAGAAATGGCTGCATGTGGGGGTTTCCAGGCAGAGTGCTGATTACTTTACCTGCAGAGTCTCCACCCGGCTGTGCTCCTTCTGAGGAAACTGAGGACCTGAAGGGAGCCCTGTCCTACTCTTCTCTGTCTTTCCTGAACTCTGGAAGCTCTCCTCAGAGCCCTGAGAAGCGAACCCCAAAAAAACTACATTCAGAAGCTAGCCAGCGAGCCAGTGAGTGAGTAAGAAATGGCTGCATGTGGGGGTTTCCAGGCAGAGTGCTGATTGCTCTACCTGCAGAGTCTCCACCCGGCTGTGCTTCTTCTGAGGAAACTGAGGACCTGAAGGGAGCCCTGTCCTACTCTTCTCTGTCTTTCCTGAACTCTGGAAGCTCTCCTCAGAGCCCTGGGAAGCGAACCCCCAAAAAACTACATTCGGAAGCTAGCCAGCGAGCCAGTGAGTGAGTGAGAAATGGCTGCATGTGGGGGTTTCCAGGCAGAGTGCTGATTACTCTACCTGCAGAGTCTCCACCCGGCTGTGCTCCTTCTGAGGAAACTGAGGACCCATAAGGGAGCCCTGTCCTACTCTTCTCTGTCTTTCCTGAACTCTGGAAGCTCTCCTCAGAGCCCTGAGAAGCGAACCCCAAAAAAACTACATTCAGAAGCTAGCCAGCGAGCCAGTGAGTGAGTAAGAAATGGCTGCATGTGGGGGTTTCCAGGCAGAGTGCTGATTGCTCTACCTGCAGAGTCTCCACCCGGCTGTGCTTCTTCTGAGGAAACTGAGGACCTGAAGGGAGCCCTGTCCTACTCTTCTCTGTCTTTCCTGAACTCTGGAAGCTCTCCTCAGAGCCCTGGGAAGCGAACCCCCAAAAAACTACATTCGGAAGCTAGCCAGCGAGCCAGTGAGTGAGTGAGAAATGACTGCATGTGGGGGTTTCCAGGCAGAGTGCTGATTACTCTACCTGCAGAGTCTACACCCGGCTGTGCTCCTTCTGAGGAAACTGAGGACCCATAAGGGAGCCCTGTCCTACTCTTCTCTGTCTTTCCTGAACTCTGGAAGCTCACCTCAGAGCCCTGGGAAGCAAACCCCCCAAAAACTGAAGCTACCCAGCAACTCTCCTCAGAGTCTTGGGAAGCGACCCCAAAAATACAGCATTCTGAAGCTGCCAAGCAAGCGAGTGAAAACTACGCCTGTCCAGTGGGGCCCGACTGTGAAAAACTGTGAGTGCTGCCTGTGTGTGTCTCTCTACTATCCTGCTGCATGAACCTCCTGAGAGTGGGCTGAAAAGAGGCTCCAGAAGGCACTTAGCTCCGTGTGCTCTTTCTAAAAAAATAACACCATCACAAGAAGAAAAAAAAAAACACACTAAGAACTGTGTTGGATCACAGAAGCAAGAACTTCTCTCCAGACTGTCTTCTCTGCTGCGTGCTCGGGCCTAAGATTTCATCCTGTGTGAGGCTTCATCCACGAAGGACTCCCCTACCTTGGAGGCAAGCCGGCAGAGCCAGAGAAGTGTGCTGCCTGCATCATATAACCAATGAATACCACCACAACACGTAGAAAAACCCACAATACAAGTGTGACAATGGGGAAACAACGCAGGCCAGCATCAGACATAGAGAATGAAGATGACAATTCTGATGACCAGTTAATGACCAACCAACTAATCAACCTCTCAGATAAGGACTTTAGAGTAGCAATATGGAAGATGCTCAAAGACCTCCAAAAAACCATGGATAGAGTGGAACAGAACACTAATAATAATCAAGAAAATATAAAGACAGAAATCACAAAACTCCAAACTGAAATAACATGTCAACTAACAGGCCTGAAAAAATCAGTAAACGAAGTGAATGACAAAATGGATAAGCTCTGGGACAGGGTATCAGAAGCTGAGAATAGACTTGGTGCTGTGGAAGATGAGATACATAACAATTCCATACAGCAGGAGAGATTGGACAAAAAACTTAAAGCAAATGAGCAGACAATGGAAAAATTAGTCAAAGAATGGGAACAGATGAAAATAGAAGTCTATGATAAGATCAACAGAAACAACTTAAGAATCATTGGAGTCCCAGAGACCCAGGAAGAAAATTTCCAGGAAGAATCAACGGTCAAGAACATCATTAAAAAGAAACTTCCTGAGCTAAATAATATATGTGATCAAATCCTGCATGCTCGAAGAGTACCAACCAAAAGAGACCCAAGAAAAACCACCCCAAGACACATCCTAATCACAATGACAAATCTCACAGATAGAGACAGAATTATGAAAACAGCAAGATCAAAAGGGGAAATTACATTCAAGCAAGCATCCTTGAGATTTACAGCAGACCTGTCACCAGAAACACTCAATGCCAGAAAGCAGTGGTGGGATATTGTGACAAGACTGAATGAAATGAATGCTTCACCTAGAATACTGTACCCAGCAAAACTCACTTTCCAGTTTGACGGAAGAATACATGGTTTCACAGACAAAAAACAGCTCAAAAACTTTATAGACTCAAAACCAGTCTTAAGAGAAAAACTGAAAGACCTAATTTAAGACAAGACTAACCAAAAGACACACCAAATTTTGATATAAAGATGGCATTAAATCCCAGGACAATTCTTTCTTTCAACATCAATGGACTAAATGCACCAGTTAAGAGACACAGAGTGGCTAAATGGATCAAAAAACTCAATCCAACCTTCTGCTGCCTACAAGAAACGCAACTGAATAGTCAGAACAAACATAGACTCAAAATAAAAGGTGGAGAAAAATTATCCAAGCAAACAACACCCATAAAAAAGCTGGAGTGGCCATACTAATATCAGATAATGCAAACTTTATACTCAGGAAGGTTGTAAGGGACAAAGATGGACATTTTATATTAATCAAGGGGTATGTAGAGCAGGAAGAAATAACTCTCCTAAACATATATGCACCAAATGAGGGGCCAGCAAAATATTTAAAACAACTGTTGACAAATCTGAAAAACAATATCAATAACAACACAATAATTGTGGGGGACCTCAACACTGCTTTGTCAACATTGGATAGGTCAACCAGACTGAAACCCAACAAGAATATACTAGACCTGAGGAGAAAAATGGAAGAAAGAGGCCTAGTGGATATATATAGGACACTCCATCCCCAGAAACCTGGATACACATTCTTCTCCAATGTACATGGGACATTCTCCAGGATAGACTACATGCTGGCACATAAAACATACCTCCATAAGATCAAGAGGATAGAAATTTTGCAGACTACCTTCGCTGACCACAAGGCTCTGAAATTATTTGTGAATTCCAAAGGGACTCAGAAGAAAAACTTTAACACCTGGAAGTTAAACAACCTCATACTCAATAACCAGTGGGTCCGAGATGAAATCAAGGAGAAAATCAAAAGGTTCCTGGAAACAAATGACAATAAAGACACAAACTATCAGAAATTATGGGACACAGCAAAAGCAGTACTGAGAGGAAAATTTATAGCTTTGTAGGCACACATCAGGAAGGAAGAAGGAGCTTACCTGAGTAGCTTAATGACACAGCTAATAGAACTAGAAAGTACTCAACAAAAGGACCCAAAAATAGGAAGACAGAAGGAAATAACAAAGCTGAGAGCAGAAATCAACGAAGTGAAAACCCAAAAAACAGTCCGAAATATCAACGAAAGCAGAAGTTGGTTCTTCGAAAAAATAAACAAGATTGATAGACCACTGGCAAACCTAACATAGAAAGAGAGAGAGAGAGAAACTTGATAACTTGTATCAGGAATGAAAAAGGAGAGATCACTACTGATATGACAGAGATTCAAAGGGTAATCAGAAACTACTTTGAAAAACTCTATGCCACTAAAAATGAGAACCTGGAAGAAATGGATAAAGTCTTGGACTCTTATAATCTTCCGCAGTTGAAAGAAGAGGATGTAGCATATCTAAACACCCCCATCACCATTGATGAAATAAAAGTGGTAATCAAAAGTCTGCCCAAAAACAAAAGACCAGGCCCAGATGGATTCACTAATGAATTCTATCAAACTTTCCAAGAGGAACTACTATCAATCCTGGCAAGACTCTTTCATGAAATTGAACAAGTGGAAACACTCCCAAATAGCTTTTATGAAGCCAACATCACCTTGATACCTAAACCAGACAGAGATGCTACGAAAAAAGAAAATTACAGACCAATATCACTGATGAATGCAGATGCAAAGATCCTCAACAAAATCCTGGCAAATAGGATTCAATACCTCATTAGGAAGATCATCCACTACGATCAAGTAGGTTTCATCCCAGGAATGCAAGGATGGTTTAACATCCGTAAGTCTATCAACATAATACACAATATCAATAACAAAAAAAACAAAAACCACATGATCATATCAATAGATGCAGAGAAAGCATTTGATAAGGTCCAACACCCATTCTTGATCAAAACTCTCAGCAAGATGGGAATGGAAGGAACCTTTCTCAATATAGTTAAGGCCATCTACCACAAGCCAGAGGCAAATATTATCCTCAATGGAGAAAAACTAAAAGCCTTCCCTCTAAATTCTGGCACAAGACAAGGCTGTCCTCTCTCACCACTCCTATTCAACATAGCACTGGAAATACCTGCTATAGCGATTAGGCAAGAAAAATATATCAAGGGAATCCAGATAGGAAAGGAAGAAGTCAAGCTCTCACTGTTTGCAGATGACATGATGCTCTACTTAGAAAACCCTAAAGACTCTATCAAAAAGCTTCTAGAAACAATAGACTCATATAGCAAGGTGGCAGGCTACAAAATCAACGCACAAAAATCAATGGCCTTTCTATACACCAATAGTAATAAGGAAGAAATGGACATTAAGAAAACAACCCCATTCACAATAGTGCCACACAAACTCAAATGTCTTGGAATCAACTTGACTAAAAATGTGAAGGACCTATACAAAAAAAACTATAAAACTCTGCTCCAAGAAATAAGAGAGGACACGCGGAAATGGAAACACATAGCCTGCTCATGGATTGGCAGGATTAACATCATCAAAATGGCAATACTCCCCAAGGCATTATACAGATTCAACGCTATCCCTCTAAAGATACCCATGACATTCTTCAAAGAAGTGGATCAGGCACTTTTGAAATTTGTTTGGAACAATAAACACCCTAGAATAGCTAAAGCAGTCATTGGGAAAAAGAATATGGGAGGAATTACTTTCCCCAACTTTAAACTTTACTACAAAGCAATAGTTATCAAAACAGCATGGTATTGGAATAAAGACAGACCCTCAGATCAGTGGAATAGGCTTGAATACTCAGAAAATGTTCCCCAGACATACAATCACCTAATTTTTGATAAAGGAGCAGGAAATCCTAAATGGAGCAAAGAAAGCCTCTTCAACAAGTGGTGTTAGCACAACTGGCTAGCCACTTGCAAAAAATTAAACAGACCCCCAGCTAACATCATGTACGAAGGTAAAATCCAAATGGATTAAAAACCTCGATATCAGACCCCAAACCATAAGATATATAGAACAACACATAGGCAAAACTCTCCAGGATATTGAGACTACAGGCATCTTCAAGGAGGAAACTGCACTCTCCAAGCAAGTGAAAGCAGAGATTAACAGATGGGAATATATTAAGTTGAGAAGCTTCTGCACCTCAAAGGAAATAGTGCCCAGGATACAAGAGCCACCCACTGAGTGGGAGAAACTATTCACCCAATACCCATCAGATAAGGGGCTAATCTCTAAAATATACAAGGCACTGACAGAAATTTACAAGAAAAAAACATCTAATCCCATCAAAAAATGGGGAGAAGTAATGAACAGACACTTTGACAAAGAAGAAATACAAATGGCCAAAAGACACATGAAGAAATGCTCCACATCACTAATCATCAGGGAGATGCAAATCAAAACAACAATGAGATACCACCTCACACCACAGAGAATGGCACACATCACAAAGAATGAGAACAGTGCTGGCGGGTATGTGGAGAGAAAGGAACCCTTATCCACTGCTGGTGGGAATGCCGTCTAGTTTAACCTTTATGGAAAGCAATATGGAGATTCCTCCAAAAACTGGAAATCGAGCTCCCATACAATCCAGCTATACCACTCCTAGGAATATACCCTAAGAACACAAAAATCCAATACAAAAATCCCTTCCTTACACCTATATTCATTGCAGCACTATTTACCATAGCAAGACTCTGGAAACAACCAAGATGCCCTTCAACAGACGAATGGCTAAAGAAACTGTGGTACATATACAAAATGGAATATTATGCAGCTGTCAGGAGAGATGAAGTCATGAAATTTTCCTATACATGGATGTACACAGAATCTATTATGCTGAGTGAAATAAGTCAGAGAGAGAGAGAAAACACAGAATGGTCTCACTCATCTATGGGTTTTAAGAAAAATGGAAGACATTCTTGCAATAATAAATTTCAGACACAAAAGAGAAAAGAGCTGGAAGTTCCAGCTCACCTCAGGAAGCTCACCACAAAGAGTGATGAGTTTAGTTTGAGAAATAACTACATTTTGAACTGTCCTAATATTGAGAATGTATGAGGGAAATGCAGAGCCTGTTTAGAGTACAGGCAGGGGTCTGTACAGGTGGTGAGGAGGGAGATTTGGGACATGGGTGATGGGAATGTTGCACTGGTGATGGGTGGTGTTCCTTTTATGACTGAAACCCAAACACAATCATGTATGTAATCAAGGTGTTTAAATAAAAAAATAAAAAAATAAAAAAACAATAAAATAGAAATAGTTTGACTTAGGCATAAATAATTGGTAAAAAGAAAGACCCCAACAATGTAAACACCAATAATTTGTTACAAGGGGAATTTAGAAAGTGGTGGTATATTCTAGACCAGGCTACTCCAACTCAATCTGGATAGACTTAGCACTTTGAAATACTTTTAAGTAATCTTATTTAAAGAATTTTTAGAATGGGGTGATTTAGGCCACATCTGGCAGTGCTCAGGCTTAGTCCTGGTTCTGTGCTCAGGGATCACTCCTGATGGTACTCAGGGAAACATATGAGGTACTGGGGATAGATCCTGAGTTGTCAGTGTATAAGGTAATCACAGATCCCAATACATTTACAATCATTCTGGATACCAAAATAAATCTTTTTAATAATTAAAAAGTAGTAGACACTGGATAGAGCAACAGGATTGTCATGGACTGATTAGTCCTGACACTAAGGAATCTTTTGGAGTTCCTTGGAAAGATGGGTGCACAAAATTCAACTAAGGACGATAGTGGCCAACGAGTCAAGTTGGATTCAAGCTCTGTTCCATTTATTCAAAGCAAAATGTAGAACATTATACTCAATTTCTTAGCAAGACACGATTTTTTTATTAATAATTTTTATTTTGACCAAAGTAGATTGCAAATCATTTACAGTAGTATTTCAAGTACATAGTGACATTGAATCAGGAACATTCCCACCACCAATGTTGTCCTCCGTCCACCCCTGTTCCCAGCATGTATTCGATGATTTTAAGACAAAACTAATTTACAAAAAAAAGGCACAGGGGCAAATTGTTCAAGGCATATTCTGATGCAGGGCAGTTTCACTCTGAAGTCATTTTTGCTATCTGAGATAGCAAGGTCAGTTCCCAATGAGTGGTATTGTTTTGACCTTATTCCAATTCATGCATTCTGAACTGGGGTCTGAAATGCTAACCTTTGATATGACGGCATGTAGGATAACAGCAAAACTAGATTTGAGAGTGAGTAATTATTCTGTAAGACTAAATAGAGAATACTTAAACCTACACAAATGTTCCTAATCAGGATTGTTTATATATATAAATAAATATATCTGAGTAATATAAATAGAATATAAATATATATGAGTAACATTTAAGAGTGTCTCTAAGCAAAGTCAGTAATAATTATTAGATAAAGAATATTTGAATACACACATATGTTAAAGCTGAGTAATCTTTAAATGTCAGCTGAAGTTATGTCTCAATTAATATTTATGCTAATCCCTTTTTTCCTGAATGCCTCATGGACAGGCAACCAAGGTTTTTCAGGGCCCTAGAGCCTATGAGTAGAGGTTAGTCTCCAAGCTTCCTTTCTTACAGGTGTTACTTTTCATCTGCCCTTCCTTTGAGTTCAGACTGCTTTAAAAATTTCCTGCAACACTAGACAGCTTTTGAAAAACCCTCCCTCAGGTAGTTAGGGTCTTTTCACACTTGGTGCCTTCTTAGGTCTCAGGGTCTATTTACATGGTGAAGATGCAGCACAGGATGCCCTTGGGGCACACATGTGCCAACCCTATCTGTGCCTGACCCTAAACCTCTTGTCTGTGTTATTAACTTTGGGAATCCTCATTTTGTGGCAAAAAGCCAGAAACACATGACCAATAGAGTCTGGAGCATTAGTAACAAAGGGACAGAGGAAGAGACACACATGTGTGCTGGAAAAAACTAGCAAGCATGTTTTAAAAATCAAGATAATGGTGATAAATAAAACTATTCATTTATATTTTATACAAATTTTCTGGGTTGCACCTGACAGTGCTCAGGGATTACTCCTGGATCTGCATTCAAAAAATTACTCCTGGGAGTCTCAGGGGAAGCTGGGATTGAACCCAAATAGGCTATATATGCCTTACTTCTGTGCTATCACCCTGGTTCCACAATTTTTATATTTTGGTTTGGGGGTCCATACTCTACTGCACCCAGGGCTTACTCTTGGTGAGACTTATGGGAACGTACATTGTACCAGGGGTTGAATCCACGGTAAATTTGGAGTCTATAACTGGCAGAATAATCTGGTTATAGAACTACTTTTTTTTAACTGCCATACAATATTGCCTTAAAATTTTCCTCAAAAATTTCTCAAATTGCTTTATATTATGGAGAGGAATATAAAGAATAAAGATGAACCTGAGAAGAAAAATAACAAGGGTGTAAGCTGTGTTTAGATAAGATACTAAGAAAGAAAAGATGGCTGAACTGCTTCAGAGACTGACTCAAAGAATGGGAAAGCATTGTCCATGTGGTCAGGGCCAGCTTAAATTGTTGTTCATTGGCATTTTTTTGTCTTCTGACATGAAGATTCCAAGAAACAATTGACCACGAATTTAAACAGCAGAGACTGCAGGGAAACAAAACATCCAGGAAGTAAATTATATTCTAAATTTAGGATTAACCCTATCTGAGAGGGGGAATGGGGGACTTACGGGTATGGGAACCTATGAAAGCCTTTTAAACATTTAAACAGAGAAGTTTCCTTTCACATTTACGATATGAGTCAAATGTGCTATTTTTTATCAAATCGTTTCTAAAGTATTGTCCTTAATAAAAGTTGGTCATTTATTTATGATTTATGAATCTGGAGGCTCCACTTTAAATTTAACACAAAGTTTGTATGAAGTAGGAGGTATCCACATTGATTTCTTCGTTTAAAGAATTTTTATTCTGAAATTAATATTCTCCATTGCTAAGAGAAAATGACCTTTGGGTTGAACTCTGGAATAATTTCTTGATCTTAGTTTTCTCAAAAGTATTCAAATATTTAGCTCAGGATTTACAAATGCAGAAGTAAAAGTAGTCCTTTTGTTAGAGTGAGGGGGGAGATTTAAATGTATTATCTACCTTGGGCATACACTCTAAGAATAATTATATTTAAGTCTTAGTATTTTACAGCAGTTTTACAGTAGAATATAGTTCTTAGTAATAAAGAAGAATGATTTGTATGTTTTAGTTTCTCTCCATAATGTTTTATGTTTCTCTCCAAAATCATAGCTGCAATAGTATTGAATTTAGTGCTTAAGTTTAGAAGATTTAACTTTCATTCAATCTAATTTTAAATTATTTAAATTTAAAAGAATTCATTGATTTTTCTTAGGCAGCATTAGAAGAGTAGCAAACAGAAAGAAATTCTGGTCTCTAGAGCCAGGTTGCAGAGTTCCCAGCCCAGTAAAGCCACCTGTAAAATTTCAAGGGAGTGACTAGGCTCCTCTTTGCCTGTTTTCTTCTCAAAATGGGGATACTTTAGTTCCTACTCATTGTGAGGATGAAAGTCATATTGTTGACAAAGCAGTAGAACAGTATTCAGCATTCATAACATAACTGCAAAATGCAGATCTAGTTTGCTATAAAACTTGAAATAAAGGTCTGCAAAAGTAGCTCAAAGCTAGAGTGCTTTCTTCTGAGCATATGGCTCCACCCCAGCCATGCAGAGTTTGGGGGAAGGTGTCATGTGATAGGTTTGTAGATTTTGTCCTCTGTTTACTGCTCCAAACAGCTGATCTGTCCCAGAAATCTGGATCCCCGGAGTTCCTCAAAGCAGCAAAAGGAGTGAAGGTTGGAGAGGACAGGCATTTTCCTTATTCGAGCTGTAGGGACCATCCATCTCAGTGACAGCTGCTCTTTTGCTCTCTAGCAGTCTCAAGACTCCTCCTGCTCTCTAAGAAGTTGTGGGCGAGGACAGGGTAGCCCACAACTCTGGGTGCTTCAGAACTCTCAGAAGTCTGGGACAGTCACAGTAACTGCTGCAGTTCCTCTACCCTCCCTGATCTTTCTGAGTGTATCTTCAGGCACTTTTCACTGGCAGCAGTAGCCTTGGCAGCTTACAGTTCTCTGAATTATAGCCCGACTGCTTTGCTTTCTCTCCACTCCTACACTATGCCCATTCCCAGCCTCTCTAAATGCACATAGTTGAGTTCTTTGCTTTTGTTGTTTCCACTCTAATTCTCTGGGTGGTCCAGACAGTGGCGAGCTTCTCCAGCCTCCTCTAGCTCTCTGAATTCATCTTTGTGGGCACACCTTTCCTTAACTCTGCTAGCCTGCTTACTTTAGACTTCCGTTTCTTGCCTCGGCTTCTTTTAGGGGGTCCTTCTTGGGAAAGGAACAAAACTGGCACAATGCCAAGGTTTCTTGCCCCACAAGGACTCAGCTCAAGGACTAACTGTTCTCCTGGGTCTCTGTTTTCAAGATCCCACTGGTTTGTCTAACCCAAGGTCATGTTCCCTTCCAGGGCCTCCATAATATGTACCTGGCATGGCATGCAGCCCCATTAAGGTTGAAGGTCTAATTGTGTTATTGTAAAGGAAGCCCAACATTTTTTACCTGAGCTTTACAGTGATGCCCTGGCAGTATTTGTAACTGTAAAATTAAAACAGTTGATTAAATGAAAGTGAAGTATACAAACAACACAGTATAGTATTTTAGGATGAAGCTTCCAACCCCACATCTTGTTAGCTTTGTAAATGGGATGGTTTACTTAACCTCCTTAAGCCTGTTTTTTTTTTCTTTCTTAAAAAAATAAAGGAATAATTGCCAAAAGTACCACCTGCTTCATAGTTGCTGAGGCTATAATGGGATCATGACTAACAAACATATCTACTTCCAAGCACTTATCATTTCAAATCTATATTTTATTGCTTTGAGCTTTATTTCCATTTCTATTCATTCATTAACTTTGAGTTTTTAATTCTTCTCTTCACATGTCTAGATCATTTCTGAACCTTAAGAAAACCAGGAAGAAATGCTATGAGACATTATGCCCCAGGGTACAGTTGAGAGTAAATTGAGGCATTAAAATAAGTTATTTATTTAGAGGATTTATGTTAAAGAGAAGCCACTATCCCACATCTGGCCTAATGCTTATATGAGCAAGAAATTACATTTATCAGCAGTTTCATCTGGGCACCAGTGCTTAACTCTTACTAACAAACTCATAGAAGTCATGAATAGGCTCTATCCTGGTTTCATTTTACCACAAGAAATGGAACTTCTGAGTCCCGACAACTGCTTGTCTTCCTACCAGCTCAATTTATTCCTGTGGATACTGATCAATTAGTCAGCCTGTCAGTTTATTAATGTATAATAATATACATTATGTATATAATAATGTATTATAATATATTATTATATATGTATATATCATGTATATATTATAATATGTGTATTATAATATAATATGTATAATAATGAATTATTTCTCCATTTTCTAACAAGATCTCCCTGAAGTATACCCAACTATATACCTAAAGTTTAATCAGATCCTAAGTACAGAGCCAAGACTAGCTCCAGAGCACCAGCAGGTGTGGCTACTGAACAAAAGCAACACATGGCACACACAGACACACACACACACAGACACACACACACACACACACACACCTATCTGGTCAGAAATTCACTTGGTAAACATGGATGAATGGGCAGTTTGTACCAAGACTATATACTTAAAGGAAGTAAAACAGCTGATCATAGCAGGAAGGACATACTACTAATCTATCTAAAATTCTTTCTTCCAGAGTTTGAAAATCTTCTGCCGGTGCTTTTTTCTAGGACTGCTGTACCTGAACTGCATCTCTTAGTAGAAGCATTCTATTCAAATTATTGCCTAACCTGTAGCAGGCAATAAGACCAACGATGATGTATACCTGGTCTTGGTTTTCCCAAATCTCTTTATTGCTTATTTGGTTTATTTTTTGGGAGCCACATCTAATTGTGCTCTGGGCACACTCCTGGTTCTTTACTCAGAGATCAATCTTAGTATGCCAGATAGGCTGCATGGCTATAGGTCCTGCACGCTACCTGCTGTACAATTGCTATAGCCTCACAAGATTCTTGTTTGTCTCTTTACACTACATAGAAGCAATGATTTAAAGACCAAGAATATTCACATAATTTTTCTAACCTCTAGCAGCCTATCTAGAAAAATCTATTGATTTTCCCCATGGGGCCATTTCTTCACCATGTCCAACCTCTGGAGCTGAGTAGACATTATCCCTTTCAGATGAAATAGAATCCCTGCCTTGTCTTCAGTTCACTGTGGTCCCAGGTCCATGATATTGATCCTCTTAACACACTAGTGATGTAAATAATGTAGACAATAAAGTGTGATTCATTCTAGCATTGCCCTTATTTATCTATTCTCTGACCTAATGCATTTTTATCTCTCTTTGTTTTGTTCTTACATGCCAGTTTTATTTTCTCATTTCTGTATTTATTACACTTTTATTCTTGCATACCAAAAGTGCAGTTTATATGAGTTAGAGGACTGTATCTGTAGGAAAGTTGAAGTATAAAGCTCATAGCCTCAAGGAAGTGGAGTATCCTTAATCTTTCTGCAGGAAACACATGATGCTGCTAACCACTCTTCTCTATTTCTAGTGCAAGAAACTCTCTTGCTCCTGGGTGGAGAGTATTAATCACTCTCATATTCTATGCTTTTTTCTTAACCTACTTATACAGAAAGAAGCAGAGTATAGAATATCTGTATTTACTGAAGGCATAACGTAAGGTGTTTCATTTACAAATATGCTTGCCATGGGATTTTTTTAAGGAACGAGTGCTTATTTTTAACTGGAATCTTATAATTTATTAATATTGTGATCTAGGAAATACATGCCATTTGGTATACTTCCTAAAGATTATTGGCTTTCTAAAATCTGTAGCTAACAAATGAGGCAAGTGTCATAAGTGACTTGATAATTGTTTATAAAAATTAGTGCCTAATGAGGAAGTATTATTTCCAAATGAATAACTTTGCCCTTAATTAATTTTGTAAATCCCCAAGTAAATTTTTATTAATTTATTGTTATATTTGGGAAAACACCTGCTTGAGAAAATAGAAATGTCAGTTGTGGGACTTGTTTTATCTCACAAGTTCAAAGTACCTCACATTTGACCCTTTTTACCTCAAATGGTTTTTGGAGCAGAGGTTCCATCTCTCTTTTTTACATTTTTATGTCTCTTGCAATAACATGTCTTCATCTCATTTAAATCATACACAATTAATTCACTAAGTAGCACAACTACTAGGTCATAGTTATATGCTCTTTAACCTACTTAGAATTCTCAATTCTCCTATAAGTATATGTCTGACATTTTGTTGGGAATAATTAAGGGAAAATGTCTATGATATGGACACCTCATGACTTTGTCTAGGAAGCAGAAATTTCATAAATAAGGACATCTGAAAAATAAATAAAAGAATGGAACAGACACTTCAATAGGAAAAAAAGCCAATGATAGTAAGAATAATGTATTCAACTTTAGGCGATTAGTTAAAACCAAGTTGAAATATTGAGATTCTTTTCAAGTAATTGAGATTTTGATTTCAAAATATAAAATTCTAGAATAACAATATTGTAGCAATTATTTGTAGTAGCCTTATATGAGATAAACTCTTGTATAATGCATGATGGCACTATAAAATATTCTGCATTGGGATATGGCTTGGCAATGCCTAGTAAAGGTAAAACTATACATATTCTATAATTCCATTCATGTATTTTTAAAAATTCTTTCATATTAAAAATAGAATAGTTGTGGCCAAAGTGGTGGTGCAAGTGGTAAGGCATCTGCCTTGCCAGTGCTTGCCTAGGATGAACCAAGGTTCAATACCCCAGCATCCCAGATGGTCCCCTAAGCCAGGAGCGATTTCTGGCACATAGCCAGGAGTAACCCCTGAGCATCACTGGATGTGGTCCCAAAACAAAACAAAACAAAATAGAATAGTTGAGCAATAGAAAGAAATTAATATAGTTTAATTATAGAATAAAAGAATTGCATACAGAATTAGAATGTTACGTGATTCAAAAGAATCATGTAAAACTGCATGTAAATCAAAGAAGGTAATGCTAAGCAAAATAAAATAAAAATAGAGGAACTGCATCCTTCTTTAAAGCTTAAAACTGGTGAACAATATCTTATTTATAGATATACATGCTTAAAAAATGTGAACAGAGGGGCTAAATAGAGTGCAGTGGGTAAAGTGCTTACTTTGCACATGTCTGACCTGGGTTCTATCACTGACACCCTATATGTTTTCCCAACCACTACCAAAAATAATTACTGGGTATGGAATCAGGAATAACCCCTGAGCTAATCTTGTGTGGCCCCTATACAAAAGAAAACAAACTAAAAAAATGAAAATATAAGTAAATATGTGGAAATAATCCTAGAGGGTATTTACATGTAGAGAGAGCAAAGGAGATATATAGGCAGGAGTATCTATAGATAAACTTCAGTTTACCTGTAACATTTAATTTCTTCTAGAGAAGCTAAAGTAATTTGATAGAAAGATAAAAATTTAAGTGAAAGCAAGAAGAATGGAAGGAGTAAGTCAACAGACAGTGTAGGAGGTTTAAGTTATACGTGTAAGTGGGCCTGAGAATAAAATAAAACTGTAGTCATGGCCTGACAAATTCATCAGTTTCCAGCACTGTGTAAATTCCATTTCTCATTTCTTATACTAAAAAGTCAAAAAGAACTCCACCCCCTCACTCAGACATTAAATTATCGTTAGCTGTGTGATTTAAAAGGAAACAATACTCTGAGAATCTATAGGTTATATAAGAATGAGGCCGTGCAAATACACTTAATGTGAAGATTTTTGAGAACTAGAGCAAATGAAAACAGCAGGCATGTTTCACATATTATGTTTACAAAAAAAAAAAAGAAAACAACAACACTACCTATTCAAACATCAGTGGTTTTCCATTGAGCTGATAATAAGTTAGACTAATTGAAGTCTTGTTTTATTATTACAAACAATTATCTATTGATAGATTGATAACATCCCATTTGTATGTTTATGAGCTCCCTGGAGGCCAAGAGAAAAATGGTTAAAAATTCTGGTCAGTGTGTGACAGTTCATTGGAGAGTGAATGAAGCTTGCAAGCTATCTCATTTGTCTTTATCTTTGCATTTACTTTAGCCAGAGTAAAAAGCCAGAGACATAAATTTGGACTGTTAAAGGAATGGATTGATTGATACCAGTTCAATCCCTGGTACCCCATATGGTCCCCCTAGCACTGTCAGGAATGATCCTTGAGGGCCAAACCAGGCAATAAGTCCTGAGCACTGGTGGCTGGGGCCCCAAACTAAATATAAGAAAAATAATATCAACAAAACAAAACAATGGATTGAGTTGGACATAGAAGTGCACTTTCATTTCTGGCTGCATTTTAAAATATTATTAATAGTAAGGTTGAGGAAAATAATTGGATCTTTATGACTCCTACCTCTTCCATATTTCAAATTTAATTCCCTCCCATAACACTTGTTATATTCTATTTTAGGTTCTTTTCTATAAACTAGTATATAGTCAAGTACCCCTACTTGTATACTAAATTTTTCTGCAATATGTTATTTCCATTTAACATATTTTAGGAAACTTTGCATAATATAATAATTGACTGGTTAACCTACTTATGCTGGTCATGGCACATTGAAAAATTTCCAGATTTAAAAATCAGTTTTTTGGGGGTTTTGGGTTTTTTTTTGGCTTTTCGTTTTTGTTTTGGTTTTGGTTTTTGGGCCACACCCGGCTGTGCTCAGGGGTTACTCCTGGCTGTCTGCTCAGAAATAGCTCCTGGCAGGCACGGGGAACCATATGGGACACCGGGATTCGAACCAACCACCTTTGGTCCTGGATCGGCTGCTTGCAAGGCAAACACCACTGTACTATCTCTCCGGGCCCCTAAAATCAGTTTTTACACAACATTTTGGCAGCTATATTTAATAACAGTCTAATATCTATGTTTAAATTAGTAGTCTGTTAAAGATAGTTTTATAATTAAACTATTTGATGAGGATTGTTGGCTCCCATGCAGTATTTGGAGCTCAAGGACTGCTTTCGGAATTCTCTACCTCTCTGACCTGTGAGTCTAATGTGAGGGTTTGAGAGTGCTTTGCTGCTTGATCCCTGAGGTATCGGGGAGCACCACAGCTACACTGACAGTGCTGTGGCCATCAGGACTATACCTGGTGATGTTAAGAGTAGCCTACAATGCTACATGCTATGAGGCTCGATGAGCCATGTGGTGATACAGATTAAACCACATTGAATCCATGTTAGACATACACCTTAACCTTGGTACTTTCTCCCTACACATTTTAGAATATTCTGTACATCTGTTATTTCAGCAAAGAGTAGATGTGACTCATTGTGTAGCCTCTTGAGGAATTATAATAGTATTGTTTAAAAATCTGCCTTGCACATTATTGACTTTTTTTTTGGTTGGTCTCATTCACAGATAACCTCACTTCTTATGGTAGCATGTTCAAGTTAAACAGTACTATGAATTTAAAGGTAAACTATTTAATAATTTTGTATTGATTAAATGTTGAAAATATATTTCATATACTATCTTACTTGCTTTGTTTTAATGATGCTTCAGAAATAATTCAAAGAGTACATATGATTAATTTTTTAATTTTAGAATTTTTATTGAAATTTGATTGGCACATACATACAAGACTATATTGTTTAGGAGTATAATTTCAAACATAAAAGCCTTATTTTGTTTTTGTTGTTGTTGTTGTTTTTGGTTTTTGGGTCACACCTGGCAGTACTCAGGGGTTACTCCTGGTTCTACGCTCAGAAATTGCTCCTGGCAGGCTCAGGGGACCATCTGAGATGCCGGGATTCGAACTACCAACCTTCTGCATGCAAGGCAAAAGCCTTACCTTCATGCTATCTCTCTGGCCCCAGAAGCCTTATTTCTCTTAACATAAAATTATCCACTTTCATTCCTATTTTATCTTTTCTTATAACTAATATTCCACTCTATGTATTGTATCTCTTCAACCACTTGTCAGTCATTGGGCACTAGGACGTTTTCCAAATCTTATCTAGTAGCACTCTAATGAACACAAGTGTGCGTATGTTATTTCTAATGTTATTTTTGTGTTCTTTGGTTTGTTTTCCAGGAGTAAAATTGCTGGTTCAGACGATAGTTCTCTTTTCCATAGATATTAAATTAATTACCACTAACAGTCTGTATACTTTTCATGTATTTGCTGTTATCCATATGTGTTTCTTAATCTTTTTGTCTTTGATGATGGGGTTGGTGATGGTTTGTATAGTAGATTTTATTCCAACAGTCTATATTTATATTTGTGTATTGAGATTTCCATACATAAAAATCCAACATGTAATAAAGTTTAATACAGCTCAAAGTTAAGAGGTGGTAGAAAAAAAAAACAAAGAAAATTGCCACATTTACTAGAGGAGTAGTGTCATTAGTCATGTTCTTTTAGAAATGTTCTCAAAACAGATAAAGGAGGCTTTGAGTTGGAGAGGTAGGCAGAACTAGCATCACACGGTAATGACAGCGTAGGATAGGCTTTCTGTGAGAATCAGCAACAGCAAATCACAAAGATCTATTTCCAGTCTCTACATAGTGAGAAATTCCATTCTGTTATGTTTTTTAGGGTTCCTAAATCTTGCATATGAAAATAGTTTTGTTCTACACAGTGCTTTTCTGCTAGTGGAATGTGAGTGACTTTAGCTTTTCTTTGTCTCTTTTTCTTTCTTATCTCTGTCAGATGCTGTCAAGATCATATACACATTTAATAGCATCAGATTAATGTAATGCAGAGTATAAACAGAATAGTTTTTTATCTGTGCCATAATGTTATTCTTATTTATTTTTGTGGCATGTGTTCTGGGGAAGAGATTAGTACCTAGAAATGCATTATTTAATTTATTTATTTGTAGATAATTGAAAACACCAAATATGATATTTGTTATGTAATCAAACAATTTTTGTGAGGGGAAACTCTACTCCTACTGGTTTGATGAAGAGTTGAGTCATATCCTGTGAATGTGAAGCAACGGTATTTAAACATCACGCTTCCTCTTACTTTCATTCTAAGTCACTGCAGTTCAGAGCAGCAAGTGCTGTCTGCAAGGCTGCTGTTACTAGCCCTTGGAGGGGAATCTTCTGCCAGGATTCAGTAAAGAGAGCCAAGTATGAGAATGCAGTTCTCTCACTGGAATGAAAGATGTTTTGTTTATTTCTAATCAACTATGCTAGATAGCTGCAAACTGAAAAGTGCCTGCAATTTCCCATTGATTTCTAATAAGGTAAGTTCCATATTATTGTATTGTAGCAGCCTTGAATTCATGGGCAGATTATCATATGGCTATGTCTCAGAAAATGCCTTCTCACAGGGAATTGAAGATAGTGTTAGAGATTCTAAAGCCAGTCATTTTGAACTAGCAGTACAATTCACTTGTGAGTTACTTCATTTAATGGACTGATGTTTTATGAAAGTTTTGGTGAAAATTTTTTGTCTGAGAAGTAGAAACATCATAGTAGTTTTATATCATTTTAGTTTTAAAATTAATATAAAGATGCTTTACAAATCGCTACTCTGATCTCACCTAAATGTCAAATGTTCATCATTCTTATGATTATGTTTAGTTTTATCCTAAATATAATGGCTCAAAAACTATTTTTACCCACTGGGAAAAGAAACCTTAATAATTTTCAGAAAGGCTGATATTACCAGGGCTTAAAAGTCAAAAAAGTAGTTAGGAAGACTCTTGTTCTTTTATATGTTTTATATTTTAGTGAAAGACCATGATGCTTATAAACTTCGGATTGTTATGCTGTTTAAAAATGTTTCTGTTTGTCTTATAAGTCCCTAGGCCTACATGCATATAGAAACTTTCATATTAATTGTATGGAAGAGAATCTGTGGAGTGATATTATATGAGAGCTTTGTTTCTCAAATTCTTTAAGCTTTCCACAGAAAGATTGGGGTCAAAGTCAGGAATATTGTTTTGCCCTTTAGTGATCAAAAAATTACATCTAATCAGCTAAAGATGCTATCTAGTGTAACATAGTGTTAGACTCTTGCATTAAAGGTCTTCAAATTATTTTGAGGTATAAAAGGTTAATTTGATTTTTTGAGACTCCTTCCTCTGAATGCATATTATTGAATTGAATGTATTAGAAGTCTAATTGGGAGACTGGCATTATTAACCCTCCCTCTTAATTGACCCACCATTATGCTAAGAGATTATTCATTTTTTCTCCAAATTATACATATTATAAAACTACTAGATTCAGACTTCAATGTAACCATGACATTTTATTATTTTATATTAATAACTCATGTTTTTGCAAAGGGTAGGGTCTAATGAAGTGACAGAAGGCATGTAGTCTTTAATTTGGAGAAAATAAGTCAAATCAGTTTTCTAACATATTTAGAAATAGTATTCCAAACTGGGGAAGAAAAATTTTTAAAGAAAACAAGTGAGCACTCTAAGAGCCTTTGGGACTTTGGCTAGGAAAAAAATGTCTTCTCTAAAAGCCTGAATGCATGCAGTTATAAAATAAACCACCATGATGCTAGATAAATATCATTTTCAGTTTTTCTACCTGGACAGAAAGGAACCAACCTATTCTAGTTAAGTATAGGACTTGAACTTTTTAATTTTTAATGTTAATTGAATAAAATATAGTGCATTTACTTTTAGACAAAAACTTTTTATTTCGTTTTGCATAGTTTCAGATTCTTCATTATGCAAAATTGTTATCAGAAAAACTTAGACAATGAAAATATGTAAATTAAGTTTCATGGTAGGTTCTGTTTCAAATATGAACTTTTTATGACATCTTACAGCTAACTAGTGAATTACCTGATTGGATTATTGAGACGTCTTCTTTCTTTTCCTTCAGTTCTATTTTCCTCATGGTGTAAAAATCCTGCTTCTTTGCACTTTTTTTTATAATTTTTATTTTGACCAAAGTGGCTTACATATCTTTCACAGTAATATTTTAGGTATATATTAATATTGAATCAGGGGAATTCCCATCACCAAAGTTGTCCTCCCTCCACCCCCATTCCCATCTTGCATCCCATATTCCCCAAAGAAATACTGGTCAGGGAGAGATGAAAAACGTCCAAACACAAATAGTAAAACATTCCTATTTCTCATTACTGGCAATGACTTTAATGATGAGAGAGATACAAGAAAGTTTATAGAGAGAGATTAAACTGAGTTTTCTAGACAATCTTTAGATATCATTTATTCAGGAAATTCCCTGACCTCTGAAATGAAGATTTAACTAAAAGCTTGCTTAGGACAGTCTTACCTATTGCACAGGATTCTAATGATTTAAAATAATACATCTATTATTGTATGTGATTGACTATTATACACTATTAACTGCTCATAGAATAGACATATTTTCAAATTCTTTCTGAAACTAGCACAGATATTAGAAATATTAAAAATTCCATTGCATTCAACCTTTAAACAGTGGTAATATTCTTTTTCCCATATTTTTAAAATTATTAACTTCTAACTTTTGAAACATATTTTAGAAAAATAAGCTCTAAAAGTTTAAAGTAAGACTCAATGTTTAATAGTCCCAGTGAGGTTTGGAAATTTTAGGTAGCTTAAGGATACACATTCATATTCCAAAGATATTTATAAAGTAGTAACTCAATTTTATTTTCACTATAAAATTAACATATGATTTCTTCTTGTTGGGTATTGCACAAAAGCACTTGATGTGGTATTTTGTTCTTCCTTTTCAAAAATTTTTCTCTTAGGTAAAGCTTTGAAGTGTTCATGATAAGGAGCCATAGTCGCAAGAAATTCTTTATCATAGTATACTCATCGGGCCTCCCCAAACTAAAATGTTTTGTGTTCTGAGCACAAATCTATCTCTAGTGAATCTGGAATATATCAAAAGCACAAGACATTCTGGAGACAGGAAGTAGGCTCAGAGCCCCCATTGACCTTTGACAATTGGATTTTAGGATTTTAAGAGATTGTTGGTGTATGAATGCCTCAAATTGAAAAGATATAAAATGGTATTATTTTGAAAATAAAATGAATACAGATATTATTACTTCTCATGTCATAAGGAAGAAAATTTAGAAACAGAAAGGTGCCTCATTTAATTTTTATCTGGGCAAGACCTAATCTAGATTTTTTGTTTGTTTGTTTTTGTTTGGGGCCCTGCTGTTGCTCAGGGGTCACTCCTGGCTATGCACTCAAGGGACCATATGGGACTCGTGGGGATCGAACCGCTGTCCATCCTAAGTTAGTATGTGCAAGGCAAATGCCCTACCACTTGCGCCACTGCTCCGACCCTCATCTAGATCTTTTATACCTGCTCATCTAGCTAGAAATTATTCAGAAAAATGGCCATTTTTTTAATTCTGCAAAGAGTTTAAAAATCAGTATTTTTTTTAAATAGAAGGCTTCCCCCCCCTTTTTTTTGTTTTGTTTTGTTTTGTTTTGTTTTTTGGCCACACCCGGTGATGCTCAGGGGTTACTTTTGGCTATGCGCTCAGAAATTGCTCCTGGCTTGGGGGACCATATGGGACGCAGAGAGTGGGGGATCCAACTGAGGGCCGTCCTAGGCTGGCTCCAGCAAGGCAGATGCCTTACCACTCCACACCACTGCTCCAGCCTGAGCTTTTTTCTTAAGAATGTTTTGCAGAAGATGTTGCCTCATGAGCTGAAGATTATCTTGAATTTGAATTAAAGATAAAATGTAAAATTATCATTAAGCAATAACATTTGACTTCTAAATTCTATTGATTATTGTCAAATAGAAGTATCTAACTCTTTACTCTAACTGAATCATAAAAGTGGATATTTTATGGTAGATTTTTGATATATTTGTTGAAAGTGGTTTGAAAAGGCTGGAGTGAAGTTACAGGTAAGGCATTTGCCTTGCATGCAGCTGATGCAGATTTGACTCCATCCTATATAGGGTCCCCCAGCCTCCTGCAGGAGTAATTTTCTGAGTCAAGAGCCAGGAGTAAGTCCTGACCTTTGTGCTGAATAAGCATGCATGTGTGAGACTTGAATTTAATCAACCACTAAGATTGCATGGTATATCTGGAGACCTTTATTCCTTGTCAGATGTCACCATTAGGCCCAAATAACTGAACCTCATATCACAGTGAGTGATCTATGGAATCCCCTAAATAATGTTTGGGAGTCCTGACCCCAAAAATCCTGTAAAGTGATTTGGGAAATTATTTTAGCTGTTTATTGTTTGGTTGGTTGCTTTGGGCCTCCTAAATTGTGCAAGAAACCTTGGGGCAGTTTCCAATAATACATGGCCAAACGAATTTCCAGTTCAATATTTGAGCCTAAAGTAATCTACTACTCAGGTTCTCAGTGCTACGGTTCACCAGGGCTACCTTGACAGAGTTCAGGAACCTCATGAGCTCCAGTGTGAAAGTTGGTTGGAGGCTAAGTGGCTCCAGGATTTATGCCAACACTTTACTCTCTTCCAGACGTATTGTTACTCATTAACAAATTATTCTATGTACATTGGCTTGCAAAACTATTAGTGTAGGGTTTTATACATAAAACTTTTCAGGACCACACACCCTCCACCAGTCTCCTTTTCCCTTACTATTGTCCCATTGACCCCACCCCACCCCAATGGTAAGCTTCCTAGTGAAGACCAATTCTTTCAACATGAGATCCTCCAGATGCATCCTCATAGCAAAACATTGCATAATGTTTTCTTTACTTATAGCCTAGTAATATCTACTCTGTATTATTATTCACTAGGGTTGTTCTCGGATTTTTGCCTATGATAAAAACTAGAAAAGTCCACATTTCCACCAGCAGTGAATGAAGATTCCCTTTCCCCCCACATCCCTACCAACACTGTATTGTTTTTTCTTCTTCTTGATGTGTGCCAGTCTCACTATAATATGTCACTGTTTTGGTTTGCGTTTCCCTGATGATAAGTTATGCAGAATATTTTTTCTTATTCCTTTTGACCATCTGTACATCTTCTTTGAAGAAGTTTCTGTTTATCACTTCCCTTCCATTTTTGTTACTTCTTTTTCAGAGATGACGCATAGGAAGATTAAGTATCTTATCCCTGACATAACTAGTGATATTCAAATGAGCAGAATTGATCCTAGGAAGAAAGACTTCAGAGCTAGTGTACTTACATGTATTCCACACAGCCTCCAATTAAAATCCCTTGATCTCAGCCTCTATAAGGTGACTTCTGTCTCCTGCACAGAGAGGAAAAGGAGTCAGTTAAATGTTACTGCATTCAATCATTTTAATGACTCACTCCTACATTCTTATTTTTAGTAAAATCCAGGCCTTTATGAAGAAATGTACTGAATTGATTGAGAATTCTTGTTAAATGAAACTTTTTTAACAATGCTAAATTGTCTGTAATAAGTAGACATAACAGTTTTTTTCAGCGTTGAGAGTTTGGGGAGGTATACTTTTTTTTTCTTTTTATTATCTTTTTCAATTATTTTTTATTATTGTTTTCATTTATCTTTCTTTTTTTGTTTTGAGAGAGGAAGTGAGAAAAGTTTTTGATCTGGGCATAGTCGTCTTAAAGAGTTCCAGGAAAATTTCGTGGGAAAGTTTTATTTTGAGAGAGTAACAGTGCCATGTTTGCTTTCCATTAAACATTTCTTGATAAAAGTCATTAGATGAGGGAAGGAATGATCAGTAAGAAAAAGAATATGTCCATTATAAATATGTGCCTTCTTCAGATTCCAGAAATTCTAGGTAGCTTTCAGATCTTCATGTTGCCTTATTAGCTATCACATAGGAACTTCTTTCACAGTTTTATATACCATTATTGGCTTGCATAGAAACCAGTGCAGAGTTTTGGCTTAATAGATCAATAGATCATCTGCCAGTGAATATCATCTTTATCATATGTTGGCTCTCAGTGTGGAACAGACTTCATTATATTATTTCTTGCTATGGGCTTCTTCTACTTTTCATTTAAGTAAAACATTATGGGGCCAGATTGGTGGCACAAGCAGTAGGGTGTTTGCCTTGCACATGCTAACCAGGACCATGATTTGATTCCCAGGCATTCTATATGGTTCCCAAGTCAGGAGCTATTACTGAGTGCATAGCCAGCAGTAACCTCTGAGTGTCACCTTGTGTGCCCCCCTCGCAAACAACAACAACAACAATAACAACAACAACAACAACAACATTGAGTGGGGGGAGGCATTTGGGTCACACCATGCAGCGCTGGGGACTGAACCTGGGTTGGCTGCATGCATGGTTAACATCTTGATCTTCGTATTATTTCCTAGAACCATCTATTGTTTTATGTTTCTTTCATTACTTTTAGAAACCATAGTTATTTTGCTTCTTGTATGAAAAGCTACATTATGCAGATTTAGTCATATATAATTTGTTATATAATTACATAAAAATAAAAGCAAGTTTATATGTAAAAGGTTACAATAAATTCAAATATCTAAATTTGTATAAATTGTTAAAAATTTACTGTTTTAAAACTTATTGTGTAAAAATAAAATGTAGAAGAAATAATAGAGGTTGATAAAGAAGCAGTGTTTAAAAATAATTTGAAGGGATGTAGATATAATTCACCTGTAAGAAAGTTTATGAACCAACTTTTAATTTTGTATAATCAGTTAATTCTGAGAGATGTTTTTCAAAATTAGTATAATGACTAAGGACTTGGATGAGGGAATTCTACAGCTCTCAAGAGTGTGGTAAGGTGGCTATTGTTTCAACTTTTCCAAGAAGGAAAAACACAGAGATAACTTTCCTGTAAAAACACTTGAGTAAATATAAAATATATCCAAAACAATGGAGCAACCCATTGGGAAAATTACACATTTGGCTTAAATCCAAAACAATCATTAAAAACAAAACACATAAAAAAGAAATAAATCCCGATCAGCTTAAAAATATTGGATGCCCTAAATGAATATATAGCCTATAATATAATAGTATATAATTAATATCTGAGAAAATTTTCTAGTATTTGTTATATAGGTGGCTTTTATTTGGAAATGCATCTTATTCTCAGATTCCTTGTCTATGGTTGGTGGGAATGGGTTGAAAGTGTGGGATTACTTTCCTATTTGGAAATAACTCATTCAAAGTCAACACAACAGTAGAACTGAATCCTACGTCCTGCAGTATGGACTTCAATTCAATATTCTTTATAGACGATTCTTCCATCCAAAGTCTGGGAATGATGTTGGATAGAATTATTTTCTCTGCCTTTCTTCTTTAATTCAGTTGCTGCTGTGAGTCTTGCAATAAGTTCTGAAATGATTACTTTCAAATTTATCTTCTCAAAAGTGGCTAAAATGTTTTTGTTAAACCCATGTCTGGAGTTCGAAAAATGTTCATAGTACAGAAAGATAGATAAATGAATGCCCCATGGCAAATATGTACTTTGGTAGTATATATTAATTATTAATACATGTCTTAATGTATTAGGAATTAATGTAGGTATTCCCTCAGACATCAACTAATATCTGAAAATTATGTGTGCTAGCATAAAAATATATCCCAGGGGCCAAAGCAATAAAATAGCAGGTAGGGTTATGCAAGCCGCTAACCTGGGTGTGATTTCCCAGGATCTCATATGGATCCCTGAGCCTGCCAGAACTGATTTCTGAGTGCATAGACAGGAGTACCCCCTGAACTGTGCCAGATGTGGACCTAAACAACCAAATAAAAATGCATCTCTTATTATAGCTCAATTTAATTGTAATTACTATTTTTGTGTTTCTGTGAAAATAACTATTGTTGGGATTTACTATTTAAATTAAAACATTTCAAAACAAAAAAATGAGAAATTTAACTAAATATTAACTAAATTTAACTAAGTACGATCTTATTGAAAACTACACTTCCATAAGTTAAAATGCTTTGAATTTTTTTATACTTTTATATTTGTAAAATCTGAGAATTTGGTTAGCTCAATGAATGTTTTGCAAAAGAAAAATATTTGAGCACAAAAATTTAATTTTTTCTAAGCTTATATATTCCCAGCTTTCTAAAGAGCCAAGCTAGATAGACATGAGCCTCCTAATTTGAAACTTTATAATTTTTTTCTCTTTTTATCAACAAGTGTATAATTATCTCAATTCATTTTTTTTAAATTCTGCCTTAGATCTTTGCCTCTTATCAAGATATTACTATGCACAGTATAAGTCAATTAAAGTTTGGCTTAATTTTTTTGTGATCATTAGACATGTTTGTTGTTATAAGTTTTAGAAGGGCATGTTTTAACTAGAGTCTCCATAAATGCTTTTTTTTAAAACCTAACAGTTTACCATTATTTTATTTACTTGGCACTGACGACACATTTGTGACATTTTAGTCCTTTGTGGCTATTTAATTTGGTTTTCTATTTCTCACACTCTAACTTTCCAGATACTCAAAATGAATAAATGACTATACCCAACTGATAAAAAGCTCCATAAGTGCAAATTATTATATTAGTAAACAACATACACATCTCTCCAAGGCATTTAACTAAATGTCAATGATTTCAAATTAGTATTTTAGAGTACTAGTTATATTTTGTTGTCAAAATTGTAATCCTGGAAACTCCCAAACCAATGCAGTCTCTATGTTCCTCCAGAAGCAGCAGCTATGCCAAGCAGCTGTACTCAGAAATCAGCAGTGACAGTATTTCCAGGTCTTTTTGCAAGATAGCCCTAGTATACATTTATATGATCTTCAACTCTTTCCTTTCGAAAAGAAAATATGACTTCTTATTTGTAACTAAAATGGAGAGTGAAGAAAATAGATATTTTTTAGGGTATTCCTCTGAATGCTAGTTTCTTAAAATTCATTCTTCTATAATTAATTAACTTTGAGAAATGTATTTTATGGCATTTCTCTGGGGACAAAAGACAAACATGTTAACATTTTAAAGGGGGATTAATAACTTTTAACTCGGTGTTTTTCCAAAAAGTTTTATTCTTGATGAAAGACCAAAGATGTCCTGGTCTTCTTCTGGGATTGAGGAGGCACTTGGGAAGGTCTTTTGAATTTGGTAGTGACTATTTGCAAAGTTGTATGGGGGAAAAAAGGATTTTTGTCGGAGAACTTTAAAAAAATACAATATGTTTAAAAGTTATGTCCCCAATTCATCTCAGTGAAACTGTGGGAAATAGAGTGAGGGTCAGGATGATTGGAAAATAATAGTCACAAAATGCAGCAATGAATGGGTGGCCTCAGTCTGAGCTAAAGGTTTCCATCAAGTCTCAGCCACAGAGAAAAGTTGAGTACGTTTGGATAATGGGGCTGGAGCGGTAGCACAGCGGTAGGGCTTTTGCCTTGCACATCTGACCTAGGATGGATCGTGGTTCGATCCCCTGGCTTCCCATATGGTCCTCCAAGCCAGGAGCTATTTCTGAGTGCATAGCCGGGAGTAACCCCTGAGCATCACCAGGTGTGCCCCCCCCCAAAAAAAATAAAGTCTGGATAAAGAGTGAAAAAATGAGTAAGGCAAGGAGTTGAAATTCTGCTGTCTCACTTAGTATAGCTTTGGCAATTGTTATGGTGAGGATTTGTTCCTTCACTACTCGAAGTAAGAGAGATGAAAAGCAGACTTGAGAAATCCCTGAAAAAAGAGAATGATTTAATACTATAGGTCTGTTGACTGTTGGTCTGTGTAATGCAACCTTGTGAGGTGTCATGTAACTATGGAGTTGAGTGAGGTAGTATTATAAAAAGCAAAAAAGGCCATGAAGCACAGTGTTTGCAGTATCAACACTTCTCAGAAACACAGCTGGTACATGAAGTCCCAGTATGGAAATAGAGATCTAGATTCAAACCTAGGATTTCACCAAATATTATATTATTTTATTAATACTCTTCAACCATTCTGGGTTTCAGGTTTTTTCTCATAAAACAAAAAATAAAACAGCATAGATCTGCTACTGAGTAGTAATATTATAGTTGCCTCAAGTTACCCAAATTCCCACTACTAAATGTATCTTTCACCTTATCATAAATCAAACATGAATTAGTCTTAAAGCTTAAGGAGCAACCAATTCTTATGCAAGTCTTGGACAAAAATTGGAAAAGCTGTACAGTATAGGATAAAGTTGACAATAAAATGATAAATCAGAATCTTGTTTATAAGCTCTTGTATAAATATCTACAGCCTTAGGTAATTTTTTTTGTTCAGGATTTAATCCAATTAGGATTGAGTAGAAAAAACTAAATGTACTATAGAAGTAACAGAAAGTATTTTTATTCTAAATTGATCTGAAATTCAAGAAGAGCTACTCAAACTCTATTCTAGATTGGGGGTTAGAAATATAGTGTCTAAAGAGAGGAGGGCTGGACGTTACAGCCAACCTCATGAAACTCACCACAAAGAGTGATGAGTTTAGTTAGAGAAATAACCACATTGCGATCTATCTTCTCTTAATGACTGCCATATTTTAACATAAATATGGGCAATGTTAAGTGTTATTTAAAATTACTTTATTTGGAACTGGAGCAATAATACAGTAGGTAGGGTATGACTGCCATGCCATAAACTCTGGTACTCAATTTGGTGTCCTGAGTCCTACAAGGAATAGTCCTGAGTGTTGACCTAGGAATTAGTCCTAAGCACTGCTGTAGGTGGCTCAAATACAAAATTAAATGAAGACAAAAAAGAGAAGAAAACTTTATTCATAAGATTGTGGTTGCTTTTGCTTTGCTTTGTTTTGTTTTGATTTGATTCTCAAGTGGACTAATCTGTGCAGTGACCACTGTTGGCAAAAAAAAAAAAAAATAAAAGCCTCTTTTGGGGGGAGTATGGACTCCATAACTCACCAGTTGCTTCAGGGAATTTCTCTCTACATGCTGTCAAAGTTGCAAAATCATTTCTAAGAATCTGTGTGTCAGAAACGAGGCAACATCTTGAGGTGATAAAATGAGCCTCAAGTATGTTAATAAGTATCTTTAACCAGTCTCACGATTAGCAAATTATAAGCTATATTGAGTGACATTAGATAACATAGAAGGTGATACAGAGCATAATAGGGGAACTTAATTTAGAATAGGGGTTCAGGGAAGTCAACTCTGAGAAAGTAAATTTTGAGCTGAGAAGGGAGATACGTAATGTTCATTCTAGCTAGCTTTCACTTTATTTATGAGTTAATGCAGATTAAAGAAGGTATTGGCAAGGAATGCAGCACCATATTTGACAACAAATATCTTCTAAATTTCAAATATCTTCTAAATTTCAGATGCCCTGTCTCCTAATCAATTAATATAGGCTAATTGGTACTTTAGAGACCAACTATTTGACTGTGTGTTCTGCTTTCACTCTCGGTTTGGTGAGTTATGGCTAAATTCTGAGTTAGCTGTGAATTTACCAAACCAATAGTCTTCCTGATTAGCCATAACTGTACATATTTTTTTATCTTAATTTCTGTTCCAATCTATTTTGTTCAAATTTTTTTTTGCAGAAATTCAGATAAAGGTCTTTTCGCTTTGACTTCCTCATTGGACTGCATCCTAGTTCAATATGCTTGAGTCTATCTTTGTGCTTCCTCTCTTTGATAATCATTTTATCTCCTGGAACTTCTTAAAGTAAGACATCACCATCTGCTCAATGGAAGCCTCTTCCTGCTACATCTTGTAAGTCACCTTAAGAGGTCACCTGCTCCAGTGTATCCCATAGATAAAATAAGAGATAAATTTATCAGGACCAGCAAGGTATTAGATTAGATAGGACACTTGCATTGTACTTGGCTGACACAAATTCTTTTCCTGGTACCTCATATTGCCCCGAGAGTTCCACCAGGAGTGATTGCTGACCACAGAACTCGGAATTAGCCTTGAGCATCCCTAGGTGTATTTTGCTTTGCCCCCAAACAAGAATTGGTTTTATCTATCTCTCAGACGTTTTGTTTCCTACTCCTGCATTCATATAAAGGAGTAGTGACTAATACTGCATATTAATACTGCAATCCAACTACATCCCAGCCCTGCCTCATCCTCTTCCCTATAACCTACATGGTTTTAATGATGTAGCTAAAGTTTTTCAGTTTATTGGTGAAGCACCATATTGTCTCTCCAAGGTCATGGAAGTCAAAGAAAAACTCTCAAGGCACAGATGACAGTAGTAATGTTTTACAGAAATAAGGCCACACTCAGCTCCCAAGAGGAAAATAACCCCTCTAAATCATTTTTGCAATCTTTTTTGATTCTGACTTTCTCCTGTGTGCACACTACCACATTCTTACTGGTTGGTACCCAGTCTCATGTTCTGTTCCCCTCAGTTACCCGATTTTTAAGTTTGGCCCCCTTGGACTATCCTGGCACTCTCTGTATAAGAAATATTGTTCTGAAGTGGGATGCAGATGGACTAAGTGTATCTACTTTGGGAGAGAATCCAACAATTATGAAGGAACCAGTGTTACACTGGGGTTACTTTGCTGGAATATCAGAAGCTCCCTAGAAAGTTCTCCAAACCACACTGCAAGATTGGAGTCTCTCCTAATAGAGGAGAAGGAAGGAAACATAAAGAGTCCTTACTTGGCCTTACTGTCAATTCAAACAGTTAGTGCTAAAGCATATGTTTTAGCTTCCTCCCTTCTCCCTCCTGGGTCAGAAGCAACACTGGGATTCAGGATTCCCTGAGCAGAGAGCTGATTCCTGGCTTCAGCTTAATAGGCACCTTCATGAAGATGCTATTTGCCATATGTGTCAGAAGGGCCAGAGAAGCCAATCCAGGAGGCCTTCAACTGTGTATGTGGAAATGACAGTCTACCCCAGACTTCTCTCTTTTTGGTTTGTGGTTTCTAAGGATCTTGCTTTGAGCAGCTGTGGTCATTTACAGGAAGGGCTGGTCTTTTGTATTTTTTGTTTCAAGCACCCTAATAGTGAGGAATTGTAAGCCTGGGCTTTGAGAGGAGCAACCCTTTAAGCGAGCATATTTTTGCTGCTCCTGCCTGTCCATTCTATTTTCAGACAAGCTTCTCAGAGTGTCACTTAGATAAAAAAATTATCTGGCCCATGTCTTCAGTATGTGGTTTAGTTAGATATATTTCGTTCTGGCTTCTTTTTTTTTTTCAAGCCTCTGCTTTCAAAGGCTCAGACAGAAGGAAGGTTTTATTAGCAGCTCCTTTATTGTTTAGTGTCATCAATTTATTTTCTGTGGTCAAGACCCCATAAAGGAAGCAAACACTATCATCTGCCATGTTAGAGATATGTGAAAATGCTCACACTATGTCAATGTAACAACAGTTTTATAGTCAATATATGCTCTACTTGTTTCATTTGTTGCTCTGCTAATACACGACAGAGCTCTTTCTATTGCATTATCTCCTTCACTTTTACCCCTTTCTTCCTGAGCCATCATAGTGGGCGATGAGAAAAATAGGATACATTTAAGAGAAAATAGGTTACTATACAAAAGACAGCACATTTCTTTGGCTGTCAAAATTAGCAATGAAAATTAAGATTGAGAACATCTGTTTTAATTATGTATGTAGCACAGACTGTTCTGTTGTTTCGCAGTTTCTTTCAGGATCAAAAGAAAAAGACAAATGAAAAGTTACTTGTGTCTCAAGTTCTTCTAAATTCAATTTAATTTTAGCTCATCAGTGCAAAAATAATGCTTCAGGGGCAAATATTATATAAAAAATTTACAAATATTTTTGTGAAGACTATATTACAAAATTGAAGAAGACAGACTAAATACAGTGGACACAAATTTCTAAGTAGAAATGACTACCCAAGAGTATTAGGTCAGTATTTAAGTAGGCACTAAAGCTTTGCTTTTGACTAAGTTGTAAAATCCACAGTAATATAAACTGACAGAAGAAAGCTACTGGGAACAGCAAAGTAACTGGAAGAAAACTAAGTACAAAATAAGTCTTCAGGCACTTGACAACATGAAATAATTATCATTCACAATGTGAATGCCCTCAAAGTACAAGGTCCTGTAGAAAATAATTTTATAGGGCTGTAGTTCCTGAAACTGAGAATGTAGATGTGTTAAACTAGATATTGTGTTTTTTTATTTATTTTATATTGTCATCTTTTCATTTACCTTTAAAATTTTTTCTTAGGGGACTAGAGAGATAGTACGGCAGGTAAGGTGCTTGTCTTGTGTGCAGCTTACTCTGGTTTGAATTACTGATGCCACATAAGTTACCTGAGCACAGCCAGGGTTCACTCCTGAACATAAAATGTGTTTTTTATTTTTTTTCTATCAAAGGTAAACTTCTTAATGCATTACACAAAGTGTAGTGGCATTTGTGAAATGCTTTTTAAGATTAAAGAGTTAATAAGTTTGAGAATGATGTTGAGTTCTAATCTAAAGCAAACTTCTAGAATTTTTTGTTTTTGTTTTCATTTTTGGACCACACCAATGTGGTTACTCCTGGCTATGCACTCAGAAATTGCTCATGGCTTGGGGGCCATATGAGACGCTGGGGATCAAATCCAAGTATGTCCTGGGTCTGCTACGTGCAAGGAAAAACACCCTACCACTGTACTAACCCTCAGCCCACAAACTTCTAGAATTTTTAAAATTAATATATTAAATATCATTGAATGTTTTTTGTATATTTTGAGAGTATCATGTAAATGTCTTTAATTTGGTAATGTATTAATATTGCTTTTCTAATGTGAATTCACATGAATTAAACTAACTGGTTATGATGTTTTATTCTTTATGTACATTATAGATTTTGTTTGCTGATGTTTTATTTGGAAATTTTATATGTGTATTTGTGACTCTACTTGGCCAGTGTTTTTCCATCCTTGCAATCATTTTGGAAAATTTTAGACTAGAAATGTTGGCCTCAAATAAAAATTGGATATTTTAATTAATTAAATTTTAAGACTCTGTAGTTTGAATATAAACAATTCATACATCAGAGGTAAAGCACATGTTTTTTTTGCATTTCTTTTTTTTATTCTTTATTTGAACATCTTGACCACATAAATGATTGTGATTAGGTTTCAGTCATGTAAAGAAACCCCCTTCACCAGTGCAACATTCCCACCACCAATGTCCCAAATCTCCCTCCATCCCACCCCACCCCCACCTGTACTCCAGACAGGCTTTCCAGTTCCCTCATTTATTCATTTAATTATGGTAGTTCTCTGTGTAGTTATTTCTATAGCTGTACTCACCACTCTTTGTGGTGAGCTTCATGGAGTGAGCCGGTGTTCCAGCCCTCCTCTCATTTTCTCTGAGGATTGTTACAAAAATGACTTATTTTTCTTAAAACCCATAGATGAGTGAGACTATTCTGCGTCTCTCTCTCCCCTTCTGACTTATTTCACTGAGCATGATAGATTCCATGTACATCCATGTATAGGAAAATTTCATGACTTCATCTCTCCTGACGGCAGCATAATATTCCATTGTGTATATGTACCACAGTTTCTTTAGCCATTCGTCTGTTGAAGGGCATCTTGGTTGTTTCCAGAGCCTGGCTATTGTGAATAGTGCTGCAATAAATATAGGTGTGAGGAAGGAGTTTTTGTATTGTATTCTTGTGTTCCTAGGGTATATCCCTAGGAGTGGAATAGCTGGGTCGAATGGGAGCTCAATTTCCAGATTTTGAAGGAACCTCCATATCGCTTTCCATAGAGGCTGTACTAGATGGCATTCCCACCAGCAGTGGATAAGAGTTCCTTTCTCTCCACATCCCCGCCAGCACTGATTGTTCTCATTCTTTGTGATGTGAGCCAATCTATGCAGTGTGAGGTGGTATCTCATTGTCCTTTTGATTTGCATCTCCCTGATGATTAGTGACGAGGAGCAGTTTTTCATGTGTCTTTTGGCCATTTGTATTTCTTTTTTATCAAAGTGTCTGTTCATTTCTTCTCCCCATTTTTTGATGGGATTAGATGTTTTTTTCTTGTAAAGTTCTGTCAGTGAGTTGTATATATTGGATATTAGCCCCTTATCTGATGGGTATTGGGTGAATAGTTTCTCCCACTCTGTGGGTGACTCTTGTATCCTGGGAACTATTTCTTTTGAGGTGCAGAAGCTTCTCAGTTTAATGTATTCCCATCTGTTGATCTCTGCTTCCACTTGTTTGGAAAGTGCAGTTTCCTCTTTGAAGATGCCTTTAGTCTCAATATCATGGAGTGTTTTACTGACATGTTGTTCTATATATCTTTTATTATTATTATTTTTGGGGGGTGGGGCCACACCCAGCATTGCTCAGGGGTTACTCCTGGCTGTCTGCTCAGAAATAGCTCCTGGCAGGCACGGGGGACCATATGGGACACCGGGATTCAAACCAACCACCTTTGGTCCTGGATCGGCTGCTTGCAAGGCAAACGCCGCTGTGCTATCTCTCCAGGCCCCTGTTCTATATACCTTATGGTATCTGGTCTGATATCAAGGTCTTTAATCCATTTGGATTTTACCTTCATACATGATGTTAACTGGGGGTCTATGTTCGCTTTTTTGCAAGTGGCTAACCAGTTCTGCCAGCACCACTTGTTGAAGAGATTTTCCCTGCTTCACTTAGGATTTCTTGCTCCTTTGTCAAAAATTAGATAATTGTATGTCTGGGGAACGTTCTCTGAGAACTTAAGCCTATTCTACTGATCTGAGGGTCTGTCTTTATTCCAATACCATGCTGTTTTGATAACTACTGCTTTGTAGTACAGTTTAAAGTTGGGGAAAGCAATGCCTCCCATTTTCCTTTTCCCTAGGAGTGCTTTAGCTATTCGAGTGTGTTTATTGTTCCAGATGAACTTCATAAGTGTTTGATCCATTCTTTGAAGAATGTCATGGGTATTTTTAAGGGGATCACATTAAATCTGTATAATGCTTTAGGGAGTATTGCAATTTTAATGATGTTAATCCTGCCAATCCATGAGCAGGGTATGTGTTTCCATTTCCATGTTTCCTCTCTTATTTCTTGGAGCAGGGCTTTATATTTTTCTTTGTATAGGTCCTTCACGTCTATGGTCAAGTTGACTCCAAGATATTTGAGTTTGTGTGGCACTATTGTGAATGGGATTGCCTTCCTGACTTCCATCTCTTCCCTATCATTATTGGTGTATAAAAAGGCCATTGATTTCTGTAGGTTGAATTTGTAGCCTGCCACCTTGCTATATGAATCTATTGCTTCTAGAAGCTTTTTGGTAGAGTCTTTAGGGTTTTCTAAGTAGAGTATCATGTCGTCTGCAAACAATGAGAGCTTGACTTCTTCCTTTCCTATATGGATTCCCTTGATATCTTTTTCTTGCCTGATCGCTATAGCAAGAACTTCCAGTACTATGTTGAAGAGGAGTGGTGAGAGTGGACAGCCTTGTCTTGTACCAGAATTTAGAGAAAAGGCTTTTATTTTTTCTCCATTGAGGATAATATTGCCACTGGCTTGTGGTAGATGGCCTTAACTATATTGAGAAAAGTTCCTTTCATTTCCATCTTGCTGAGAGTTTTGATCAAGAATGGATGTTGGACCTTATCAAATGCTTTCTCTGCATCTATTGATATGATCATGTGGTTTTTATTTTTCTTGTTATTGATGTTGTGTATGATGTTGATAGATTTATGGACGTTAAACCATCCTTGCATTACTGGGATGAAACCTACTTGGTCATAGTGTATGATCTTCTTGATGATGCATTGGATCTTATTTGCCAGGATTTTGTTGAAGATTTTTGCATCAGCATTCATCAGGGATATTGGTCTGTAATTTTTTTTTTGGCATCGTCTCTCTCTGTTTTTGGTATAAAGGTGATGTTGGCATCATAAAAGCTGTTTGGAAGTGTTCCCGTTTTTTCAATTTCATGGAAGAGCTTGGCTAGGATTGGTAGTAGCTTCTCTTGAAATATTTGAAAACATTTATTAGGAAAACCATCTGGGCCTGGGCTTTTCTTTTTGGGCAGATGTTTGATTACAGTTTTAATTTTCTCAGTAGTGATGGGGGTGTTTAGATATGCTACATCCTCCTTACTTAAATGTGGAGGGTTATAAGTGTCCAAGAATTTTTTCTTTTCTTCTAGGTTCTCATGTTTAGTAGCATAAAGTTTCTCAAAGTAGTCTCTGATGACCCTTTGGATCTCTGCAATTTCTGTCCTGATCTCCCCCTTTTCATTTCTAATATGGATTATCAGACTTTCTTTGTGAGTTTTGCCAATGGTCTATCAATCTTGTTTATTTTTTCAAAGAACCAGCTTCTGCTTTCATTGATCTTTCGGATTGCTTTTTGGTTTTCCACTTCATTGAGTTCTGTTGTCAGCTTTGTTATTTCCTTCTGTCTCCCTAATTTTGGTTCCTTTTGTTGGTCATTTTCTTATTTTTTGAGGTGCATCATTAAGTTATTCAGGTATGCTATTTCTTCCTTCCTGATGTGTGCTTTTAGAGATATAAATTTTCCTCTCAGGACGGCTTTTGCTGTGTCCCATAGAATCTGGCAGTTTGTGTCTTCATTATCATTTGTTTCCAGGAAAGTTTTGATTTCCATTTTGATTTCATCTCGGACCCACTGGTTGTTCAGTAGCAGGGTGTTTAATTTCCAATTGTTAAAGTTTTTTTCTGTGTGGCTTTGTAGTTCACATCTAATTTCAGAGCCTTGTGGTTGCAAAGGTAGACTGCAAGATTTCTGTCCTCTTGATTTTATGGAGGTATATTTTATGTGTCAGCATGTAGTCTATTCTGGAGAATGACCTATGTACATTGGAAAAGAATGTGTTTCCAGGATTTTTGGGATGGAGTGTCCCGTATATATCTACTAGTCCTTTTTCTTCCATAACTCTTTTCAAGGCTAGTATGTTTTTGTTGGGTTTCAATCTGGTTGACTTAACAAGTGTTGATAGGGCCGTGTTGAGGTCTCCCACAATAATTGTGTTATTATTGATTACTTCTTTCAGATTAGTCAGTAATTTTATTAGATAATTTGCTGGTCTCTCATTGGGTGCATATATGTTTAATAGTCTGATTTCTTCCTGTTGCACATATCCCTTGATTAGTACATATTGTCCATCTTTGTCCCTTACCACTTTTCTGAGTATAAAGTTGGTGTCATCAGATATTAATATGGCCACCCCAGCTTTTTTGAGGGTGTTGTTTGCTTGGATGATTTCCTCCAGCCCTTGATTTTGAGTCTATGTTTGTTCTGACTATTCAGATGTGTTTCTTGTAGGCAGAAGAAGGTTGGATTCATCTTTTTGACCCATTTTGCCACTCTGTGTCTTTTAATTGGTGAATTTAGTCCATTGACATTGACGGAGATGATTGTCATAGGATTTATTGTCATCTTTGTAGATAAGTTTGCTGTGTTTGTTGGTCTCTCTTGTCTTAGAGTAGACCCGTCTGTTTTTCCTTTAAGGCTGGTTTTTCATCTGTGAAGTTTCTGAGCTGTTGTTTATCCATAAAGCTGTGTATTCTTCCTTCAAACCTGAACGTGAGTCAGGCTGGGTGCAGTATTCTCGGTGAGGCATTCATTTTATTCAGTCTTGTCACAATATCCCACCACTGTCTTCTGGCCTTGAAAGTTTCTTGTGACATGTCTGCTGTAAGTCTTAGGGATCCTCCTTTGAATGTAATTTCCCTTTTGGATCTTGCTGCTTTCAGTATTCTATCTCTATCTATGGGATTTGTCATTGTAACGAGAATATGTCTTGGAGTGTTTTTCTTTGGGTCTCTTTTAGCTGGTACTCTTCGGGCATGCAGGACTTGATTGCATGTAGTCTTTAACTCTGGGAGTATCTCTTTGATGATGTCTTTCACAGTTGATTCTTCCTGGAGATCTCCTTCCTGGGTTTCTGGGTCTCCAATGATTCTTATGTTGTTTCTGTCGAGTTTATCAAAGACTTCTATTTTCATCTGTTCACATGCCTTGAGTACTTTTTCCATTGCCTGTTCATTTGTTTTAAAGTTCTTTTCCAATTTCTTCTGTTGTGTTGAGTTTTTCTGCATCATATCTTCCAGTACTTCGATTCTCTCCTCAGCTGCTGATACCCTATTGGCGAGGCTATCCATTGAGGTTTTCAGTTGGGCAACCGTGTTTTTCAGATCTGTTATTTTAGTTTAGAGTTTTCTGATTTCTGTCTTTGTGTTCTCTTCAGATCAATCTATGCTTTTTTTGAGTTCTACGAACATATTTCATATTTCTATTCTAAACTCCTTATCTGAAAGGTTAATCAGGTGGTTGGAATTTATTAGGTCATCCGAGCTTTCGTCTTCATTCTCTGTGAATGTTGTTTGCCTGCGAGGTTTCCCCATTGTCATGCTTGTAGAAAGCACATGATTTTTAATTTGACAATATCCCTATTTTATTTCATTGCTATCATAATTTTTCTTGTACCATTTCCCTATCTTTCACTGAAAAATGGGAATTATTTGGGCAAGTTGACTATATAATAATTTTCCTTGTTATAATTAAGCTCAAGGTACAGCCTTTTGTGAATTACACCTTTTATATATAATATTCTATGGAAAAAATTGAAATGACACTGGGGAAAATGGTAGATGGGTTGCAAGATTGTATAAGGAAGCTTTACTTTCTATTCACTTTGTTTGAATCCTTGGCACCATACATGGTATTTCAAGGACTGCCTGGGGTCATTTTTGAATACAAAGTCATAATAGACCCTGAGCACCATTACTTATTCTCCTTCACCAGAAACATTAAAAATTAAATAGTCATAAGTGAACTTGATTAATGAAAAATTAATTTTTCTTTCAAAAAGAAAACCTGAATAAATGACTATTCCCTCATGTCCTATCTTCTAATTTAAAGCATGCCTTTAAGGTTTAATTTCTTTGCTAATGTTTAATCTTTTTATTTGGTCAAAAGTAAGGATCCAAAAGCTTAGGCTTTCTTTAAAAGAATTAATGACCAAGTCTGCACCATGATGAGTCAAACAAAATAGAAACAGAGTTTACAGGGTAATGAAAGTATGATAAAAGAGAAATAGAAGCATAGATATGAATTAAAAGATTATTAAAACAGAAGATCAAACAAATCAGAAAATTTGGGTATCAGAGGGTTAACTTTCCAAGAGCAATTTTATTTTATGAATCTATTCTTCTATATGTCTTTCTTCATGTGTAGAGGACAGCTCATTTCTCTCTGGTTAGTGGAGAAACTTCTTTTGAAAATGATTCAAGTTTGGTTGCTGTTTTATTTTGGGATCATACCTGGTGGTTCTTAAGGCTTACTCAGACTCTATGCTCAGAGATCACTATTGGTGGGGCTTAAGGGACCATACACAATGCTGGGGGATGCAGATCAAATGCAGATCTGCTGTGTACACATTTAAGGATCCTACCTTCCTCGTCTTAAATCCCCAATTCAAGTTATTTCTGAGAGATAACTATCTGAACACAGAAATCATAAAAAATCATCATCCTTCTAACAATTATTATCACTTGCAGTGCATATAGGGATTCTTTATGTAAGCCTTTTGAATGTGGGTAGAATTTTTTGGTTTAGAATTTGTAATTATTGAAATTTAATAATTAAGATGTCATAAAGGTTTCTTTGACCCATCTTCATGTTAAGGGGATATTTGGATGGTTTTAAACACTATACATAATACAGAAGGTATGATGCTTGCCTTACAAGTGGCCAACATAGGTTTAATTACCAGCATCTAGGATTTCCCGGCACTGCCAGGAGTGTGATTCCTAGGTGCAGAGCCAGGAGTAAGTCCTGAGCATTGCCGAGTGCAGACTTCCACAAAATCATCATACTCTTAATCTGTGCTGTTGCTTGTCTAATTTTCAAAACAACAATGAAACTGAATCTTAGAATAGGTGGGGCTGTCAAGCTCTTTCTTAGAAGCTTAAGTGGGACAGCTTGCAAATCTCAGTGTTGCCGTAGATATGCTCCTAACCGAAAGTCCAATATGCAGTTTGAACCCAATAAGTCATCAGATATTGATGCTGTAATTTCCAGAATTTTCACCATCCCTCCAAAAATATAAATGCTATACATGTTTTTTTAAAAAAATTTCTTGATTAATGTTTTAATTTTTAACACATTAGAATCTGAGGATAGATACTTATAAAGAAGTAATATTGAGTCAATTTTATGATCAACTTGATGTAAATGGTTATTTTTTGGGGGGTTGGGGTTTGTTTCTGTTTTGTTTTGTTTTGTTTTTTTTGGTTTTGGGGTCACACCCAGCAGCACTCAGGGGTTACTCCTGGCTCTATGCTCAGAAATCACCTCTGGCAGGCACGGGGACCATATGGGATGCCGGGATTCTAACCACCGTCCTTCGGCATGAAAGGCAAATGCCTTACCTCCATGCTATCTCTCCGGTCCCTGGTTGTTCTCTTATTCAAATCTCTCTAGTATTTATTTCTTTGTTTCCCATTTATGGTTTGAAGCCACTAATTACTAGTAGGGATAAGTAAAACCTTACCTCTACATCCCTCAAGTTTTTCATTAGATATCATGTGTAAGTATAATTATGCTTCATACAGGCTCTGAAATCTTCCTAATATTGAAAGCCAAACCCCTTCTAAAATCTCACTGCATCTGTTTAACCTGAAACTCTTTTTTATATGACTCAGTGTCCTCGTGTCAAAAATGATAATCATAAAACTGCCTCCTGATGTTGTCATATATTTCAAGTGAGACAGTTTTGCCAAGTACTTAATACAGTACCTTTCAAAGAGAAAACTCTTGATAAATGTTTGTTATGAAAAACAACCTTGAAGAAAGTTTGTAAAAATTGATACAGAAATTCAGTAGATGTGTTTTTGAATGTAAAGGCTTTGCATGATCATTCCCAAAGAATCTTTTACCAATGTAACTTAAAAAAAAAAAAACTTTTTTAATGAGTCGCTTTTCAATTTGATTTATCTTCTCCTCATTAGGTATATTCCCATGTATTAATTCTACCACATTTATTCAACCTTCTCTTTCTCTGTATTTGACAAAAAAGTGAAAAGGAAGTGTTGATGACTCCACTCATCCATACAGAAATCCATCATCCACAACCAGCATGTCCTCCCCTTTACCTCTCAATGAGTAGGGCTAACAGACTGGAAGATCTTTTTCTGGGTATTATAGATGCAAAATAGCATACCTGAAGAAAGATTTTTATTAAATTTATCATTAGTTTAGCATTTTAAATTCTATATGTAACAAAATTCACATTGACCCTTTCAGATCCCTGGCCTCTCCAAGTCAATACCATATGCTGTTCGTTTCACACCAACTGCCTATTCCACAATGCTTTCCCAGGGACCCCCATCTCTTAATCTGCTCTCCACTGTTAGAATATCAAATTGTATGGCTAACATCCCTATTTCTCCAGCCCCACACTACAGACACCTATCTACCTAGTAAAAGCCCACTCTTTTGGATATCACTTTCTGTTCTCAGTCATTAATTGGGACTAAATTCCTCAGAGAGCTCTCACAGGAGTTAGATTATTGACCTCCTAAGAGTTGTAACACAGGAAAGGGAGTTTTGGAAGCTCTAGTCTATAAAGGAAAATTATTTAGAAAGATTGAGTGACTCAAGGTAATAAATGGAGCTTAATGGTATAGATTCAGCACTAGAACTCAATGAACTATTCTCAATGTATGTTATAATTCTTTCTTGTAGTAACTGTTCTTGACACAGGATTAGTGAAACCATAATAATGTAAAAATACAGTAAGTTTAGGTGTTTTGTTTCATGAAAATCTATTAAAGGCATATCTGAGCTGTATAATAGTTTTAACTAAAATATAAATATCTTTTTCATGATTTTTTATTTGTAATATTAGTTTACATTTTATTTATTTAACCATAAATAATTTATGTATTTAATTATTTGGAAGAGCTTTTATAGAGAACTGAAGCCTTGAATTATTCTATTAGAATATAAATAGCAAAGTTAAGACTAGGAAGAAATGCTTGGTTAAAACCAAGCAAAATGCTTGACCAAACTGAAATTTAGACATTTGTCTGCTGAAGCAGTATTTCATCTGTAAATTAATTAAAACAAACTTATTTGAAGTAAATCATTTTTTATCCTTATAAACAGTCGTATGAACATTGAGTAGAAATTAAAAAAGTGATCAAACTTAAACACCAAAGCCAATCAATTACAACAGAATCTATACCCAATCTACAACAAGCTATACACAGAGAGGGCCAGTTATATTAGCAGCCAGGGGCAGAATAGGGGGATTTGGGATGCATGCTGGGAACAGAGGGGAGGGAGGACAGCACTGGTGGTGGGAATGCCCCTGATTCAATGTCTCTATGAACCTTAAATATTACTGTGAAAGATTTGTAATTCACTTTCATCACAATAAAAATTATTAAAAAAAATCCTCTGCCCAGTGAAATGTTTCTCATGATATAGAACCATAGAATAAATATTGTTCAGAATTTAATTATCTAGGCTCAATTATCTCTGCCCTTTCTATTTACTTTCAGTTTTACAATTTTCTGCTCATTGTTATTTTAACAGAGATTGAAAAGTAGGGAAATATTATGCTTTATCTCACTGTATTCGACCATACATTGACTACTTTTTATACAATCTGAGTATAGGAAGGTTAGCTGAGTTAGATATGTGGCAGTGCCATAAACCATATATTATAGGCCAATGTGAAGTGATTGGGAATATCACCTTGGGTCAGTTTCTGCCTCAGATTATCAAAAAATTCTAAATTATCTGCTAAATAAAATAAATCTAATACTATCTGTGTAAAAATCTAATTTGATTAAAATTTTTATTAAAATATCATTCTTACTATTTGTATAAATTTTATTAAATTTCCCTATATTTCTAAGTGGTTTATGTAACCTATAATTATTGTGTTTAATTTTTAGTTAAAACAATTACAGTAAGAATTGATACTAATTTATAGCAGCCTTTATTCTCCCATGTGATTTATTTCTTCTATTGTATCATTTTTCAGAACAAATAAGTTTTTATGAAAGAAACTTTTATTTTGATTTTTAAAAGTTTATTTAGACATTGTGACTTTCTTTGTATAGATTTATTTATTTGTTTGTTTGTTTGTTTATTTATTTGTTTTTTTGGTCACAGCCGGTGGCACTCAGGAATTACTCCAGCTCTATGCTCAGAAATCGCCCCTGGAAACACTGGGAACTATTTGGGATGCTGGAATTCAAACCACAATCCGTCCTGGGTTGACTGCATGCAAGGCAAATGCCATATTACTGTGCAATCTCTCCGGCTCCTATTTGTTTTTAATTTTTTTCTTTTTTTCTTTTATGAAATCATTATTTAAGCACCATAATTAAAAGCATGATTGTAGTTGAGTTTCAGTCAAAAACAGAACACCCCCCTTCACCAGTGTAACCATTTAAATCACCCTGAGATCGATTTAAAATTTTTGTTGATTTTTGAGTTTGGTCATACAGTGTTCCAACACCCAATCCATCACCATTGTTCATTTCCCATTACCAGTTTCTCCAGTTACTCTCCCATCATCCAATCCCTACCTCCAATCTACCCTGTGGTACACTTTATTTTCCTTTTTAAAATTTTTTGAAATTAATGTTTTACTTGAACAATAATTTAATAGTTACAAATCTGTGTGTAACTGAATTTCAATTATGCAATATCCAACACCAGTGCACATTTCCATCACCAATATCCTCAGTTTCCCTCTTGCCCTCCCATGACTGCTTCTATGGCAAGCATTTTCCTTCTGCGTGTGTGTGTGTGTGTGTGTGTGTGTGTGTGTCTTTTATCCCCTTCAGACACTGTGGTTTCTATATTGTTATTGAAGGGGTATCATGTACAACACTTTACCTCTTTCAGCACCTTGTTCTTGTTCAGAGTGATCATTTCCAACTATCATTGTCATAGAGGTCCCTTTTCTGTCCTAACTGAACTTTCCCACTCTTGTGGCAATCTTCCTACCACAGACTCTTTATCAACTCATTGAGAAAGAAAATCAACTTGGGTTGTTTCCAAATACTGGCTATGGTGAATAGTGCTACAATGAATATAGGAGTGAAGATGCCTTTTCAGCATTGTGATTTGGGTCCCTAGGGTAAATTCCCAGAAACGGTACTGCTGGATCATACTTACTCAGTTTCTAGTTATTTTGAAGAATATTTATTTTATTTTCCAAAAATACTAGACCAGTCGACATTTTCATCATCAGTGAATGAGAGAACCTTTATCTCTTTAGTCACACCAGAACTTTTTAGTTATTAGTTTATTTTGATGTGTACCAGTTTCTGTGGTATAAGATAATTATATCTCATTGTTAATTTGATTTGCATCTTCCTGATGATAAATGATGCATTTTTCATGTGCCTTTCTTTAGTTACTTCTATTCCTTTTTGAGCAAGTTTCTGTTCATTTTCCCCATATTTTGATGGGATTAGATGTTTTTTCCTATTAATTTCTACTAGTACCTTATATATCTTAGATCTTAGCCCCTTCTCAAATAGATATTGGGTGAGTAGTTTCTTCCATCCTTGGGCAGTCTTTGTATTCTGGCCACCATTTCCTTTTGCACTTAATAAGTTTAATTTTAGTTTAATATAGTCACATTGCTTATTATTGCTTCCATTTGCTTGGTCAGTGGTGTTTCATCCTTGAATATGCCATTAGCTTTAATGTTATGGAGAGTTCTTCCAATATATTTCTCCTTATACCTTATGGTTTCAGTCTAATATCCAGGTCTGTAATCCACTTTGAATTCACTTTTGTGCATGGCATTAAAGAGAGGTCTGAGTTAATTTTAGGCATGTCAATCATATATAAAATTATGCAACACCACTTGTTGAAGAGGCTTTCTTTGTTCCACTTTATATTTCTTGTTACTTAAAAAATTACTGAGGATTTGTCTCATAATAGTTAAGTCTATTTCATTGATATGAGGGCCTGTTGTGGGCCAATTCTGTTGCAGAACGCCAGCGCCTGCAAACAGATTCTTCGTGGAGTTCGGGAAACCTTCACGGGGAAAGAGTGGGTACACGAAATGGCGAAAAGATGGAACAATATTGTAGAAAATGAATGACCACACACAAAAGCGTGGGGACTTGCGTCTAGAAAGACAAAGACAAATTTATTTTTTGAGCTGGGCTGCTTTTAAGGTTTGAGGTTTGGAATGCAGGGTGTAAATTTTTGACATCAAAGAAAATGGGAAACAGAATGAAAGACCATAGAGAAAATTTGCACATTAAAGAACCGATACTGAAGTTGAAAAGAAGTTTTGTTTTGGGTTAGTTTTGTTTTGGGTAAGCAGGGGGAAACAGGTAATTTTCAGGGAAGTGGGAATAGAGAGAAATATTTTAGAGTTTTGGGGAAAAACTGAAAATTGCTTTGTTTTGAGTAAGCAGGGAAAAACTGAAAATTGCTTTGTTTTGAGTAAGCAGGGGAAAACTGAAAAATGCTTCACGCATGAGCTAAGTGTTTGGTAAAACCTGATCTTGGCGCCAAAGTAGCAAAGGTCACAGGGAGCTTAGGTCAATGGGAGACTTTTGGGGGGATTTGATACTGTGCTTCTTTGTTAAAAGGAATTACTAAGGCTTGATTTCTATAAGGGTCAAAAAATAAAGAGAGAGATAGTTACAGTCACGTTTGGAATTATAGTCAAACAATCCACGCGAAGGGTCAAGTGATTTTGACTGCTCTAAGCGGGCCTTATTGGCAAATAATTCCTTTTTCAGGAGAGCACTACACCTTCTGGTGTGTGCCCCTCCTGAGTGAGATGTAACAAGGGCCTGTCTTTATTCCTATACCATTCTGTTTTAATTACTACCACTTGATAGTATAGTTCAAGTTGGAGAAAGTGTTGCCTCCTATCTTCTTATTCTCAAGAATTACCCTAGTTATCATGGAGGTTTATTTGTTTTATGAAGTCCATAAGTGTTTTATCTATATCTTTGAAACATATCATGACATTTCTTATATAGGGATTGCATTATATCTTTAAAATGCTTTGGGAGTATTATTATTCTAACAATGCTAATCCTCCCAATTCCTGGGCAGTGTATGTGTTTCCATTTCCTTGTGTCCTCTATTATTTCTTGAAGTAGCGTTTTGTAGTTTTCTTTCTATAGATCTTTCAACTTTTAGTAAGTTGACTTCAGGGCACTTGATTTTCTGAGGCACAACTCTTAATGGGATTGATGTTTAAATATCTCTTTCATTATTTGTATATAGTAAAGTCATACATTTTCGTGTATTATCTTGTAGCCTGCCTCTTTATTATGCAAATCTATTGTTGCTAGAAGCTTTTTTGTAGAACTTTTAGGATTTTATAGACTGTATATCATGTCATCTGTAAATAATGAGAGTTGGACTTCTTCCTTTCCTTTAGTATATTTTATTGCCTAAATTAGATGACAATTTTATCTTTTATTTATTTTTTCAATATTTTATCATACTACTGCTTGTTATTGAATTTGATACATTAAGCAAATGGTTAGAGCTTGTTATCTTTAAAATGACTTTATTTAAATACCACAGTTACAAGGATGTTCATAATACAGTTGTTTTTTCCCCCACAGATAAAGTTGTTCATAATTGAGTTTCAGTCACACAACGTACATCACCCTTAACCAGTGCACATATCCCACCACGAATGTCCCCAGTTTCCCTCCTACCCACCCCTTTGTCCTCTCCCAGCCTGTCTTTAGGATATATATTTTTTCTTCCCTCTCTCTCTTTTGCTTTCTTCCCTATTTTTCCTTTTAGTTACTTTGATTTGCGATATAGTACACATTTCCTGCCACCAATGTCCCAGTTTCCCTCCAATACATGGTCTCCAGAGCACAACGAGACAGAAACAGAAATAACCCCTGAGAACTGATGGGTGGGGGCCCCAAACTCAGAGTTGTGTCTGGGAGCACAGAGCTGAAATACTAGTATTTGGTTTTATTCTTTATTTTTATTGTTTAAAAATAATATTTTATTTATTTATTTATTTTATTTAAGCACCCACAAATCACCATGATTACAAACATGTTTGAAGTTGAGATTCAGTCATAGAAAGATCACCCCACCTCTTTCACCAGTGCAACATTCCCACCACCAATGCCTCCCATTACACTATGCAGCTGTCAGGGGAAATGTAGTTATGAAGTTTTTCTAAACATGGATGGATATGGAAACTATTATGATGAGTGAAATGAGTCAGAGGGAGAGAGATAATTTCATCTTTTAAAGTTTCTTTTTGAGTCTATAACTCATTGAGCTGTTGCTTATCCATGAAACTAAATCTGAACATTCCTTTAAATTTGAATGAGAGTTTGGCTGGTTGAAGTATTCTAGAAGAGGCATTCATCTCATTGAGTGTTTCAGCATACCCACCATGTCTTCAGATTTGAAGGGTTTCCTCTTTAACCTAATGTTTAAGTACATAATAAAAATTCTTCCTTGTATGTAATTCCTTTTTGATTGTGCTCTTTTCAGTATTCCATCTCTGTTTATGGTTTCATCATTGTAACTAGTATATACTTTGGAGGTGTTTTTATTTGAGTCTCTTTTAACTGGTACTTTTCTGCCATTCTAGATGTGGGTGCATGTACTCTTCAGCTCTGGGAACTTCTTGACAATAATATATCTTTGACTGTTGCTTATTCATTGGGGTTTTCTTCCTGCTTCTCTGGGTTCACAAGGCTTATTATGTTGAACTTATCCCAAAGTTCTATTGTCTACAGCTGATTTATTTTAAGATTTTTTTTATCATGGATTGTAGTCTGGAGGCTTTTTCCACTTATCTTTGAGTTCACAGATTCTGTTCTCAGCAGCTATTGAATGAAGCCTTCCAATGAATTTCTCATTTTGCTTACCAAGTTTTTTAGTTGTGATATTTGTTTGTATTTTTATCATTTCTGCTCTCATGCCCTCCTGTATTTATTGGCAGTTCATTCCATTATTTCTTTGATCTCTTTGAATCTTCTAAGCATTTCTACTTGATATTCATTTCAGAGAGTTATATAGGGGATTAGTACTAATTGGACTTGAAGGATTGCAATCTTCATCCAAGAGACCTGGTGGGGTTTTAGGCTGCTTTACTATGGTTCCTATTATAATCTTAAGGAACTTCTTTTCTATTTAACTATCAGTCTTTCTGAATGCCAGGCAGGTCTCAGGGGAGTTTATGTGGGTGAGACATTATATTGCTCCCAAAGAAGCTTTGATTCACTTTGTTTCACAGACCCATGGGCATGACCTCTGTGTGCATGGGTGGCAGAAGTTTTTTCCCATAGCTCTGCGCTGCCATGCATAGCTTTTAAGTGCTGCAGTTTAGGCATGTGTGAAACTAAAATCCCTGGGCATGGATAGAAAGTAACTTCCTCTTTTTTTTTTTTTGGGGGGGGGGCACACCTGGCAGCACTCAGGGGTTACTCCTAGCTCTGTACTCAGAAATTATTCCCAGCAGGAATCAAGGGATCATATGGTATGCTAGGGTTTGAGCCTGGGTAGGCCAAGTGCAGGCAAATATGCTATCGTGCTGTCCCAGAAAGTAAATTTTTATCAAAATAATTGCTGCCCATTAAACTTTATTTGGGTGGAAGGAGACACACCCAGTAGTGCTAAAGGCTTCTTACTGAATCTATGTTAATGGATCATTCCTGGTAAGGCTTGGGGGTATCATATGTGGTGCCAGAAATCAAACCCAGATTATCTGTGGACAAGACAAGCAACATGCCAGCTGTATTATATCTTTGAAATAAGTTAACATTTTAAATTCAACTCTACGTGTTTAATAATTTGAACTTTAATAGTGGTTGTTTTAAGACATGAAAAGTAATTAAATTTAAAGAATAAAAGGCAATCTTGAGGGGCTGGAGAAATAGTATAGTGATTAAGGATCTCTTACCTATCTCCTGGGCCTAAATTAAAGATTATTTATTAGTAGTGCCAAAGAGATAGTACAACAGATTCAGCACTTGCCCTACCTTCTCTATACAAGTTTGATTCCCAGTACCTTACATGCCACACAGCTCTGCAAAGGGTGATCCCTGAGCACAGACCAAAAACAAGCCCTGAGCACAGTCTAGTATGTACCAAAAACTAAAAAAAAAACTTTAATTTATTAGTTTATTTAATAAAGTTTCTTTATTGCCATAAGTCTGGAATTCCTTTTATTTCCTGTTAAATATTTTTGACATTATGTTTGTATTCGTACGCAAAACACAGCATTTTATTTATTGGAATGAAATTATAACATTTGCTTCTATCACTTTCTTTTGCTATGCATCTTTGAGAGCAGTCCTGGGGGGGGGGGTGAGAGAGAAAAAAAGAAAGAGACAGAGTTTGAGAAGGAGCGAGGAACCAGCAGAGGAAGAGGGACAGGGAGAAAGATGAGGTTCTTTTCTTTAAATAGAAACCCTAGAGCAGATCAGCAATTTTTGAGGATTTAGGAAGTAATACTTCCCCCAGATTTCTGAAAGGAATTGTTTGTAACAGAATTTATTGCCATCACTCAGAATTCAAATACATAAACCACAATGCTAAAATAGTAATGTCAGGTGAGCACACTATGTTATAGAAAATGCTGTCTAGTTTTACTAAATAGTCTAGGAGAGTAAAATACCCACTCCTCTTAAGGAATAATAAATATAAATGCTAAGAAAATAATACATCTTGAGCTGGAGCTGTGGCGCAAGTGGTAAGGCATCTGCCTTGCCCATGCTAGCTAGGATGGACCACAATTTGATCCCCCAGTGTCCAATATGGTCCCTCCAAGCCAGGAGCGATTTCTGAGTGCATAGCCAGGAGGAACCTCTGAGCGTCATCAGGTGTGCCCCCCAAAATAATACATCTATATTATGAATTAATTATTAATCATTTGGGGGTTTGATACCACATCTGCTGGTAATTAGACTTACTCATGGTTTGTTCTCAGGGATACTCCTGGCAGTGCTTGAGGGGCCAAGTGGTGCCAAAGATAAGAAAGGATCAGCTACATGCAAAACACTTAATGCAAGGCAATATCTGTACTCTCTCTGGCCTTATCCTTGATAATTTAAATAAGAAAATCATTACATTCATTTTTAATATTTTAAAACATTATGACATGCATATTTTACTGAGATTATATACTTGCAAATCTTGGATTAGAAATTTACCAAATGCAATTATAAAATTTTCATGATCTGATTACTTCCAGCACCTTTTTGAACATTTTCCAGTAAGTTGCATCTTAGCAAATTAAGCTAGCAGTAAGAGATGTTGGAAAAATAAAACAATAATGAAGAATATATAAACATCCTTTAAGTAGATGCATTATTAACTGATAATTTTCTTTGCCAACGTATTAATATATGCATATATGCACAATCAAGCCAAAAAAGAAATTGTTATATTCAGAGGGTCAGAGAGATATAGGGAGGTCAAGGTTCATGCCTTGCATGTGCCAAGACTGACTTGTTCCCTGGAACTACTCCAAAACCTACCAGGAGTAAGTAAGCTAGTGTATTACCAGGAGTAATACTGCTAGTGTATTCCCTGGCAAAAAAAGGAAAAAGGAAGAGATTACATTTAGGCATTCACATACTATTCCATTTGATTATAAGTTACTGTTTGGTTTTGACATTTATTTTTCACATTTATAAATTAATCAATGCCAAATACAGTGTTATGAATTAAATTATACTTATAATACATGGACAAATATGGACAAATCATTTTATAGCATTATATTTATTTAAAAGTTTGTCTATAAGTAACATTAGATCAAGTAAAATATTAATTCTTATTATAAAAATTAAATTCATAAATTTATTCATTATATATATGCCAGGCACTGTTCTAGTTTATTTTCATACATTAATTTCAATTCTAAGTTTTCCTATAGATGTTGATCTTACTGATGTTTGTTATTGATGGAGTGGCTAAAATTTATTTATGGAGGTAATACTGGTTTTTAAGAGTGTAAGTATTTATACATTTATACATTAGGGGTACAAAGTAATTTGGGGGCCATACCTGGTTCGACTGCTCCTGGTTCTTAGGTATAAACTTGGCATTTCTTGGAGGACAATATGCAGTGCTAGGGACTGTACTGAGTCAACTGTATGCAAGGCAAGTGCCTTAATCCTTGTACTGTCTTTCTGTCCCCTACAATGAGAATTTTAAGTAACTTTCTCAGGAGAATGTAACTTGTAAGATTGAGACAAGATTTAAACTAACATTGGTCAAACACAAAATCTGTTGCTTTCTCATCACACTTCAATATTTATTAGGAACATGTTCAAAGGCCTGATGGACAGACAAATGCAGTTTAAGGAAAAACACTTTGGGACAGATAAATTGTTCTCCAGTGCCAGTATATTGGTTATGTATGTTAGTTAAAATCTTCTTGTCTTCATATCTTTTTATAATTGTTTGTACAATTGAAATTTATTAAGACCATAAATGTTGACTCTATTGTAAACATTACCTTACAATTATAAAACTCCAGCAGTAAAATATTTTTTAAAGATTTAAAGTTCATCAGTAGTTATAAAATAGTGATAAAATAGTATTGAATAAAATTTTATTTTATTATTATTATTATTATTATTACTCCTTTTATTTTATCTACTTCCAGAGTTGTCAGAAATATTTTATGTTGGGTCAGAGAGATAGCACCATAATGGTAGGGCGTTAGCCTTACAAGCAGCGGATCCAGGAGGGACGTTGGTTCAAATCCCGGCATCCCATATGGTCCCCTTGTCCTGTCAGGAGCAGTTTCAGAACACAGAGCCAGAGCACTGAGCGCTGCTGGGTGTGACCCAAAATCCAAAAAAAATGAAAGAAATATTTTATGTTGTTATGCATATAATTTCAATATACATAGATATAATGCCAATGTATAATTATATATAATTTCAAATTATTTGTATTTGTAATTTCAATATCATAATAAATATAAATTGATGTATATGTATTTGCAATAGAAAATAAGAATTGATATTATCCTTCATAAACTCAGAAGGATGACAAAATGGAAGATTGGACTCACTTAAGATAGCCACAAAATAGAAAATACCCATTGAAAAACTTAATTTTGCAAACCAAAAAAAATTCCCCTTGAGTATTCCTAGATTTCTTTATCAGTAGTGAAATTCCCATTAATTAAGATATCAAATGATTAATTGATATCTTAATGGATTGATATTGCTCTAAAATGTATATAATATTGATAGTAATAAAAGTAGTGGATTAGTGGTTTTACTTTGCATCTATCAAAACCTTGAGGGCCTGTGTCTGTCATATATGTTTCTGATAATGTCTTTACTGATATTTTATAGAAATGTGATTTAATGATAACTAGGGATGAAAATATTTTAATAAAGCATGGAAGATAAAAGTAATCTGACTTAGAAACTAGACTGTAGGCAAGTAGAAGTAAATATGGGTACCAGACCATTTATATCAATCAAGTGGGTGATAGCTGGTCCTCAGGTATCTTTGTAAGAAAAGACAGTAGTTTAGTTTTGTCCATTTTTATTTTATTTTATATCTTCTGCCAGGTCTAATACTATGTGCTGTTACAGAAGTAAAATAAAGATTGTTCATTGAATCATGATTTATTATTTTAAGAATATCAAGATAATTTTCCCGATTTTTATTTTCTATTTTAAAATGATTTTATTTAATTTTGTTGTTATGGCATGTTGAGTTTGGCCTCTGGAAGTGTGGAAGCTAACCCATAAACTAACTGGATGATCTTGGATGCATCCCTTAGAGCTGTGAGTGCCTTGCTGTACTCATATATCCTCTTTGATACTTTCTGTTTCTATCTCCTCCAGCATAGAGGAAGCAGAATAAGAGCCAGAGTCTTAAATATTCAGAATTAAACAAAATGTAAAACAGTGAAAGCCCAGTATTTAATAAAATAATGATCAGGATCTTCTGGGTTGACTCACCAGTGGGTGTAGAGCCTGGGGACTTTGCTTTATCAAATGTATCATGCAATTTTTATGAAAGGGCTTTTAGGACATTGTACCATTGATGTAGGAGATAACTGATTTTATTATTGCTTTTTATCTTTTTCATCTTAAATTCAATCTCACTATTACATAATATATGCCCTCAAATTCCCCTAAGGCTCTGCTTTTTAGCCTCATCTTGTGAAAGAAAGTCTCCTTCCATTTTCCTCAGACTTTGGCTTATAGAGCCACATTTGGCGTGTTAGTCTCAAAAGACTGTGTTGCTAGTTGTGAATCAAACTCCATCACTCACAGCATGGTACCTACTAGGTACTCAGTGAATGCTCTTTTCTTCTTTCTAACTCCATTATCTACTCTATGGTACCACTAGATATTCAATAAATGCTACAATTTTTTTTCTTTTCTCTTTCTTCTTTCAAGCAAAAAGGACAGAAATTTGGGATCTTGCTGCTATCCTGTTTTTTTAATTCTGTTTTTTATAAATTTTTTTTATCCTGTTTTTTTTTTTATAAATTTATCCTAAATTTATAATCAGCCTTAACCTAGACCACAGAATTCTATCTTTACTTTTATGATTAAACATAAAATATAGGAATTAGAAATTATTAAACATTAAACATAGAATAGGATTTAGAAAGTAATGGGTGATTATATCAGATTTCACTACTACCCATGAACAACCCCCCAAAAACTGTGTCATAGTTGAATTTACGCCTACGGATAGCACATTTATAATAAATGTCTTAGATTATTGTTTATTTTAAAGTGTATAATTTTATGGACACTGAGAAGCTTTGTTAATCTGATTTAAGGGTTCAATATATGCTTCTTTAATTCCATGAAAAAAATATCATGCTTTTTTTTTTTTTTGGTTTTTGGGTCACAACTGCTGGCGCTCAAGGGTTATTATTCCTGGCTCTGTGCTCAGAAATTGCTCCTGGCAGGCTTGGGGAACCATATGGGATGTCGAAAATTAGACTCAAATCCATTCTGGGTTGGCCAAATACAAGGCAAATACCCTACCTCTGTGCTATCTCAACAGCCCCCATATGTGCTTATTTTTATCTGGAAATAATTCTGCCACTTCAAACTTCTGTCTTCATTTCTCTAAAATATTATTTTATATGCCTAATTTACATATAAATGGGTGGAACATTTACAAATATGCTTTTTGTACCTAAAAATAGACTCCCTCATTTTTGAATAACAAATAGAATCATTTTTGTATTATAATTACTTCCTTATCACATTTTATTTTCTGTAATAACTTTCCGAGGCCAAGAGAGTTCAAAATGCTTTTCTCTGTTAAGATGTTAGTCCCTTTTTATTTAAGTGTTGTACAGCCATGTACATTAAAAATTATTCTTTTGACCCTCTGGATTCTTCAGAGACTGGACAAATAATTGAACAAGTATGAGGCTGGCTGATAAGATAAAAATAAAGGAACGTTTCTTAGTGACTTGTATGCCTCCCGTCCACATGGTAGAGAATATCAAAACTGAAAATCTCACTCATGTGATCTATATGCCATCTTTAAAAAACGTAGCTAACATTGGGTAGAAGAAAGGAATGATCAATTAGTAAGAGTATCAAAGGTTAGTCAAGGAGAGGGACATAGAAAGAATGATGTCTCTCGTGTGTGGGATGTAAAAGATTCATAGTGAGGGAGCCACAAGTGACCAAAGACAATAGAACTGGAGACTTTATCTACAAAATTAAGTTTACCTGGAAGGCAAGGGGGACTAGGAGGGGTCATTGTGGCATTGTTGGAGGGAAGCACTCAGGGATCACTCTTGATAGGCTCAGGTAAGCATATGGGTTTGTATCCAGTTCAGTTGCATTCAAGGCAAAAGCTCTATCCACTATACTATCACTCTATATTTTTAAAATACTATCTTTATTTATACACTGTGATTACAAACGTGACTGTAGTTGGGTTTCAGTCATAAATAGAACACCCCCCTTCACCAGTGCCCCATTCCCAACACCAGTGCTCCCCATCTCTCTCCTCTCCCACCCCCCGCGAAAAAACCAGACAGGATTTCTATTTTCCTCACTCATTGACATTGTTATGATAGCTCTAGCCCCCTGATTTCCCACATTTTGATTTGTTTATCTGAAGTCTGTACTTCAACCCACTGCTGTTATATGTAGCCAGCAACTCAAATCTCCTGAAAAGAGTTTTGGCAGCAATTGTGAGGTGATTTTCCTTGAATTAAATTTGTTCTTTAGGAGGCAAATGCTATGAAATGTAATGGAAACCCATTTAATGGGTTTAATGGATAAACCCAGAAGTGCCTTGCTGGCATTTCTTTAGCTTTTCTTTGCTGAGAAATGAGCTAATGTGAGCTTTTGACACTGAATTTAATGAGGAGAGCAAACCTCTGGAGATGCACAGGCATCATTCTTTAATTAAAGTTCATGCCATTAAAGAAATAAGATGTATAAAAGCAATATGGATAGAGCCAAAACTTAAGAAGCTTTGCTATCAATGCCTTTTAGAATAAAGTATACTCAAATTCATACAAAAATTTTCCATTTGTTCAACTTCCTGGATATACATACATATTTTCCAAAGAGTGGAATTATGTATTTTGGAAGTATACACAGATGTTGTAGCATATGAAAAAGTTTCCATAAGATGATTCTTGGAATTGTATATAAAAGTGTTTTGAGGTTTTCTTTTTTGATGGAGATTTTTTGTGGACGTATAGACGTTCGGTCCAAAATAAAACCCAAGTATTGATATGGTGGCATAGTCTGTATCTTTTCTAAAGCTATTTTCAGTCCTGCTGTTTGCAAACAGTCAATAACAAAAGAATATACGTCCTGTAGATCTGTTTCATTGTTCATTGTGATAAGAATATCATCAGTATAATGAAAGATCATGGCTTGAGGAAATCTTTCTCGAGCAGGGCTCAAAATCTTATCTACAAAAAATTGACACATTGTTGGGGAATTCAGCATGCCCTGGGGGAGGACAGTCCATTGGAACCTCCGGCAGGGATGGGTATTGTTTATAGAAGGAACTGAGAATGCAAACCGGTGTTTATCATCCGGGTGAATAGGAATATGGTAAAAACAGTCTTTCAAGTCAATTATGACTAGTGGCCATTCCTTTGGGATAACTACAGGTGATGGTAAACCTGTTTGCAATTTTCCCATGGGTACCATAGATATGTTTACTGCTCTCAGATCCATCAACAGTCTCCATTTTCCGGACTTCTTTTGTATGGTAAATATAGGCGAATTCCATTGAGAAAATGAAGGCTCAATATGCCCTAATTTTAGCTGTTCTTCCACTAATTCTGTTAGCACCTTTAATCTATCAATTTTAAGGGGCCACTGACCTATCCAAATTGGTTCATCAGATTTCCATTTTATTTTTATCGGTGCTGGGTTCTTTCTGTCAGTGGCCCCTACCAAAAATTCTGAGTTTTCATTTCAAGAGAAGTTCCAGACTCTTCTGGAGCTAATGGGATGTGGAATTCAGCTTTCCACTGCTTATGTAGGTCGTGACCCCACAGAGAAGGTGAGAATGGGCCCACATGAGGTCTAATTATGGCCTTTTGATTTTCTGGGCCGTGAACTACCATAGTCCTTTTACTTAACAGACAGGAATTTAAGCCTCCCACTCCTTCTAGCGAGTATGGAATTTCTTGTAGAGGCCAATTTTCTGGCCATTCCTTATCAGAAATTACTGTGATTTGCGCCCCGGTGTCTATCATTCCATTAAAGGGTCGCCCCTGAAAGTGAAGTTTAATCATCGGATTTTCCTCTTTAAATTTAGTAACCAAAGCGATAATTGGGTTATGGGCGGCCCCTGGATCTGTGCTTCCAAAACCTCCAATTCGTGTCTTATCTGAAGTTCCAAATTTGACATATGGCAATATAACTATCTGGGCAATTGCTTCTCCCTTTTTGAATGTCCAAGTATCCGGTACTGTAATCACTACAATAATTTCTCCCTTTGAATCTGAGTCAATGACACCTGTGGTTACTGATATACCCTTTACATTGAGGGAACTTCTGCCGAGAATCAATCCCATTGTATCTGGTGGTGGCGGGCACACAATGCCAGTCTTTAACATGAAAGGGCATGCTCCTGGGTAAATTGTAATGTCCTCTGGGCAAGTTATGTCGAGCCCAGCGCTCCCCGCAGTCGCATGAATTAATTCGCTAATTGTGAGCAATCTTGGGCTGCACAGGAGCGATTCTGAGCATAGAGCCACTAGTAACCACTGGGTGCTACCGGGTGTAACCCAAAAACCAAAAACCAAAAAAATAAAAATAAATAAATAAAGAAAGAAAGAATTCTATAGTTATAAATATCTACAATGAATAAGTCTTTCAAATAAGAAAATGAGCCCCCCATTCTATTCAGTGAGAAAACATAAAGGCTATGTGCTTCAATATTCAAATGGCACTTTTTCATACGATTCCTAAATATTTCTTGGGTGTTACTTTTATTGCTTATGCACCAATTTAGTTGCTAAAGTATCATTTTAATTGCTTAGAAAGTAGAAAATTAATATGCTTTGAGCAATGGTAAACTCTTAGTTTTGACAATGATTTATCTACTTTAGTAACTTATTTTCACTCCAGGGAGATAAGTGACATTCAGTCTGGATTCCATAATGTTTATCCTCATCATTAATGTGTTCAGAAAAGCATTGGCAATAAATTCTGCATGAAATGAATCCTTCTGATAAATTGTAATTATAATGTTCTGTGTATTTTCTTCTATACAATATAAATTCTAGTAAACATTGTTGATCAAAATAATATTCTGCTTGTAAAAAGTTTTATAAAAACTATGTATTAGCTGTTTCTTTGCCTCTTTGGTTTATGGCAACAATTACAGCTAATAGCAGAAAAAAGATTTAAAAGTACATCAATAAATTACTCTAAATTTCTAAATAATCTATTTTTATGCAACAAATTCTCGTTGATAAGTTAGATAGAGAGTAAAAGCAATTATATTGCAGTTTGTTTGTGTTACCCATGTATAATGAGCTCTCCATACTTACAATTTAATATTTTAAATGCAACTCATTCTCAGAAACCTTTTGAATACATTAACTGATTTGGTAACTTTTCTTCTTAATAGCTCATTATAGTTACATGCAACATCAAATTTATGAGTTTCCATGTAAGTGGGATTTATGTTTATAAGTCATAACTTATTCTATGTTTGCTTTTCTATTCCCTAGTGAAAAAATGGGTGGCTGTATGAATGCATAGAGCAACAGGTGAGTTAGTGTATGAGAGAGGTACAGTCTATAAAATTTAGAATGGATAATGGCAAAGAGAGAATGGACAGATTACTTGTACACAGAATTCACACTTCTTAGAGATAATGTTATGAATATTTTAACAGGTTCAGACTAATAAATACAGCTATTGTTACCTTTTTAGGAGGTACACAATGTTTTCATAGTTAAAATGCAGAATACGATAGTGTTATTTAAAACTATAAAATATTATATTATTTAAAATGTAAAATATATTTTGAGAGGGTTTGAACCACACAACTGGCTGTACTCAGGGATTAGTACTGGCTCTCTGTTCAGGAATCACTTATAGTGATGGTCAGGGGGTCATATACAGCTCCTGGAATTAAACTAGGGTTCTAAAGTGCAAGGAAGTGCTTTTCCCCCTTGTACTATCTTTCTGGCCACTTCAGTTTAAATGATTTTTGAGTCAACTTAGAACTACTTGTTTTAATTTAAAAAATTTTGAGTCAAATTAGAACTACTTGTTTTAATTAAAAGTAAACTAAAGTTACTTATTTTTATTTAAAATGTCAACATAATTTTAGTACTATCTAACTAGTCATAAAATACTACCTAATACTAATTAAGAACCTGTGGAATTAAATTATCACCTAGGACTTGGCTTGCAAGAGATGAATTGACTGTGTCAAGGAGAAATGTTCACTCAGAGAATAGAGTGTAATCATGTGTCTTCAGATCTGAGAAATATCCCACTTGCCACTTAGTTATTCTTTAGAATGCTTAACCAGTAGTGAACTAAAGACTAGTCTAAATACTAGTTAAATATTTAAAATAGTCTTTCTCAACGTTCTTTGACAGTGGTTCTCTTCAGATTTTGTTTAAGCTATTCTACTCGTTTGATCTCTAGTTTAATACTGTGGTTATCACTTATGCAATTTTTACCTGTGATTCCTATGGCATGCCTTGATGGCTAACTGGGATTACCTGACCCCAATATAGAAACTCTGGGTTTCAGGAAGCACTTAAATGAACAAATGTCACAAGCCTTGGGGTCACTTGGCAATTACAACAGGCATCTTTTCTGAAAGTATGTCACAAGTTGGTACCAGTTAATAACAATTTGTAAATTCTGTTCACTTCATAAAATTAATAAGAAGTAAAAATGCTGATAAAGTCTCTTGAGAAATGCCATCCAATACGTAATAATACCCAATAAACTCTGTCCACAAAATGTATATTCTGAATTCCAGCAGAGGACTTTACACATGCTAGGATACCTATACAACTGCCAAAAGGGCATTGTTGCATCATGATTCCCAGCTAGGTTTTTGCTTGTTTGTTTTTGTTTTGGGTTCAGATGCAGCAGTCTTCTGGACTTACTTCTGGCTCTTCTCCCAGGGATCACTGCTATGGACTATTTGGACTAAAGTAGACTATTTGGGGTGCCTGGATCAAATTCAGGTCTGCTGCCTACAATGCAAGAGCCCTACTGACTATATTGTCAATGTCCACCCACAAGCTGGTTTTTATCTGTTTTCTAAATACAAATCTAAGTCCTTAGAAATACAAACCAATCTATGAAAGTGTAAATAAACTATGTAAATTAAGCCACACAGGAATATTAAGTAAAATATTTTTGTATATTTAATTTTTTTCTTAGGGAACAGCACTTTACGTATTTCTACATTCTTAAAACTAATACATCAAGGCATATATTCTATTCATAGACACTGTGAATAATAAAATAAACTGTATAAATAAACTGAAGACTAGTACTTGGGAAAAAAATAGTCTTTATGACAACATCTCTTTCCATATGGTTTTCATAAGATAATTCTTATGCCTTTACTGATACAGTAATAAGTACCAGTTTAGATTATAGGTATCTCCTCTCAAACCTTAATACACATTCAATAACTCATTATGTCAGTGCTATTCTTAATAGCAAAATATGTGAATTAAGAAGATAAATGTCACTATTCTCAAAGAACTTAACATTCGGCAAGAATGCCACTTGGGACACTGCATTTTTGTGATATATTAGACATGAATTCAACTCAGCTCCAAATTAATATGACAAATCCTTATCAAACTGCCCACAAAGATAAGTAAATATGGGTCTGGTATTTTAATATCTAGAAATTTAGTTTTAATGGGATAAATAAGTGATAGAGTGAGACAATTATTTAGATGGATGTTGACACAACATAGTCGGGGAGGGAGAGATATTTTCGGGAAATGTGTCCAGGAAGTCTTTTGATATGATGCTGTCTAGTGAACGCAACATAGGTTCATGTTTGTGGACAAGGAACTGTAGTAAAGGGGATGCCTAGATTATTCTTAATGCAAGAGTTTAGAGAAAAAAAAAGATAGGGAAAGAAACTAATTATGTGAATGTGGGGTAGGAAGAAGATGAGAAAAGGATGAGTAATAGGGCAACAGGGGTTGAGACTTTATATATACACACAGAGGTTATATGGTTAGTGTGAAAAAACAGTATAGCTATACATCCAAAGTGCAGACTCAACAACACTAAAAATATGAGATCACTGAACTTTCTAGTATGCCTGTTAAACTGAGTGGGGGTGGAGTATGGAAAAGCTGGTGGAGGGAAGTTGACACTGCTTGAATATTTGGTGTTGAAATATTATATTACTAAAACTCAACTATTACTAACTTTGTAAGTCACAGTCCTTTAAATAATTACATTACAAAACATAGTTTGAGGTAAAAAAAATTAGTGGCCAAACTAGTAATACAAAAGTAAGGAAGGCATTTGCCTTGCTCACTGTTACCCATATTTAATACCAGGCTCCACGCATATGACTCCCCCACACAGCAGAAGCGATCACTGAGTACTGGGCCAGGAGCAAGTTCTGAATACTGTCAGGTGTTCCCCCCAAAATATATCACTAATAACTTGGTGTTTTTGAAAATGAAAGAGGTGAGACACTATTTATGCAAGTGTTCATAGTATTTATTCCTTGGTCCTTGAATATTCTAACATTTTCCCCTAAAGAAATGGAACTGATTCAATAGGGAGACTACTAGCATAATGAATTAACAACCAAGATAAAAGTTTATATAATTAGATCATTTATCTCTAAGAGCTCTATCACTTAAGGGAGGGAGGGTGAACAAGTTAAAAATTGGTCATTAAAGTAGATTTAGATTTCACATTCATTTATTTGGCTGTAACTTTGTTCAAGGTTTCTGTGCATGCTCTAAAGAATTGCATGTATGGCAATTGAATGTATGGCATGTACGACAAATGAATTATTTTCAAGGTATTACTGGCATGAAAATATATAGCATCTCTATATGTCTAAATTTTCACAATTTTTCTCATGAGTTGTATTGCTGGAGTACTATGTTGTTGAGAATATATCTTCAGAGTTAATCATTTTCAAGGCCCATCTTTCCTGTTCTTTCTGGAACTATAAACTAATATCCAACATTCCAGTTGTGCTTTAATTGTTCTGATACTATTGCAAGCAGTTTAGAATTGCTAACTCATCAAATTCTCACTGTCTGATGAGGACTTTAATTATCTTCATTTTATAGAAAAAAATAGACATAAAAATTTGGAGCCAATACAAATTTATAAAACCAGACTACTGAGTTGTACTCTTAACTATTGTATTGTTTGTGAGACAGAATAATCACTTTTACCATGGAATTATGTTAACAGCAGAAATTACCATGTAACTTAGATGATAGGTATGTGCTTGTATATTACTAAAATTTCATATCTAATGAATGACACCTTAGTTGTATAGATTGATTTATATATAACTACTTACCACATATTTTTTCAATATATAATTTCTTTATTTAAACACCATGGTTACAACCATATTTGTAATTGGGTTTCACCCATAAAATGCACACACCCTTCACCAATGCAACTTTTTTTCCACCATTGTCCCTCATTTCTCTCCTCCACCACCCTCTGCCTGTCTTTGACAGGCATTACATTTCTCTTTATCATTTTCTTTTTGTTTGTTTGTTTGTTTGTTTTTTATTTTTTGGGGCCACATCCATTAGATGCTCAGGGGTTACTCCTGGCTAAGCGCTCAGAAATTGCCCCTGGCTTGGGAAGACCATATGGGACGCCGGGGGATCGAACCGTGGTCCTTTCTTGGCTAGCGCTTGCAAGGCAGATACCATACCTCTAACAGCACCTCGCCCCTCTTTATCATTTTCATGGAAATTGTTATAGTTCTTTTTCCAACAACATTTAGCATGTTTGTGATAAGCTTCTTATCATGGGCTGGTCCTTCCAGCTTTCATCTCTATTTTCTCTGGGTATTATTATTATTATAGTGCCTTTGTTTTCTTAAATCCCACATATGAATGAGACTATTCTGGTTTATCTCTTTTCCTCTGACTTATTTCACTTAAAATTATAGTCTCCATATCTCTTCATATGACTTCATTTCATGACTATTTTTCTAACAGTGGCTTAGTGTCCCATTGTATAGATGTACCACATTTTCTTTAGCCACTCATCTATTGTTGGGCATCTGTGTTGTTTCCAGGTTATGGATATTGTAAATAGCACTACAATGAACATAGGAGTGCAGAAGGCATTATTATATTGTGGTTTTTGTGGTCCTACAGTATATCCCTAGGGATGGTAGAGATTATAAAGATATGAAATGGGAATTTATGATAGGAATGGATAAAGGGGAGAGAGTTAAGACATGTTCTGGAATTACTTGACTGGACTAGCTGCATATCTAATGAGACGATTGTATGGAAAGAGAAGAAAGAATAACACTTAATTGAAAGGATGGTGAATGGTTGTCTGAAATAAAGGATGGACAGATAGATCAAAATAGGAAACCCAAGAGATGAGACTAAGACTTGTTTAGTTTGAGTTTCTAAAAAATCCAGTTTAGAAATGTCAAAGAATGGTAATTTTAATTAGAGAAATAACTACAGTAACAAGTATCATGACAACGGTAGTGAGTGAGAAAAATAGAATGCCTGTCTCGAATACTGGCAGAGGGTAGGGAAAGAGGGAGGTGAGGGACATTGGTGTTTGGAAGGTTGCACTGATGGATGGGGTGTTCTTTTTTTATAACTGAAACCCAATTACAAACATGTTTGTAAAATGGTGCCTAAATAAACGTCAAGTTGAAGTGCATCAAACTCATGGCCAGAGCGATGGCACAGTGGTAGGGCATTTACCTTACATGTGGCTGACCCAGGATGGTCCTCGGTTCGATCCCTGGCATCCCATATGGTCCCTCAAGCCAGGAGCTGTTTCTGAGCTCATAGCCAGGAATAAATCCTTGAGCATCACTGGGTGTGGCCCCAAACAAAACAAAACAAAAAGAAGTGTATGAAACTCAGGGAGTATTGAAGCCCTATCTTGAGATGAATGTATTCACTCAGTGACAATGAGGAAAGAAATGTGAAAAAAGTTAAAGGTCACATCCTGGATAAGCAGAAGATATACACAAGTAGACAATACTTGTTCTCAACGCAAAACTGATCTTTCTGTGCTGCCTACTAGAAAGGCACAAAGAGCTAGGATCACTATTCTGATTTTGTCCATAGCTAATGACTGCAGGATTCAGGTACTTTTCACTCACTCCTGGAAAAGAATTGGTTTATTCCACTCTTAATTTATTCATTTTTGTTTCTTGGTTTGTATGAGGGATCAGGTCAGGGGTGTGTACTGTGCTCAAGGATTCCTCCAAAATTTGTGCTTGGAAATTATGTCTGGTGTTGCCTGATACCATACATAGTGCAGGGGATTTGAGCTGGAGTTGGCAACAGAACATTGTATGTGCCTTATTAATTGTACTGTCTCTCAGCCCCTCTCAGTACTTTTCTTTATTCAGTGAACTTTACTCTGCGATATGGTTTACACCAGTGCTGGACCAGTCAGGTCCTTAAAGAGTGTTTTGTTATAATTTTCATGTGAAAGAAAATGCCCTGCCTGATGTTAAAGAAATGTCATTATTCAAGACTTTCTTTAAAGGTAGTTTTACTTAAAATTACCGTTTCCAAGATCCTAGCAATGATGCTGAGAACATACTGTACCCTACACTCAGGGATCAGTCCTGGCATCGATCAGACCATTTGGGATGCTGGGAATTGAACCCAGGTTAGTCACATGTAAGGCAAGAACCATTCCCATGTTCTATCAGCTCCATATTACCTTTTGAGGTACTCTGCACTTTTGTAGATTACACAATAATCTCACCTCTGTGCAAAAGATAAATAAATTCACAGACCTCCACTCCAATTCTACCAAACAACACTAACTCTTTTATTTTCATCAAAGGAAAAATCTAGCAACTGATTCTGGCTGAAAAACTTCAGCCAGACAGCCCCTAGCTGTACAAAATTTCTTATTTCGGAGGCAGAGCTAAAATTGGGGAGAACTATTTGGCAGAATTCTTACAAATGTGTATTTTCTCACTTTTATGTTTAAGTCTTTATTCCCAAAGAACACATAATAAACAACAAGATAGACTTAAACATAAAATAAAAATGATCCAAGTTTATGCACAGGAGGTTCACAAAAAAATAAACAACTGGTTAATAGACATGAAAGACAGTCTTTCTAGTAATTAGAGGCTTGCCTAACAAAACAAGGAGGTATCTACTTTAATTTGTTAGAGTGGCAAACATTTAATAATCAGTATGACAGCCGTACAACATTGAAGGTGAGCTTTTTATTGATTCACCACCTAGAGTTTGCACTTTTCAATGTTCACATATTTTTCCTCTTCTATGTAATTAAAGTGGAGAAAACAAAATAAAGGAACAAGTGGAACAATATAATCAGAAAACTGGAAGTCAGGGATTGGAAAGGAAAAAGGGATACAGTGGTTGGTAACATCATTAACAGGAATGAAAGTGAGCTTGGATTTACTAGCAAGAAGTACTGATCAGGAGGGTCTGAAAAGTGAGAGGACCTAGACAAAGGAAGGCAGTTATGAAAAGCATAACAATCAGTGACCAGTAGTATTAATTTTTTTTGGTAAAATGCCTTTAAAACAGGGTATCTTTGAATATGATCCACTGTAGAAGATGAACTTAATGGGAATATATGGTCATTTATTTTGGTTAAGATTTTAGAGCTATTCAATCAATGTTTTGTAGAAATGTAAATGAATGCTGTGGTTTAGAGGACTGCCAAGATTGTAATTAAAAGATCTTTGATATAATAATTTCATTGTCAAGATTTTAGCCATTGGATATACGCTCAAGAATATACAATAAATATGTATATGATGAAAATCTTTACAGCATTGTTTGTAAAAAGAGGGGGGAGGATTCAAAATCTAAATCTACATCAACAAAAAATTTTAAATTATTGCATAAATAAATTGATATTTAAATAAATATTTTAAATGTTGCTTTGTTTAAAGAAAAAGTAATATAACATATACTATGTACACTTTATAGAATCCTAGAAAAGGTGAAATTAAAATATAAAATGATACTAGATTTTAAAATATAAATAGTGTAGCAGTGCATAGAAAACATTTATTTTAGATCTGCATATATTAGAAGAGATATATGCATCTTCCTTTCTGGAGAAAACTCAAAAAAATGTTTATGATTGTCACTATTGTGCAGCAGGATTTCAGTTTATATAAGAAATGGAATATTTTGCCTTTCCATTTGTATTTGGTTGGAGCACTCTCAGTGCTCAAGGAATCACAACTGATGATGCTCAGATTCCTCATATATGGTAGTGGGATAAAATCTGGGTTATCTGTATTAAAGGCAAGCAACTTACCCACTATATCTTTCCAGCCTTTCACTTGCATGTGCTTTTGTTACGTTTCCAGTATACATTCCCAAATGTTTTAATGATGATGAAATGAACTTCATTGGAGATTCTCTGTGCAGGGTTTCAAGCTGTCTGTAAGTTCTGGGTTGATCTTAATAAGAAAACAATGCAGCTGACTTTTATTTCTTAATTGTTTTGTTTGCTTATCATTATCCATAAACCATGACACCAAGATAATAGCAGGTTTATGAATCTTCTACTGTTTCCTGGAATTGTGGCATTATTTATATTTGTTTATTGGTTTGTTCTGGCAATTTCATACCGAGCAATTTAAACTACCAAATAATCATACTCTTTTCACACTGTGTACCTGAGGCTTACATTGAGTTAATGTCTTAGTTGGTCCAGTTGATAGATCCAATCTCCATTTGATGCAATTTTATAAACAAATTCTTCTTTATTGTCATTAGAATAGGCGTCTGGTTGAGGCAGTGTGTCTAAGTATGCCAATTACCAACAACTGGGAATTTTCCAAAGTACTTCACTCAGTCAATGTCACAATATAAGGCATTGGGATTCAGAACTCAAAATAAAGCTTTCAAGCTTCAGCTTTCTGCAACTTGAAACTAGAATTTCTATAGTAGTGAGATTGCCAGGCTCATAGGTAATGAGTGAGCGATATCTTTTCAAATAATAAAACAAGATAGATTCAGCTGAAAGTGTGAATATGGAAAGGGACTTTTAAAAAAGAAATAAGGGGGGGGGCGGAGAGATAGCACAGCGGCGTTTGCCTTGCAAGCAGCCAATCCAGGACCTAAGGTGGTTGGTTCAAATCCCGGCGTCCCATATGGTCCCCCGTGCCTGCTGGGAGCGATTTCTGAGCAGGTAGCCAGGAGGAACCCCTGAGTGCCGCCAAGTGTGGTCCAAAAACAAAAAAACAAACAAACAAACAAAAAAGAAATAAGGGCCGAAGAAATAGCACAGTCTATAAGGCACTGGTGTTACACATAACTAGCCATGGTTCTATTTCTGGAGTAACTTCTAGTCCCCCACCTCCAGGACTCCTAAGCATAAAATCAAGAGTATGCCCAAAGAAATATTGAATACTACACCCTACCCCCCCCAAAAAAGGAAAAGAAAAGGAATAAGTTCCTGAAAGTCAAGAGATACATTTTGTCTTTGAAATCAAAAGGTTACAGTTAAATAATACATCCTACTGCATTAGAAAAGTATTTATTTTACCCTCTGGGATATAATATGATATACAAAATGATAAAAAGGCAGTATATATATATTAGTATTTTGCTTACTAATTAAAGACTTCTGGGTTTTATTTGTAAATTAATCAATTCTTAGATTGCATCAAACTAACAACTTTGTGTTAGTAGCATAACATAAATTTAATTAATAATCAAATATACAAATTAAATATACAAACTAAAACCGTATAATGAATAGAAAATATTTTTCATAATAGAAGTATTAGATCTATTATTTAGAATATCTTGAATAAAACATTGAAAATGGGGCCAGAGAGGTAGTACAAGTAGTAGGGTGTCTGCCTTGCATGCACTAGCCTAGGACAGACCATGGTTTGATCCCCCAGCGTCCCATATGGTCCCCAAGCCAGGAGCGATTTCTGAGCACATAGCCAGGAGTAACTCCTGAGTGTCACCACGTCTGGCCCAAAAACCAAAAAAAAATAAAAAATAAGAAATTTAAAATTTTTCTTTACAACCAGCATGTCCATTTTTAATGTGAACCTAGGGAATGGTATAATTAGGACCAAGAAATTAAAACTATCCCATCATTTCAGTTATCTAATTTACTTTGTGATTATTTTTAATAGTAAAGAAAACATTGGCAGAGAATATTGTCTTTGGGGCTTTGACAGAAAAGAGAGAATCCTATGTCTATTATTTACTAAATAATCCTGTACTTAAGATCTCTCTCAGTTTCCATATCTGTATTATTAGGATAATAAGAGTAAATAATTACTTCAGATGTTTTTGTGCAAATTTAGTGATACAATATTTACATCCATTAGAGATGGCTATTTTATCCATTGGGGACCTTTTGTTTTTAACATTAACAAAAATACATCAAATTACTTAAAAGTGTAAATGGAATTTGTTACATCAAATAAAATCTAGAAATTAATTCCATGGTTCCATCAAATTGTGAAAAAATAGTTTTTCTGTTGTCTGACTATCTCTATCTCCCTGTATTTCTTCCTCCCTTTATCTATTCCCATTACCTCTCCCCCTTTTCTATTCCTCAGCCTCATGATCAGGTTTATTCCAATTTATAGCATGTCCCAAGAGGATGAAAACATCCCACAACTGGCTATGTTTCCTCATTATTATCTAAGAGGAATCACTCCTCCTTTACTGCCAGCATGCTAACAAAATCTAAATATTTGTCTTAATTGGAAGATCTTAGGACATATTCTCAACCTTGAACCATCATTGTTGTCGAGGGGGATTGGTCTGATCTTTATGTAACATACTGTCCCACAACCATATTAATTAACAAGAGGAAATTGGGGGCTATGGAAAAAGAAGTACAAAGTTCATCAAGGAAGATACCACCATTGAAAGACTAGTTTACATTATTAAAATGAGAATACTCCCCAAAGCATTATACAAATTTAATGCAATCTCACTAGAATACCATGACATTCTGCAAAGAAGTAGATCAAACACTCCTGAAATTAACTTGGAACAATAAAGACTCACAAATAGCTAAAGCAACCCTTTGGGGAAAAATGATTGGGAGGGCATCACTTTCCCCCAAGTTTAAATTTTATTAGAAAGCAAAAATCATTAAAACAGCATGGCAGTGGAATAAAGATCAATGGAATAGACATGAATATTCAGAGAATGACTCCAAGACAGACAATCAATTAATCTTTGACAAAGGTGCAAGAAATGCAAAATGGAGCAAGGAAAGCCTCTTCAACAAGTGGTGTTGGAACTACTGATCAGCTAAATGCAAAAAATGTGAACTTAGGCCTCTATTTAACACCATACACAAAGATCAGATCAAAATGGATTAAAGACCTTGGTATGAAACTTGTAACTATAAGGTATGTGGAAGAAAACATGGGCAAAACACTCCATGACATTGAGACTAAAGGCAATTTCAAGGAGGAAACACCACTGTCCAACAAGTTAAAGCAGAGATAATCAAATAGGACTAAACTAAACTGAGACGCTTCTGCAAATCAAAGGAAATAGCAACTCAGGGTAAAACAGTCATCCACTAGGCCTCTTTCTTCCATTTCTCTCCATACTCTCCAAGGCATTATACAGATTTAATGCTATCCCTCTAAAGATACCCATGACATTCTTCAAAGAAGTGGATCAGGCACTTTTGAAATTCATTTGGAACAATAAACACCCTAGAATAGCTAAAGCAATCATTGGGAAAAAGAATATGGGAGGAATTACTTTCCCCAACTTTAAACTGTACTACAAAGCAATAGTTATCAAAACAGCATGGTATTGGAATAAGGACAGGCCCTCAGATCAGTGGAATAGGCTTGAATACTCAGAAAATGTTCCCCAAGCATACAATCACCTAATTTTTTATAAAGGAGCAGGAAATCCTAAATGGAGCAGGGAAAGCCTCTTCAACAAGTGGTGTTGGCACAATTGGATAGCCACTTGCAAAAAATTGAACTTAGACCCCCATGTACGAAGGTAAAATCCAAATGGATTAAAGACCTTGATATCAGCCCCCAAACCATAAGATATATAGAACAGCACATAGGCAAAACACTCCAGGACATTACAGGCATCTTCAAGGAGGAAACTGCACTCTCCAAGCAAGTGAAAGCAGAGATTAACAGATGGGAATATATTAAGCTGAGAAGCTTCTGCACCTCAAAGGAAATAGTGCCCAGGATACAAGAGCCACCCACTGAGTGGGAGAAACTATTCACCCAATACCCATCAGATAAGGGGCTAATCTCCAAAATATACAAGGCACTGACAGAAATTTACAAGAAAAAAACATCTAATCCCATCAAAAAATGGGGAGAAAAAATGAACAGACACTTTGATAAAGAAGAAATACAGATGGCCAAAAGACACATGAAAAAGTGCTCCACATCACTAATCATCAGGGAGATGCAAATCAAAACAATGATGAGATACCACCTCACACCCCAGAGAATGGCACACATCACAAAGAATGAGAATAAACAGTGTTGGCAGGGATGTGGAGAGAAAGGAACTCTTATCCACTGCTGGTGGGAATGCCATCTAGTTCAACCTTTATGGAAAGCAATATGGAGATTCCTCCAAAAACTGAAAATCTAGCTCCCATACGATCCAGCTATACCACTCCTAGGAATATACCCTAGGAACACAAAAATACAATACAAAAACCCCTTCCTTACACCTATATTCATTGCAGCACTATTTACCATAGCAAGACTCTGGAAACAGCCAAGATGCCCTTCAACAGACGAATGGCTAAATAAACTGTGGTACATATACACAATGGAATATTATGCAGCTGTCAGGAGAGATGAAGTCATGAAATGTTCCTATACATGGATGTACACGGAATCTATTATGCTGAGTGAAATAAGTCAGAGAGAGAGAGAGAAAAACGCAGAATGGTCTCACTCATCTATGGGTTTTAAGAAAAATGAAAGACATTCTTGCAATAATAATTTTCAGACACAAAAGAGAAAAGAGCTGGAAGTTCCAGCTCACCTCAGGAAGCTCACCACAAAGAGTGATGAGTTTAGTTAGAGAAATAACTACATTTTGAACTGTCCTAATAATGAGAATGTATGAGGGAAATGGAGAGCCTGTTTAGAGTACAGGCGGGGGTCGGGTGGGGAGGAGGGAGACTTGGGACATTGGTGATGGGAATGTTGCACTGGTGATGGGTGGTGTTCTTTATATAACTAAAACCCAAACACAATCATGGATGTAATCAAGGTGTTTAAATAAAAAAAAATCTAAGGTCAAAAAAAAAAAAAAAACAGTCATCCACAGAATGGGAGAAACTGTTTACCCAGTAATCATCAGATAAGGGGCTAATATCTAAGATATACAAGGTACTGTCAGAACTTAACAAGAAAAATAACATCTAACCCCATCAAAAAATGGGGAGAAGAAAATGAACAGTCATTTCTTCAAAGAAGAAGTACAGATGGCCAAAAGGCACATGAAAAAAAGCTCCACATCTCTAATTATCAGGGAGTTGCAAATCAAAACAACAATAAGATACCATCTCACACCACAGAGACTGACACACATCACAAAGAACAAGAACAAGAACAACCAGTGCTTGTGTAGATGTGGGGGAAAGGAACTATCATTCATTGCTGTGGTTATCCCACTATCTAGTTCAGCATTTCTGGAAAACAATTTGGGTATGCCTTAAAAAACTGGAAATTAAACTCTCTTAGGATCCAGCAATGCCACTACTAGGGATATACCTTAGGATCACACAAATACAATACAATAATGCCGTCTGCACTCCATTGTTTGTTTCAGCTCTATTTATAATAGCCAGAATCTGGGAAAAAAAAAACAGATGCCCAACAACAGATGAGTGGCTAAAGAAACTGTAGTTCATCTACACAATGGAATACTAAGCAGCTGTTAGGAAAATGAGGTCATGAAATTTGCTTGTACATGGATGAACATGAAGAATATTATGCTGAGTAAAATATGTCAGAAGTAGAAAGATAAACACAGAATAATTTCACTCACCTGTGGGATTTAAGAAAAATAAAAGACAGTATAGTAATAATAGCAGTGCATGTTTGCTTACCACAAACAGTGGGGGAGAAGGAAAATGGGAGGACATTGGTGGCAGAGAAGTTGCACTGGTGAATAAGGTGTGCATTTTATGACTAAAACCCAATTACAAATATGTTTGTTACTATGATGCTTAAATAAAGAAATATTTTTAAATAGGACTTCTTTACTGTCCAGTTTGAAAATTACCTGTGCCCATCAACTTAAGGCTAAAGTTAAGCCAAAGATGTTTGTTTAAAATATGTTACACTTTTATTATTATCTACTTAGATGGTAGTACTCAAGTTTTCCCACTGTTTATATATAGTTTTTGTAAGTAGTACTGAGAAAACAAGCTCTAGCAATGTTTTGGGAACATTTTTAAAGATCTATTTTGATACTATCAAAACTGTTTTGAAGTACCAATTGAAAAAAGTAAAATCTTTTTTAATTATACTTATGTTCATTGTAATTACTTATTATTTATTCATTGAATTCACTTATTTACTTATTTATTATATTTATTTCAATTAACTCTTGAAAATTTCCAGAGGACATAAGTCATCCATAACGGATTTTGCTTTAACATTTAACCCAATAGATTTAATTGATCATGGGGCTGGAACAATGGTACAGTGATTAAGACATATATATATAGCATGTGGCCAATTTTTATTTGACTCTGGCACCACATATGGATCCCCTGAAAATTGCTGAGAATTAGCACTGAGCAACAGAGCAAGAAGTAATACCTGAGCACACTTGGTTGTGGTCAAGAAAAGAAAAACAATTTTATTTAGTATGAAAACTCAGAAAATATTTTCTTTTATGACAAATTTCTGTACCAACTAACACTCTCTCTTTGGTACTAGTAATATTTTAAAATTTCAAATCTCATAAGCAAATGTAAAATCATACTTTAAAAAATAACTTTCAATCCTTTATTTACAACTTGGTTTTCTCTGGGAAGAAAGTATGTGCTTGGAAACTCACTGAAAACAAAGTCAAGGGACTTTGTACATCTGAAATCTATTATGTACCCAGTTTGATGCATATAGTTGGGTGAAATAAAGATTATTGTTGCACTAGTAAAGATAGTTGTCATTAATAGTATGAGTGAGACAATAACATCAACTCATGCAGACTGGTTTTAATCACTAATTAGTCAACTATGAACATAAGCTGTAACGTAGACATATAATTTGAATGAAGCAGGGAAAACAGTCTGAATTTGTAAATCACTTAACTCTTTGAAAAGCACTTTCTGTTAAAATTATTTATTTTTAATTTTAAGTTTGTTCAAAATAAAAATGAATCTCATAGAATTTTAAAAACTCTTATTTCTGTCTCAATTCTTCTAAGAATTGTATACAGGACTTATATTTTGACACTCACAATCTTTTTCTCTTATAATAGCTCTCCTCTTTATCCATCTCCATATGTAAACATATACCTCCTTATATTTTTATTTTTTTATACATTTAAAAAGACCAATTTATAACATGGTTAGAATGGCCATTAAAGGTATTCATCTGCTCTATAGTTTCAGGTTGGGAAGTTTGGCCACATCTGACAGTACTTGCAGGCTCATACTAGCCCTATGCCTTAAGGTGACTTCTAGAGTTACTTTGGGGGACCAGGGTCTGCCATCTGCAAGAGAAGCCCCTTAAATTCCACCTTTGATATCTACTCCTACTATTCCATTGTAAAGACTAGAAAACAGTGGGAGATTTTGGAGTTGACTTTATATAGTTGATATTACATCTACCATTTCATGAGAGAATTTGCATTTGAAACACAAAGATTGTCTGTAAGGTTAATATAAAAAGAAGTCTGTGCACATAAGAATTGAGGCAAGAGAGTATCTGCTTCCCTTTAGCTTAGGTTATTTTACATACTGTCTGTGTAGGTGGAAATGCTATCCATGATAACTAAGCAATGTTGCACAGAACCTTGTATTTAACGGACAAGCCAAGGGTGAGTAATCAGTGTTGTGGGAGTCCCAGGAAAAAACATTCTGGGAATACTGAATTTTGAACTTTTTTCAGCAGCAGTTAAATATTGTCATTTAATGTGCTCGAATACTTAAAGATTCATTTGATTTGGTTTGGATTATTGGCAAATTTAAACTTCCAAAATTAAATCTTGTGTTGTAGTCTCATTCTAAAACAAAGGATAGCAAAATTTTAATATGACATGTGGTGCCTCATTTGTTTTTCTTTTGTGGAGGCACACTAACAGTGTTTGGGGTTACTCCTGGCTCTGCATTTAGGGGTCATTCCTGGTGGAGCTCCGGGGACCATATGAAATATTAGGGATCAAACATGGGTTGGCTGCACGCAAGTCAAACACCCTACCCACAGTGCTATTGCTCCGGCCTATTTGGTTTTCTTTCTGGTTGACTAAGGGCTAGCTTTACACACTGTGGCCTATTTCCCAGTTTTCCTGGGAGAGTTATTTGTACCACATATTTCATAGCTCCTTCTTTTTATTTTCTAAAATATCCAGTTTGAATGATAAGTTATATGATTACACTAATCATAAACTTTTCCCCAAATTCTTATTGAAAATTGTCATGGAAATACAAAAGATTTCTTCATTTAATAACAAAAGATATGTAAAATAAGTAACCTTATTCTACCTATGGGTCATAGTGAGCTTGCAAACAGCATAGAAACACCTACACATAAGCATTTGTTATTGCTGCTCTTGCTTGGAAATAGAAACTGAAGACATAGAGTTTTCTGTTTGTAGTATCTGTCCAACTTTCTCCAATACCACTGTCCTCTGAATACAGAAGCACAGTGTTTTTTTTCTTTTTGCTCTTTTTTTTCTTCTCTTACTGTTCTTTTTTTATTCTAAACATTTTTAGAGTTTTTCTTTTTTTTTTCTTCATTTGTTTTGTTTTATTTTGTGTTGCTGTATTTGGGGGAGGGCACACCTAGTGGTGCTCAGGGGTTACTCCTGGCTCTGTACTCAGAATTTATTGCTGGCAGTGTTCCAGGACCATATGGGGTTCTGGGAGGTCAAGCCTGAGTGGCCATGTGCAATCAAAGGCAAATCAAAGGCCTTACTCACTGTACAATCGCTCTTACTCTAGGGTTCTTGTCATATCTTTCTTTTTTATTCCATTTTAAGAGTGAAGAGATCCATTTATGTTCAATACAAGACCATGGGAAATAAGAAGGTGATAGAAATGGCTGCTTTAAAATATTCATCCCCTGCCCAACCATTATCATTGTAGGTTTAGTTAGTTGATGTCTTTAAGTTCTACTGTTAAGTTATACTATACCTCCCTACTTTATATCTTTTTTATCTTCCTCATTCTTTGATGAATTCTAGCACTTTTGCTTGTCTTTACAAAGATTTTATTTTAGCAATAACTTTGAATATTTTCTTCTCTGGATCTGCTTCTAAGCCACCTTTGCCCAATAACACTTTTGCTAAATACCAACTTGTTTATTACTCAGTTTCAGCCCATAGATCACATACTCAGCTCTAGTTTAATGAGTTTTGAATAAGAGGCAAAGGAATTAGAAATACTTGGAATCAAATGGGAGCTTTCAGGTGTGGCTATGGATGAGTCATATACCACTACCAGCAAACTTCTTGGGTATTTCCTTGATTACCAGGTATTTTCCCATTCAGTAGGGTTTAAGCAGAATTCAAGTCATTTATTCAGCTGAACTCAGTTATGTTTTCCTGACAAATGAGTCCTTGAGCCTAATTAATTACATTAGTATTTTTTGTGGTCTGTTCTTGAAGATTTATTTTTATTCTTAAATTTATTTAAATTACCACTGGGCACAGAGATGATCTAATATGTGAAAAACTGCTAATAACTGACTCTACTTTGTGCATGAATGTAGTATGACTGTGGAATAACTGTAACCCTTATAGACTGTGTAGAAATGTAAAGTGGTCCAATCATTTTGGAGATGGGCTGTTCCTTATAAAGTTAAATATTTACCAACAAAAATTATTTAAATTAGATTGATATATTCAAACATTTTATTGCCATATAAATTAGGACAGATTATTAGCTACAAATTTGTTCTAAGTGGCAGTCTTCTATGATACTGTTTTATATTCTTTTGACATTGTTCATTTTTATTTATTTTTATCCTACTGAGAAATTTACGTTGTTCATTTTTAAATATTGAAAACATGAAGGCTTTCACAAAAATTTAACTGAAAGGGAGTCTTGCAATACTAGACATCTAAAAAATAAAACTACCCTGATACCAAAGATTTTCTGTACAGTGTTATTATAACTCCACTCACTAAGTAAGGATCAATTACCCTAGTTAACAAAGTAACCCCATTTTTGTCTGTCAAATGCCTCAATAGATTTGGGGATATAAATAGTGGAAAAGCAGTTGTTTTTAAGTTACAGTCCACTGTAACACTGAAAAACAAAGCAAAAAACAAATGAGCTGTTAGAAGGCAACACTCTGCTTTGAATTCATCAACAACATTGCATCTTCTGGTGGAAGTTTTCTTCTATTAAATATAAATATCTTTTAAACAGTAGAGCTCAAAGTCCTGGGACATCATATTTATTTTTACATATATTCTCCAAGTGTTTCATAATATAATTTGGAGAAACCATACACTTTTTATAGTTGGTTTTGTAAGTGGCACAATGAGTCTTGGTTTTGTATTTGGCACAATGAGTCAATTTAGTTCACATGTGATATCACTTGCAGTATTATAAGAAAAAAATTTAGGTGCCTGAGTCCCACCCACAGATACTTCAGGGTCTTAGTCAAGCCCTCAACAGCTAGTCTATAAGAAAACAATTAAGCACAAGGAAATTTGACATCTCCAATCGTAAAAGGAGTACTTCGTTTTTCAAAAAATCCAATGCTAATATCTAACTGTAATTCTCTGATGTAGAAAGGCCTGGTTTAATGCCTGAGATGGTACCCTGAATTTTACCAAAAATCCAATTGTTCCTGTTAGAACTCCTCCATTAGCCAGTCATTCCTATGTACTGCTGTTCTTTTTTCTAGTAACCTATGAAAAAAAAGTTCATAACATAAAAACTGTAAACTCATACCGATTGTTTGTATTTATTTATAAATATTTACTGAACATGTACTTCATACAAGCACTATGCAAAAACCAGCTATTTATTTATTTTTTGTTAATTATTTAATTTTTAATTATGAGAACAAGGATGCAAAGAAAGAGGACAAGGTAAAGTTACAGTGGAAGGACAATCACCCATAACATAAGTCTCAGAAGTCCCCTTGCTGATATCTTAACTTTGAAATTTCAGCCAAAGAACATTAAGATAAATAAGACAGAATCCATGTAATTACTTTGTCCCTCAAGTCCCCAGATTATAACACATTATAATATTTCTTAACAGCACACAAGGCAATCTAAAGCCATAAAACTTATGTAACTCCTTAAATATTACAGGCATAGTATTTTTTTACATTCCATATACAGGCATATTAGCTTAAGTTAACCTCAAATTTTAAGTGGGTTCTTTTTAAGGATTAGAGTCAAAGGAGCACAGTAAAAATGGTGTTAGAGTGGCAATTGTTTGCATAGGCCCACCAAAATATGAGGGACATGGAAAGAAATAACCTTGGCCTAAATACAAAGAGACCAGACCCCTGAAGTTTCCTGGCACAAGACCAACCTAGACTCCAGGCAAACTAGATCGTCCAATCCAAGACCAGCTATTTATTAAGGAGATACCTGTGAACAAAGCATATCTGAGTTCTGCATTTGTAAATGTCCACATTACTGGAAAGTTGAGTATTAGATGTGAGTTCACATTATAATTATTTTAAAAGCCTTGAAGGGCTATTTTCCTGTTTATGGATGGTAAATAAACAAAAGTTTGGACATGTAATTCAAGTTATTTAAAAATGACAATTCTTTTTCATTTCTACCAAAGAACAGAGTGTTTCTTCCATACCATTTTTCTTAATGGCTGTCTTTATTGATTTTCTCATTAAGATAATGCCTATTATTTTATTCTTCACATCATCCTCAGAACATACAATCTTTTACTTTTTTAAGCAATAGCAATCTTTACTAGCTTGAGGTGATATTTCATTTTTTTATTTGTATTTTCCAATAATTAATGGTGTGGTCACATTTTCTCATATCTGATCATTTGGATGCTTTTTTTGATAAATATGATGCAGTTACTTGTACATTTTGTTAGTGGAGCTATTTGTGTCTTTCTCTTAAACAATATAAGTTATAGATATATATATAGGATTATAGGCCCTTACAAATATTTTTCCTATTCCTTAGGTTGTCTTTTTATTTCATTGATCATTCTAACTGCACAGAAGTTTTTTATTTTATTTTAATTTTTATTGTGGCCAAAGTAAATTACAAATCTTTCACAGTGATATTTAAGGTACACAGTGACAATAAATGAGGGGCAATCCCACCACCAGTGTTGTCCTCCCTCTATCCCTGTTCCCACCATGCATCCCATATCTCTCTCCTTTACCAGAGAAGTTTTTTTAATTTTTTGACCTGTGTCTTCTAAATCATACCCAAAAGTTTTTACAAAGATTTCCATTCCATCTCACATTTTCTTCTAGAAGTTTTACAACTTCAAGTTTTATGTCTTAATTCTTTTTTCCATTTTGAGTTTATTTTGATGTATGGTGTCAAATGGAGGGGCCTAATTTCAATTTTTACAATAGATATCTTGTTTTATCATCACTATTTATTAAAACAGTGTTGTCCAGTGTTGTCCTCCTTCACCCCTGTTCCCAGCATGAATCCCTTCTTTACCTTCCAGAGTACTTGTGTAATTGGTCCCCACTTGTACAGCTTGCTGTAGATTGGGTATAGATTCTGTTGTCGTTGACTTTGGGTTTGATGTTCAGCTCTGATCATTTTTTATTTCCACTAAATGTTCATGCAAATCCAACAAAATTTTGATATTGAACTGAGCCTCCCACATGGAAGTGTTCTAGTTCTTTGAGCTAACACTTTAGTCCTGCTCTGTCCTTCTTTCTCAATATTGCTCTGATAGTTCAGGGTTGGTTTGGTTGTTTTCTTTCTTTTTTTTTTATTTAAACACCTTGATTACATACATGATTGTGTTTGGGTTTCAGTCATGTAAAGAACACCACCCATCACCAGTGCAACATTCCCATCACCAATGTCCCAAGTCTTCCTCCTCCCCACCCGACCCCCGCCTGTACTCTAAACAGGCTCTCCATTTCCCTCATACATTCTCATTATTAGGACAGTTCAAAATGTAATTATTTCTCTAACTAAACTCATCAATAATGCTGTTAGTGTGTGTTTCCATAACATCAGCAATTTTATATTTTTGTATTTATTTATTCTTCTGGGTTTATTTTTCCAGAATAATTTAAGTCAGTAGTCAGAGAAACATCTTCATCCCCAGTTTTTTATTGCAACATTTATTGATGAATGAATTGATAAAGAAAATGTGGCATGTAAATAAATTAAACTACTAGTCAACCTCAAACTAAGAAGGGAAATCTTCCATTTGTGATGGGCCAGAAGAACATTTTACTAAAGGAAATTAACTAAACACAGCAGGAGAAAAAATACTATATAATGTCATTAACATTTGGAATCTAAAATACTCTGAGAAGTATAAAGTATAAAGGTATTTGAATAAATGTATAAAGATATTGTAATGTTCAGTATGTTGCCTGCCTGTGGCTAATAGTATTGCATGATATACCTGTTTTTGTAAAGCAATAAATACTTTGTTAATTACTACTTAGTGAGAAGTGGGGGATTGGGGCCACACAAAATGGTTTTATTTCTGGCTCTGTGATCATAGATCATAGCTAGTGATTCTCAAAATACCAAAATAATGCTGATAATAATAATAATGAAGGGGATAAGAAGTAACATCACTTTAGGGAAAGATAGATATGTTTTCAGCCTTAATGGGAGTAATTCTTTCATTGATATATCTTGTTCCCAAACTTATTGAGACATAAATATTATATATACATACTAACATCAATAACCTATGTTAAGAATACATCTAAGTATGGGGCATAACAATTAGGAAGGGGATAATCTATTCGAAATTTTTATTGGTCAATAAATTCATATTAAATTTGAAAAAAGTGAAACCCTGGTGACAATCAAAAAGCACAACAAAAATAAAATATAAGTGCACCACCGCCACTCCACTTCACTCTGCAGCCCCGCATTTTTTATAGAACACGAACCCCATCACAACCCAGAGTAAGAATCACACTTCAAGTGTGACAATGGGGAAACAACGCAGGTCAACAGCATGCATAGAGAATGAAGATGGCATCTTTGATGGCTCAAAAAATGCCAACCACCAAATTAACCTCTCAGATAAGGAGTTTAGAACAGAAATATGGAGGATGTTCATAGAACTCAAAGAAAGCATAGATCGATCCGAACAGTCCACAGATATAGAAATCAGAAAACTCTGAACTAAAATAACAGGACTGAAAAATGCAGTAGAGGAAATGAAAAACTCTATGGAAAGCTTCTCCAATAAAGTAACAGCAGCTGAAGACAGAATTAGTGAGCTGGAAGATGAGAGGCATAACTCCATACAACATAAAAGATTGGAAAAGACCTCAAAGCAAGTAATCATACAATGGAAAAATACTCAAAGAATTTGAACAGATGAAAATAGAAATGTTCAAAAAATTCAACAGAAACAACAATATAAGAATAATTGGAGTCCCAGAAACCCAGGAAGAAAATCCCCAGGAAGAATCAACAGTCAAGAACATCATTACAGAGAAACTCCCAGAGATAAAGACTTCATGCAACCAAATCCGGCATGCCAGAAGAGTACCAGCTAAAAGAGACTCAAAAATAGCACCCCTAGACCCATCCTAGTCACAATGATGAATCACACAGATAAGGATAGAATAAAGAAAGCAGCAAGATCAAAAAGGGAAATTATATTCAAAGGAACACAACTGTGTATGTCCTCAAAAGAAAAAAACCCTACCTCACTCCCATCTTTGGGCATGGACATCAGTACAGCAGATATAACCCTTTTCTTACATGTAACCAATCTACCCAGATATGATCCCTGAAATCCCATATGTTCCCCCAAACATTGCCAGAGATTAGTTTGAATGCAGAGCCAGGAGTAACCCCTGGATATTGCCAAGCATGGCCCCAAAACAAACCAAATAAACAAAAACACCCTAGAATCCCAACTAAGTAAATTAAGCAAATATTCAGACATGTATTTTTATAATATCTTATATCATGTGGAGAATATATCACAATATTTGATCACTGGAAACTTAAATGAGGTCGGGTATTAATAATAAGTATTTTACCCATTATTCTTAAGCCATTTGAAAGCCTGATCCAAATTAGTAGCAAAAAAAATTAAAAGACCATGGGGCAGTATTATATGGAAATATGGTACATGGAATTTCTTGCAAATATTTGGATGTGGAGAGTGAAAAATGAAGTTAAGAATGATTTGCTTATCTCTAACCTGAGGGACTAGAAAAATGGTACAATCACCCATAGAAACTGCAATATTATGAGAAAAGCAGTTATTTATTTTTATTATTACCAGAGGAGAAATCATATATTTACATTATGTGCTGCTTCTTGTTTTAAATAATAACTAATCCTATGGGAAAACTTCATATCAAATTTGAAAACCTAAAAATTGCTTCAGTAAATTTAAACAATGAATAATTCATGTTTTATATCAGTCTTCTTTAATGTTGCTTTACAATTGTATTTTATGTGAATTATAAAATTAAAAAAGAACTAAACTGAGGGACTGGGAGATAGTAATGGGTAAGGGGCTTTCCATGCACACTGTCAACCCTGGTTCTATCCCTGGCATATCATATGGTGCTTTGAGCACCACCAGAAGTGATTCCTGAGTGCAGAACAAGGAATTAGCCCTAAGCATCTGCAGATGTGGCACTAAAACAAAGACAAAAAGAACCAAATTTATATCTAGCATTTCCTTTGTTTGTTTAATAATTTCTTTGTTTAAGCATCGTAGTTACAGAAATGTTCGTAGTGGGGTTTCAGTCATCAAATGTACACGACCCTTCACCAATGGAACTTTGCGCCATCAATGTTCCCAACCCCACCACACCACACCCTACCTGTATGTATAGGCATTCTACTTCTCTCTCTCTTTCTCTCTCTCTCTCTCTCTCTCTCTCTCTCTCTCTCTCTCTCTCTCTCTCTCTCTCTCTCTCTCTCTCTCTCTCTCTCTCTCTCTCTCTCTCTCTCTCTCTCTCTCTCTCTCTCTCTCTCCTCTCTCTCTTTCACTATCATTGACATGGTAGTTGTCAGTGCAGTTAACGCTCCCGCATTTACTGCTTTGTGATAAGTTTCTTATCATGAGTGAAACTATTCTGTGTCCATCCCTCTCTCTCTCTGGCTCATTTTCATATGCCCAGGCATATTATTCCAAAATAAAAAAGCATCTTTCTTTGTTAGAAAAAGTTATTAGAATTTAAAATTACCTGCAACATCTGAAAAAGTCTTTGTTTATTTAAAGTGGCAAAAACTATAAAATGTGACAATTTTATCATCCTTTTTTATTTTTTATTATAGTTATTATTCTTAGATTTGCCTTTGTAACTCAATGCCTAGTGAATCAAAGAGTGTATATTGTTTTGAAAATGTTCAGAGGCAGCCTTGCAAGTATTTCAATTCTAGAAAGAGTTTGTGACTTTTTATTCCACATAAACATTATTAGGAGGCTCCGTAGAGTACTTATTTCTTAGAAATACTGTTAAAATCCAGGGTGAATTTATTTCTCTTATATTTAATGTTGGGAATGAAATGAGTGTGATCCATCAGTATGAGCTCTTTTTGTATTGATAAATGAATTAGAAAATTACCTGAAGAAATTGCTTTAATTTTTGCTTTCAGTTATATGGAAACCAATAATTCTTGCATACCTTTGTACTTTACTATACATAATTCTTATTTTAGTTAAAAATGTGGAACTTCCCATGGAAAATGTTTCCTCATTTATACTTGCTATCTCAAATGAGAACTAAAACAGAAACTCCTATAATTACCATATTTTTGGTTTTGAGTCCATAGAATGCCAGGATTTCAAAACCTTAAGGGAACTGAGTGATTATGATATTGTGTAAATTTGTAAGATGATTTAATTTATTGACCAATTTTTATAGTTTGGGTTCTTATATTTTTAATTTTTATAATCTGAGCAACATATATTTTCCACTGGAGAAAATAAAGCATAAATAATAATGTATATCTTTTATATTGTTTCACAGAAAATAAATACTCCTGTAACCAGTAATGCAGATGTTCCTTTGGCTGATCCCGGAATGTACCAGTTGGACATTACATTAAGAAGGGGTCAAGGTTTAGCAGCCCGCGATCGAGGAGGTAAAAACAAAAGAACAGCATTATCTGAAAACTGATTTGATGTGTTTGTAACAAACATTTGATCTTTATTGTTGCTTAACTTAAAAAGTATCAGCTATATAATTTTAGTAGATTAAGTTTAATAATCTGATTGAAAATATTATCCGATTCTTAACATAGAATGAGAATTTGAGGCAAATTAAAAAAAAAACCTTTGAATTAATACCAACCTAGATATCAAGTTTAGGTTCCTACAAACTAATATCATGCAGGCATAATAGACTCCATAGTATTTATAATTATTGAAACAGTGATTTGCATCAATGAATCATATATCTGAATCCATATTCTAAGTCACCTCTAGTCAGATCTAGACCTTTTCTTGCTGCATAGATCTCCTTAGTTGAATCTTCTGAAATTCAGGATCCAGGTCTACCATCTCAACAGCACTGATAGTGATTTTCTGAGGCTCAGTTCTACTTCTCGTGGCAGGTTAGCTACTTAGAGGCCATGTTAAAGAACACATATGGTGAACACACCTTTATGGATTTCTAATCTGAAGACATTTTCCTGATTAACCAACTTAACTAGCTATAAAATAAGTCTCTTGAACCCAGTTTAATGGGAGAGTCAGAGATAAATTCTGAATGAGCTATTTAGTATCCTTTACTAATTCAAAATAGCAATCCTAAAGGTAGGTGAGTTTGGATATAACTCTTCATCCTAGAGTGAGAGCTAATAGAGCTACATGAACTCAGTCAGACAACCTAGACAGTAATCATGTTTCACTCCACTGTATATTTCCAATTTCTACCTTATTTGACAATAATCTTAGTGGAAGAAACAACATTAGGACTATATTTTGCAATTGCTTATTTCTGTCTCTAAAATAATAAATGAGAAAAATATCATTTAATGTAGAAGCAAGTTTTTAAGGACAAATATGATTAATAGATTTGGTATTTAATTAAAATCTAGTATACTACACTTTTGGGGAGGAACACACACGGTGATGCTCAGGGATTACTCTATACTCTGAGCTCAGAAATCATTCCTGGCAGGCTCAAGGGGACCATATGGTATGCTGGGAATCCAACTTGTATGCAAGACAAAACACCCTGTTCAGTTACTGCTTTAGCACCAATATATGACCATTTTTAATTAAATAATTTGGGGTGGGGGGCGTTGGGTCACACCTGGAAGCTCTCAGGGGTTAATCCTGGTTCTGTGTTCAGAAATTGTGCCTGGCAGACTTGGTGAATTATATGAGATGCCAGGGATCAAATCTGGTCCGTCTTGGGTCAGCAGTATGCATGGCAAACACCCTACCTCTAGGCTATCACTCTGGCCCAAATTAAATAAATTAGTTAGTTAAAATTCTATAATCAGGGGCTGGAATGATAGTAAGGTAAGCAGTAAGGTGTTTGCATTGCATGCGGCCAACCCCAGAGGGGTTCTGAGTGCAGAGCCAGGAGTCATCCCTGAGTACCGCCAAGTGTAACCCAAAAACACCACAACAATTTTTTTTATCACCATGAGATGAAAATATATTTATGACTGAATTTTATTGATAGTGTCCAACACCCTTTACCAGTTCATATTTCCCATAACCAGTGTCCCCTGTTTACCTCCAGCCCTCACCCAGGCCCTCTCTGGGTCTGTCTCTATGGCAGACATTTTTCTTCTCTCTTCTCTCTCACACTCCCTCTCTCCCTCTCCTCTCCTATCCTCCTCCTCTTTCTCCCCCATTTCCTTTTAGACAATATGGTTTGTCATATTGTTACTAAAGGATTATCCTGCATATCACATTACCTCTTTCCAGCATCTAGTTCTTGTATGACAATATTTTCTTTTTTTGTTTATGATGTATACAGATTTGTCTTTTTTTCCTTTATTTAAACATCTATCTTGATAACATATATGATTGTGATTGGGTTTCACTCATGTAAAGAACAGCCCCTTCAGCATACCTGAATAGCTTAATGAAGCAGGTCATAGAATTGGAAAGTACTCAACAAAAGGTCCCAAAAATAGGGAGACAGAAGGAAATAACAAAGCTGAGAGAAGAAATCAATGAAATGGAAACCCAAAAAATAATCCAAAAGATTAACAAAAGCAGAAGTTGGTTCTTTGAAAAAAATAAACAAAATTGATAGACCACTGGCAAAACTAACAAAGAAAGCGAGAGAAACTTGATAACTCATATTAGGAATGAAAAAGAAGAGATCACGACTGATATGGTAGAGATCCAAAGGGTAATCAGAAACTACTTTGAGAAACTCTATGCCACTAAAAATGAAAACCTGGAAGAAATAGATAATTTTTTGGACTCATAATATTCCACGGTTGAATGATGAGGATGTAGCATATCTAAACATACATATCACTATTGAGGAAATTAAGACAGTAATCAAATGTCTGCCCAAAAACAAAGTCCAGGCCCAGATGGATTTACTAATGAATTCTTTCAAACCTTTCAAGAGGAAATTCTACCAATCCTGGCAAGACTCTTTAATGAAATTGAAAAAACAGGAACACTTCCAAATAGCTTTTATGAAGCTAACATCACCCTGATACCTAAACCAGACAGAGATGCTACCAAAAAAAGAAAATTACAGACCAATATCGCTGATGACTACAGATGCAAAGATCCTCAACAAAATCCTGGCAAATAGGATTCAATGCCTCATTAAGAAGATCATCCACTGTGATCAAGTAGGTTTCATTCCAGGAATAAAAGGCTGGTTTAATATCTGTAAATCTATCAACATAATACACAACATCAACAACAACAAAAAATAGAAATCACATGATCATATCAATAGACGCAGAGAAAGCATTTGATAAGGTCCAACACCCATTCTTGATAAAAAAAAAAAAAAACAACTCTCAGCAAGAATGGAAGGAACCTTTCTCAATATAGTTAAGGCCATCTACCACACGCCAGAGGCAAATATTGTCCTTAATGGAAAAAAACTAAAAGCCTTTCCTCTAAATTCTGGCACAAGAGAAGGCTGTCCTCTCTCACCACTCCTATTCAACATAGCACTGGAAGTCCTTGCTATAGCGATTAGGCAAGAAAAAGATGTCAAGGGAATCCAGATAGGAAAGAAAGAAGTCGAGCTCTCACTGTTTGCAGATGACATAATACTCTACCTAGAAAACCCTAAAGTCTCTAAGAAAAAGCTTCTAGAAACAATAGACTCATATAGCAAGGTGGCAAGCTACAAAATTAACACACAAAAATCAAAGGCCTTTCTATACACCAATAGTAATAAGGAAGAAATGGACATTAAGAAAACAACTCCACTCACAATAGTGCCACACAAACTCAAATATCTTGGAATCAACTTGACTAAAATGTGAAGGACCTATACAAAAAAAAAATAAACTATAAAACTCTGCTTCAAGAAATAAGAGAGGACACGCGGAAATGGAAGCACATACCCTGCTCGTTGATTGGCAGGATTAACATCATTAAAATGGCAATATTCCCCAAAGCATTGTACAGATTTAATGTGATCCCTCTAAAGATACCCATGACATTCTTCAAAGAAGTGGATCAGGCACTTTTGAAATTCATTTGGAACAATAAACACCCTAGAATAGCTAAAGCAATCATTGGGAAAAAGAATATGGGAGGAATTACTTTCCCCAACTTTAAACTGTACTACAAAGCAATAGTTATCAAAACAGCATGGTATTGGAATAAAGACAGGCCCTCAGATCAGTGGAATAGGCTTGAATACTCAGAGAATGTTCCCCAGACATACAATCACCTAATGTTTGATAAAGGAGCAAGAAATCCTAAGTGAAACAAAGAAAGCCTCTTCAACAAGTGGTGTTGGCACAACTGGATAGCCACTTGCAAAAAAATTGAACTTAGACCCCCAACTAACATCATGTACGAAGGTTAAATTCAAATGAATGAAAGCCCTCAATATCAGACCTGAAACCATAAGATATATAGAACAACTTGTAGGTAAAACACTCTAGGACATTGAGACTAAAGGCATCTTCAAGGAGGAAACTGCACTCTCCAAGCAAGTGAAAGCAGAGATTAACAGATGGGAATATATTAAACTGAGAAGCTTCTGCACCTCAAAAGAAATAGCGCCCAGGATACAAGAGCCCCCCACTGAGTGGGAGAAACTATTCACCCAATACCCATCAGACAAGGGGCTAATCTCCAAAATATACAGAGCACTGACAGAACTTTACAAGAAAAAAACATCTAATCCCATCAAAAAATGGGGAGAAGAAATGGACAAACACTTTGACAAAGAAGAAATACAAATGGCCAAAAGACACATGAGAAAATGCTCCACATCACTAATCATCAGGGAAATGCAAATCAAAACAACGATGAGGTTCCACCTCACACCACAGAAATTGGCACACATCACAAAGAATGAGAACAAGCAGTGTTGGCGGGGATCTGGAGAGAAAGGATCTCTTATCCACTGCTGGTGGGAATGCCATCTAGTTCAACCTTTATGGAAAGCGATATGGAGATTCCTCCAAAAACTGAAAATCGAGCTCCCATACGACCCAGCTATACCACTCCTAGGAATATACCCTAGGAACACAAAAATACAATACAAAAATCTCTTCCTTATACCTATATTCTTTGGAGCACTGTCTACCATATCAAGACTCTGGAAATAGCCAAAATACCCTTCAACAGATGAATGACTAAAGAAACTGTGGTACATATACACAATGGAATATTATGCAGCTGTCAGGAGAGATGAAGTCATGAAATTTTCCTATACATAGATGTACACGGAATCTATTATGCCGAGTGAAATAAGTCAGAGAGAGAGAGAGAGAGAAAGATGCAGAATGGTCTCACTCATCTATGGGTTTTAAGAAAAATGAAAGATATTCTTGCAATAATATCTTTCAGACACAAAAGAGAAAAGAGCTGGAAGTTACAGCTCACCTCATGAAGCTCACCACAAATAGAAATGAGTTTATTTAGAGAAATAACTGTTTTTGAACTATCCTAATAATGAGAATGTACGAGGTAAATAGAAAGCCAGTCTAGAGTCCAGGCAGGGGTCGGGTGGGGAGGAGGGAGATTTGGAACATTGGTGATGGGAATGTTGCACTGGTGATGGGTGGTGTTCTTTATACGACTGAAACCCAAACAATCATGTATGTAATAAAGTTGTTTAAATAAAAAAAAGAATAGCCCCTTCACCAATGCAACATTCCCACCACAATGTCCCAAATCTCCCTCCATCCTACCCCACCCCCACCTGTACTCCAGACAGGCTTTATGTAGTCATTATTCCAAGTGTTAGAATTTGGACATGAAAATTTTCAAAAGTAACCATTTGATTTATAGCTGAGAATAAATGTTGGGTTGAATTGCTTGTCAAAAAGAAGAGAAAGAAAATGCTGCTTCTAACATGGTATTATTTTTCTATATTTATATATCATTTTTTTAGTTTCAATATGTCTTTATATAGTCTGAATAGAACCAGTCTGGCCTCAGGACAGAAAAAGTAATCCTACATAAGCCCCACAAATTATTAAATAAGTACAATTATTTGTTGCACTATTATTTTAATTACAACATTTTCATAACAACAAAAGGTTACATTAACCATAATACAACTGCATGATGGAAATACTGTGCAGTTGACAGAGGTAGGGCTGCACCCGGAAGACTCCACATGCCAGTTCTTCTGTGTCTCTTCAGCTGATAAGTTGGGGGCTCTGGGAAGGACAGCTAGCCATAGGCCCCCTGGGCTGACCACTTAGTCCAGGGGACTGAGATCCCCCATGCCAGGCGGGTCTTCAGGGCCATGCCTGGTTAATCAGGCCCTGCGGGGTGGGGAGGGAGAGAAATTCCTCCCTATGCATCCACAAACTACAGAGGCAGGGCTGTACCCGGAAGACTCCAATGCCAGTTCTTCTGTGTCCCTTTAGCTGGTTTGTTGAGGGCTCTGGGCATGACAGCTAGCCATAGGCCCCCTGAGCTGACCACTTAGTCCAGGGGACTGAGATCCCCCACCCCAGACTAGATCCCATTCAGGATTTCTCTTCTTACTCTTATTCATCTTCATATATACTTTTTAGCAACACCCCAAAATATTCTTAATTCTCGACTGATTTAGGAAAAAAAATTGAATTCCCTAGATTTGGAGGATAATATTCAAATAGGTTCTAAAATCAGTGTATATGTAGATGTGACTTCCTATACAGTGGTCCTCTCTGAATGCCAAGCCTGACCATAAACAATTCATATATACAATGTATATAACTCCTCTGATATATTTCCCCTCCTCCACACAGAGCCCCTTCTACTCCCTCATTTCCCAATCTCGATCCATTATCTTCCTCTTAATTAACCGTCTTTACCCTCAGTTCTTTAATTTGTTAGGCACCAAGACCGACCTCCTTCTCCAACAGATTCTGACATTGTGTATTTTCTTTAACAACTATAACTCTTTCTAAATATTCTTTTACCGAGACGATTCTATCCACTGTTTATCTTGTCTTCTCTTTGTGAGCTGTTCAATAAAGAATTTTGGTGGAAGAGTCCCTCAGTTTAATGCTTATGAATGAACCATGTCATGGGGATTGTTGGACTTGTTCTTATGGCCCCCATATGAGCCAACAATGCCACGTGGCATTGTTCCTTGTTTACATAGGCACATTAAAATGGGAAAAAAACTATACATACAAATAAGTTCTTATCTAATAGAGATTGGAACACACAAATCTTGTAGTGCAATGGGCCCTTACACCCTGAACATCAATATAATGACCTGGCACAGGCCTCAGAAGAATGGGCATCCTCCATTCACCCCTGAACCAGGGAAGGTATCTACGAAACATCCAAGGTTTTTTATAACAACACCTGGAAGCAATCCTCTACCAGGAAGACACTACCATGGCTCTGACATCGTCCTGCTCAAAAAAACTTCCCTTAACACTAAGAAGACTTGACAACAACAACGACCTGCTTACAGGACAGTGTTCTCTGCATTGCTCTTTAATTGTGAGGTGAAATGAGAGGACGCTCTGCACCATCCTGACTGCAATATAGGATATGCAGATTCCAGGATCTTTAATACAGAAACATGATACCAATAACAGAGACTGTGTGAAAAATAAAAGTGTATTGGCACTACAGACAATGACCTGGATTGAACAAACTAGTTTGCCTGGAGCCTAGAGTTGGTCTTATGCCAGGAAACTTCAGGGGTAAGGTCTCCTTGTATTTAGGCCAAAGCTTTTCCATTCCATGTCCCTCATATTTTGGTGGGCCTATGCAAACAATAATTGCCACTCTAACACCGTTTTTACTGTGCTCCTTTGACTCTAATCCTTAAGAGAAACAAACCACTTAAACTTTTGAGGTTAACTTAAACTAATATGCATGTGCATGAAAATGTAAAAAAGTACTTTGCCTTCAATGTTTAAGGAGTTACATAAATGTTATGTCTTTAGATTACTTTGTATGCTGCTAAGAAATATTATGTACTACAATCTGGGGACTTGAGGGACAAAGCAATTGTACATAGGTTCTGTTTTATTTTTCTTAATGTTCTTTGGCTGAAAGTTCAAAATTAAGATATCAGCAATAGGACTACTGAGAATTCTGTTTATGGGTTATTGTCCTTCCACTGTAACTTTACCTTATCCTCTTTCTTTGTTCTCATAATTAAAAATTAAAACATTAAAAAAAGAAATACTGTGCAGTTATTAAAAATAGAGGGAAATCTGAAAGACTGATATGAAAAGAAATGTAGAAATTTTTAGATGGGACAGCAAATTACAGAGGATTATTAGATTGAATATTTAAGAAATAAATGTATATAAAATTATAAATTACTTATTCCTTTAAAAATAAACATTGTATGTATTTATGGGATGTAGATGGAATGTAGTTTAATGGGGGTCTGTATAGCTCACTTGTATAAAATCCTAGAGTAATGATATATAGAAACCAATCAAATCTTTAAATAATAATAAAAATTTAATAAGATTGATAATACAAGTAGAAATGAAATCATGAATGGGGCAAAAACTGAGGAGTAAATTTCTCTGACAATATTTTCATATAGTTTTAATACTATAATAATGTTTAGCTGAATAAGTTAATTGATGAATGATTAATAAGCCTGGATGAGGATGAAAGCAAAATGAATCTTAACTATAACCACAGTCTGAACATTTGTGGATAAAATAACTAATATTATATTGTAATATATAAACATTATATATAACATAATATATAATATATAAACATATTATAAAACTTAAGGCTAAAAAATTTTAATAGCAGTACTGAATTACAACACTGGTAAATAATTGAATAATTAAATTATTGAAAGTTTAAAGACTCTACACAAACACTATTAGAATCTAGGGATCAAACCTAGGTTAGCTCCTTGCAAGGCAAGCACTCTACTTGCTGTACTACTGCTTTAGTGTTTGGGATATGATTTTGATTAGATAAGAGGTATCTTAATGAAGCACAGTAATCTCAAATATAAAACATAATAAAATAAAGTAATATTAGAATTTGTAGATTCATTTTTTCAATAGTAAAAATACTGTTGTTTTATACTGGCAGTGCTACTGCACCATATCTATCATTAGAATACCTAGATCCCCCCAACACACTTAGGATCCTCAGATTACAGTTCTATTAACTACACCCAGGTTTTTTCCCTATTCCTTACTTTCTTTCTACTCTCTAGATGAGTGAGATCACCTGATATTTGAGTTTATTTTCTGACTCACTTTATTTAGCATAATACTCTCTAATTTTACATTTCAGAAAACGCATTGTTGCATCTTTTCTCACAACTTTATAGTATTTTTTATGTTTAAGTATTGCAATTTCTTTATCCATCAATATTTTGTGGATACTTGGTTTGTTTTTAGTCCTTGACTATTTATATGATGCTTTAATGGACATAAAGTACATGTATTTCCTCAGAAAGAAAAATTTTAATAGAAATTCTAATTACAATCATGTCAAAAAATAAAGTAGGAATAAAGTTAGTAAAAATTAAATGACCTTTACAATGAAGATATAGATTGAAAAGTTTAAAGACAAAGATTAAAAGTTTAAAAAAAAGGAAAAAAGAGAAAAACGGATTAAAATTTATTTGTAATTTATTTTCTTATAATAGTGTCTTTGTTTTAACACCATGATTATAACATGTTTACAGTTGGGTTTCAGTTAAAAATTAAAAAATAAAATAATAAAACGTTTAAAGACACAAATTAATAAAAAGATATCTAAGCCATGGCTTAACAGTTAATATTTTCATATATATTCAGATACCTGAATAAACTTTCAGATTTAATGCAATCACTATCAACATTTAATATCATTTTTCAGATAATCTTAATTTTTATATGGAATCATAAATTTCCCTAATAGCCAAAAACAAATTTGACCCCTCAGAAGTTAGAGGCATCAAGTTCTCTGATTTCAAACTATATTTGGAAGTCATATACTGATAAAAGCAGTATGATATTGACATTCAAACATAGATATAGTGTAATGAAATGGAATAGAAGTATAAAGCTAAAAACATATATAAAAATAAATTTATTGGGGCCAGTGAGGTGGCGCTAGAGGTAAGGTGTCTGCCTTGCAAGCGCTAGCCAAGGAAGGACAGCGGTTCGATCCCCCCCCCATCTGCGTCCCATATGGTGCCCCCCAAGCCAGGGGCAATTTCTGAGTGCTTAGCCAGGAGTAACCCCTGAGCATCAAATGGGTGTGGTCCGAAAAAAACAATAAATAAATAAATAAATTTACAACAGAGGTAAAATAAAATTCAATATGACAGAACAACATCTTTGGGCCAGGGAAATAGTGCAGGGTTAGGGTTTTACATTGTACATGGTCAATTACAATTCAATCCACAATTCTACATATGGTCTCCAGACACTGCCAGGAGTGACCCTGAGTAAATACAGAACCAGGAATAAGCCTGAGGTCTGCTGGGTGTGACTTCCTTCCAAAACAAAAGAACAAAGCAAACTTATCTTTAACTAATGATTAAAGCAAATTAGACCATTATCTTACAATATATACAAAAGTTGATTAAAATTAAAGTTAATTAATTAACTTAAAGTTGATTTGGATATGAATTTAAGATCCGAATCATAAAATTTCTAGAAAATAGCATAGGTAGCAATCTACAATCTTTATTCTGATTTTTATCACCCTCAAAGAAGTTCAACAGAAGCAAAATAAGCAAGCTATACTCATATAACTGAAAAGCTCTACATAATAAAATTACAATAATGAAAATAATGCAGCCTAATACACTAGAGAAGATATTAATAAATTATATATTAAATGATTTATATGTCTTACAACCATAGACAAGGCTGCTAAATAGTTAATATTTAAAATAATGAAGAACTCAATTTTTAAAAAAATAGTTGATTTGATGATCAGAGTTAAACACCAAATCCAAAACCAACTACAGCAGAATCGATACCCAATCTACAACAAGCTAGAGACAGCAGGGACCACTTCAACTAGAAGCCCAGGGGGCAAAGGAGGGGCAATATGGGATGTATACTGGGAACAGGGGTGGAGGGAGGACAACATGGTGGTGGGAATGCCCCTAATTCAATGTCACTCTGTACCTAAAATACTACTGTGACTGATTTGTAATCCACTTTGGTCAAAATAAAAATAATTAATAAAAAATATTTGATTTGACTAAAAATGAATGGGAAATCATATAAATGTTTTAACACTGTCATATTAGCAATAGTAGAAGTAGTAGTAGAAGTAGAAATATCCAAAGTGTTTGAAATGAAAGCATTATCACTTCACTAATCTGGAATTGTAATGTTTTTATTGACTATATACTAAGAGATATTTCAGCAAAAGAAACAACCTTAATTAAATTTGAAATTTATTAAAATTTATCTTGGCTTAAAGTATGAATAACAGACGTGTTGGGTATCTTATTAGATAAGGTTTGCATATATATGTACATATATAGTTGGTAGTACAATTGGATCGAATTGGATAATTGTGAAGCACAGTAACCACAAGGAGCATAATTTTGAGAGCCTGAACAATGATTATAAATGCAAAAGTAGAGAGTAAAAAGAAAATATGAGATGCAACTAGGCTCATAGCAAATGGATGATTGAAATAAATATAGTAGCTATTGATGTCTAAAGTTGGTGGCACCTGTGAACCATGTGGATATTGGAGATCAAAAAGATGAATGTAAGCAAAGATATGTATAATTATTAGAATTTGCTGATGTTATATTCCTGTAATTTTTACCCCATATCCTCGCCAACTTTTTAGTGAAACTAAATTACCTATGCCTATATGTCTGATATCAGCTTTAAATAGAGAAAAAAATTCATTTTCATCATCAACAACATCCCTAAAATGTTTCAATTTTACACATTCAGAATTTCACACCTTCATAAGGTGTGGGTTCTACATTTACAACTAGCTATTCTTTTTCAATTTTTGTTTTTTGTTTATTTGTTTGGCTTGATGTGTTTTGGGCCACAGCCAGCGTTGCTTAGGTGTTATTCCTGGCTCTGTGCTCAGAAAACACTCCTTGCAGGCTTGAGGAATCATATGGGATATCGGGAATCGATCCCGGATCCATCCAGGGTCGGCCATATGCAAGGCAAATGCTCTACCATTGTGCGTCAGTCTGGCCCCCTTTTTTAATTTTTATAACCTGTTTTTAAATTAAACACCATTTAACTTCTTAGAATTCCCCACCTTTTCCTTTTTTATTACCTCTGTTTTAAGCAGATTGATTAACTATCAATAAAATAACAACGATGGGAGAGAACAACAAATAATTTCAAAGCCGAACTCCACCTGTATGACTTTGAATGGTGTAACTGTAAATCCTCTCATTACAATGGTAAATTTTAGATTGAGCAAATAAAAACACACATGCCCACTTAAATTTGATTTTAAGATAAAAATATATTAGATTCAAGCCATAGTATAGTGAAAACTGTACCTCTTCTCAATTCACAATTATGATTATAATAGAGGTTTATCAGAATCCTAAAATTTTACACTATTTTTCAAATAATGTCACATGTTTTATTTTTTTTAATTTAATTTATTCTACTGAAACCATTGTGATTTACAAAATCCTTCATAGTTGCATCTCATACAATGAATCAGGGCCAATCCCATACCAGTGACGACCTCCCTACACCAATGTTCTCTGAATGTATCCCAAACCATCATCACTCCCTGCCTCCCAGCCTGCCAGTATAACAGGCCAATTTTATGTTTAGATTGTTAAAGTTTGGGTTTCTTAATTCCATTGTTTTTGCTTGTGGCTTCAATATTTAGTTCTGTCCTTTTTTAATACCACCAATGCACCTGAGACCACATGTTTTAAGAGATCCAATTTTATTAAGGTATTTATGAACAATATTTGTGTGTGAGGAGCTTATGGTTGTTTTGCTATTGTTATGATGTTTGGGCCACACCTCCCTATGTTCTGGGATTAGTCTTGGCTCTCTGCTCATAGATCATCTCTGGCATTGATTTTGGGACCATATGTGGTAATTGGGATTAGACTTGTGTCAGTAATTCAAGTTCCTTATCCCAAAATTACCTCTTCAGATCCCAACCATATTTTTAAAATTTAAGATACTGCTTAGCCTAGTTTTATTTTATTTGCACAGAATTTAGTCATGGCTCTAAGCTTTGGGGCTTAGGTGGAGGATTTAGGCAATGTGGGGGACAGTAGAGTCTGATTATTGCAAGCATGTCTTTTTATATGCTTTTTTATATGCTTATCTGTTCCAGAAAAAAAATATACAAATTTCTCAGTTAACCAGGCCTCCTATCCTGAAATAAATCTAATTAATATGAAGAAAATATTTAAATTTTATCTTACTACAATACAATCTTTTTATAAAAGGATATTATATTATTTGACTTTAACATGTGGTTGACATGTTAAACAAGTTTAACAAGTTTAAACATGTTTAACATTTGGAAGTCTCATAGCCCAATAACCAAGGGATTGGGTCAACATGGGTCTGGAAACAAATGCCTACACAGGATATGACAATCACACAGTTAAGGAGGTAAAACAGATTCTAGCACTTCCACTGCAAGCCTTCTGCTCCTAACCTTAATACCATCAAGCAGAATGTTCAGTAGTGGAAAACCGAGAGCACAAGCAATTTCTCCCTGAGTCTTGGGGGCTTTATTGGAAATTCAAAGACCACACCTAGAAACAGGTGGTCTAAGGCATCAATCCAAAAGGTACTTTAATTCAAAGATGCTTTCATTCAATAAGTAACAAGCATTAGCCAAAAAAAAAAAAAAAAGAAATATTCTGAACAGAATGGAAGCTGATTAATTCAACAGTTTGCAATACTATTAATAATGATGGGTTTTATGTATAACACTTTCTAGAATATACCCTCCCCAATACCCATTTCTCTTCAGCATTGTTCCAGTTTTTCTCTTTCATATAATTCCCCCAACACAACACTTGTAATAAACTTCTACTAAGATCTGACCTCAATTTCTATGTAGGCAATACCCCTACTACATTTCTTTAGATTCCACAAATGGAAGAGATTGTACTGTCTGTTTCTCTCCTTCTGACTAGCCCCACTAAGCATAATACTCCCCAGATCTATCTGTGTAATAGAAAATTGGTTTTGTTTTTTCTTATAACCAAGTAGTATTACATTGTGAATATATACCACAGCCTCTTTATTCAGTTAACAGTTCTGTGTCCTTGGGTTATTTCCAGGTTTTAGCTACTGTAAAAAATACTACAATGAACATAGGAGTGCAGATGTCTTTTCTGAGTAGAATTTTCAGGCCTTTATAGTAGATGCCAGAAAGTGAAACTGTTGGATCATATGAGAGCTTGTTTCAGTTTATTTTTTTTTAAAGTCTCCATATTGTCTCCAAAAGACTAGAACAATCCACATTTCAACCAGGGTGAAATTAGTGTCCCTTTTTCCCAAATCCATGCCACAGCTGATTGTTTTAGTTCTTTGTTATTTGTACCAGACACATTAGTGTGAGAATTCATTGTTTTGATTTGCATTTACCTGATAATAAGTGCTGGAGAGAGAACATTTTTTTCATAGACCTTAGGGCCATCTATATGTCTTCTTTGATGAAATTTGGTACATTTCTTCCCCCAATTTTTAATGGATTTGGTTGTTTTTCTTATGAAGTTTTGCCAATGCTTTATATATCTTTAATAATTATAATATGTTTTATATATCTTTAATATTAACTTTTACTAGATAACTGGTGGTGGGAAAATATTTTCTTCAGTCTGTGGGGTTATCTTTTAATTCTAGTCATTGTATGAGAGCTTCTTAGTTTGATATACTCCTATATATTTATACATGGTCCCTTTTGCTTGTACAGTGGTATTAAACCATTGAAAACAAATCTAGCTTCAATGTCATGAAGTACTCTAAGTTTTATTCAAAAAATTTATAGATTCAGATCTCATGATCCTTTAGTTATGGTCTTTAAACCATTTACTTTTGACTTTGTTCATAAAGTTAGAAAAGAATTTTAACCCAAACACCATTTGTTGAATAGACTTTCTTTGCTCCATTATAAACTGTTTGTTCCTTTGTCAAAGATTAATTGTCCATATACCCAATATCTGATTCTGGCATCTCAATTTCTTTTCACTGATCTGAGATTCAGAAATCATGAGAACAAGGGGCCGAAGTGGTAGCGTGAGCAGTAGGGCATCTTCCTTGCATGCGCTAGCCTAGCACGGGCAGTGGTTTGATCCCCCAGCATCGCATATGGTCCTCCAAGCCAGTAGCAATTTCTGAGCACATAGCCAGGAGTAACCCCTGAGCATCACCGGGTATGGCCACAAAAAAAAAATTCTCATAAGAAATTATGAGAACAACTATGTTTTTATAAGCCCTTGTATTTACACTAATTTGTTGCACTATGTGTTAAATAAAAACCTAATATAGGGTATAAATTAGGAATTGAGAGAAGAGGAACTTTTTTCTTTCCAGATTTCCTAGCCTGTTTCTACTTATTTTTAATATGCTATAAAAAAAAACTCTTTGAGTCATCAAATTTAGCTATTGAAAGTTGTAAAACTGATTTTTGGAAGCAGATTTGTGGAAATAACCTGGCACCTAATAGCACTATGTACTCTCATTTATTTGGTTTGCCTTATTAAGGAGAACTATCCATAAGATTTAGTTAAGTTTGTTGACTCAAAGAAATCAATTGTTACATTTCTAAATGAAAATATGTTAGGGAAGATTGAAATGACTCAGTAAAGATCTATTCCTATTCTGTGAGGACATATAAGTCATTTGAAAATCTAAAGACCTCAGAAAAAAGCAAAAGGCTTTACCATCTTTTAACATAGGGTATTTTAAAATCATCTATCTCTATCTCAACAATAAATACAATTAACTTTAATATCTATTAAAAGCAACAAAGAAGAAACTGCTTTACTATATTTAGAGTAAAGTAATTCTAAAAAATATCCAAATGAAGCAACCTAGTTGTGATTTGTGGGATGGAGACACACAGTTGATGATGCTCTCAGGGTTCACTCCTGCAGCTCAGGAAACTGTATGTATTGCTTGGAATCAAATCAGGGTCAATCGTGTGCAAGTAAAGGGTCCTACCTGCCTTCCTTTCCTTCTGACCTCAATATTAGTTTTAAAAGTAAAATTTTGCCTCTTGAATTATTTTCCTCAATTAAGTGCATTTCCAAAAGTTTTTCTTCTTCACCTTATGACACTAACTGATTATAAGAAAGTGTAGTCATAAGCACATATATTAAAGTAGGGTTACAGAGACATCTGCATTGGTAGATAAGAGCCTCTTACTAGACTGCTGATTTTAGTGCTTCCTGTCTGGTCATGGGGTCATGAGTTGCTTATCAATGGAAATTCTTTTTTTGTTTTGTTTTGTTTTTGGGTCACACCCTGCATCGCTCAGGTGTTAACTGTTGGCACTATGCTCAGAAATCGCTCCTGGCAGGCTCGGGGAACTTTGTGGTATGCTGGGATTCAAACCACCATCCTTCTGCATGCGAGGCAAAAACCCTGCCTCCATGCTATCTCTCAGGCTCATCAATGGAAATTCTAATTAATAGCTGAGGTAGTCTTTTGCATAGAGTAAAACTGGGTTTAATGAAATTTGTACAGTATAAATGCTGACTCCTTCCTGAGTAATAGGATATATTACCAATACTAGTAAAGAATTATGGATAATTATAAATATTGCTAGGGTGTTAGATACCCCATGATTTTTAAGCATCAGCTCTACTTTAGAGTCCTTTCTGTATTGACTCATTTTAGGGTTTTACTTTTCTTTTTGGTATCATACTAGTTGTGTCCCTGTTAAGATACAATTATACCCTCACACCATGTTACCTATTCTCCTATGTGAATCATCAGTGACTTTAAATATTTTTGTGCAGCCAAGAGTTATGATTTAAAATTTTTAAAGTAAGTAGTGTGTAGTATTTAAGGCAGCCCAGGGTGGGAAGAGCTGTCTCATTCCAATTTCCTCCATTTGTGCATCATGTGTGTGTGTGTTCTAAAATAGCTTTTATAGTTAGATAGGTTCTTTCTACTATTGCTTACTCTTTTAGGTTAGAGGATTTTATTCTATGGTACATCTTCCACAAGTACAGAATTGTAATGTCCAAGTATTATAGAATTGTAAAAATATTGTTGTGTGAGGGAACTGGAAAGCATGTGTAGAGTACAGGTGGGGGTGGAGTGGGGGTAGAGGGAGATTTGGGACATTGGTGGTGGGAATGTTACACTGGTAAAGAGGGGTGTTCTTTACATAACTGAAACCTAATCACAATCATGTTGTAATAAGGTGTTTAAATAAAGATAATATAAAAATATTTTTGTGGTATAAGCGAAGCCATCAGATTTTTTGTTGTTGTTTGTTTCTTTTGGGTCACACCTGGCAGTGCTCAGAGGTTACTCCTGACTCTGTGCTTAGGGGTCATTCCTGGTGGTGCTCTGAGGACTATATGGATGCTGGAGATCAAACCCAGGTCTGCCAGATGCAAGGCAAATGACCTACCAGCTGTGCTAGCAATCCAGCCCCATCCATTTTTTAACTTTAAAGATTTGTCCCCACCACAGCAAGTGTTATTCAACAACGTTCTATTATTAAGATGGTGTTTTCTTTAAGAGGGACTGTAGCAGCCTGAATAACATTAGAAGACGTATCTATAGATACATGAATATATTATCATGGGCATCACTCTTCATAATGAGTGACATCCATATGCCATAGATCTTTTGCTGCCAAAAGCTCTTAGGTTGTTCCCTGAGTGTATGAAACAGGAGAATTAATTGGGCTATGTGGCAAAGTTCTGACAATGTCTTTTGTATTTGATTGAGTAATATTAAATTTACTGAAAGATTTCCATTTTTGATGTCACAAGTTGTTAATGTTAAAATGGGAGATAATGGGCTTAGTGCTTTAACACTACCCTTTCCTATTTTACTTAAAAATTAATAATGTACCCTGTTATGAGTAATAAATATGGACTGCTTTTGTATTTGAACTATATACTGCAGAGGGAAGTCAACACAATAACAAAATTAAATCTGTATTTGGTATATTTTATACTTTTTCAGGAAATAGGATCAGTAATTTTTCAACATATAATGAGTCAGAAAAACATTTAATGATTTGTGAGGAAAAGTATATAAAACTGTAAGAATAAATTTTAATTCAAGGTATTGAAGAGAATCCAAAGCTGTAAATTTTATAGATTTCCATACATTTTATCCTAAGTTTTATGATAAATATCTGCCTCAGGCTCTTTTCCACATATTCCTTTGAACAAAAGTATTAAAGCAAGTTTTCAGATACATTTCTTAAATATGCAGAAATAAGAACATAAGATTGTCTTTAGGGTTTTCAATCAATTTTTGGATATCCATATTAAATGCTTAAGTGCTAATGCTTCTAATGAAACTCCAGCAAAGCAAATAGACCTGCCTCTGTATTTGTACCAACTGAAATTTCTATTAGTTTGATTTTTGATAAGTCTTTCATACCATACTTAGTTTGTAACTACAAACTTTACCTTTACCTGTTTATAGTTGTCCAGGGACCACAATAGATTTTGACTTAGGATCTGACACCAAGATAGATGTAAGATAGTTATTTTATCAGGAAAACTGATTACAATTTAGTTAGAGAAAGATAGTCATTCTGTTTTCCCCCAGTGAGTGCTGAAAAGGAAGACTTGAAAAGCTTAAATTTTAAAGTTTTACACTTTTTATAATTCCACACAAACTTTATAATTGACTCTACCACATCTTTGAAAAAAGTTGTCTCAATTTAGATGGAGATTTTTATTGAATCTATTTAGTGGTTTAGGTTGGATGGTTATTTTGACATGTTGACTCCTTCAATTCATTAGCACTGATATTTTTTTCATTTCTTAAGGTCTGCAATTTCTTTCTTAAGTATTTGGAAGTTTTCATGCCATAGGTATCTTCCCTCTTTATTGATTGCAAGATACTTGATGTTTTTGGACATTACTTTAAATGGAAAAACTCCTTGATCTCGGGCCGGAGCGGTAGCACAAGTGGTAAGAGTCTGCTTTGCCCGCACTAGCTTGTCATTGGCAAATAGAAATAATCTGACTTTCTTTTTTCTATTATGAAGAACTTTGATTAACTTTTCCCCTGTACCCATCCAGGAGAGCCAAGAGTCAATCCTAAGTACCAACATTCACAATTATTCCCTGTGGCCTTAGAATAAAATAAAACTAAAAACCTTAAAATACGTAAATGAGAAGGGAATAAAACATCATATCACAGAATAATATAAATGAATTTTTTGTGCTTCTACATAACTTAGTAGTTACAATGCAGTGTCTGGAAAACTGTTTCTTTTTTTGTTTGTTTGTTTTGTTTTTTGTTTGTTTGTTTTTGCTTTTTTGGCCACACCCGGTGACATTCAAGGGTTTATCCTAGCTCTCCGCTCAGAAATCGCTCTGGCTTGGGGGACCATATGGGACGCCAGGGGATCAAACCCAGTCAGTACTAGGTTAGTGCATGCAAGGTGCAAGGCAAACACGCTACCACTTGCACCACCGCTCTTGTTAATTTTTTAGTCACAGCAGAGATAAAAGCATTGGGGGTGCTTTCTATTGTGTATGTCTTGATATAATGAGAATATAGTTCAATAGAAAAGCCACAAAGTAAAGAAACGTTTAGTCCATAAAACTTGTGTAAAACCAGTCAGCATTTAAAACCTTACAAATGATCTTTCTTATGTATAACATCAAAGTATTGGGACTTCCATGGAACCATGCACTAGATCTATCAATAAAACATTAAACAGCCGTCAAGTATTGGAAGGGGCAGCCATTACATATGCATGTTCATTTAATTATGTCTTAAGCCTTAAGCCTTCAGCCCCTTCTCACTTCAATACAATTGTGTTAAAACCTTTCATGTTTCCAATTTGACTTTGTGCTTTTACAAGAGACTAGATTTGTTTCACATAAATAAACTCGCTTTCAATAAAGTTAACCAATTAGTAACTTAGCTATGTGTATCAAGTTCCTTTTGCAATATCAGTAGCATAATCTCATATGTGATAATTCATCATAGTCACAGTCCAGAAATCTTGAGGGTGTATTTTAAAAATTTGCCTACCACAATAGAGTGTATTCACCCCCCCAATAGCTACACCCTACTAATGGCTATCACTGTCTCCTGAGTAACCATCAACATTTAATGACTCTCATAGCCTTAAGTATATTTTAGTTTAAATATTGATTGTAAACATCATTGGAAACTTATCAAACCAATAAAAATATAAGCAAGATAATACCCAAAAACAGGATTCATAAAAATATTAAAAATAATTTATATTAATTTAATCTATTACACATAGCTTTTAAATCTAAAAATTTGTTTTGGTTTCTTGGGGGGCCACACCCATTTGGTGCTCAGGGGTTACTCCTGGCTAAGTGCTCAGAAATTGCCCCTGGCTTGGGTGGAACATATGGGACACCGGGGGATCGAACCGCTGTCCATCCTATGCTAGCGCTTGCAAGGCAGACGCCTTACCTCTAGCGCCACCTAAATCTAAAATTTAAAGGCTAATGGAGATTTTACAAATTATAAAAAAGCATTAGTTTTAAGTGAATTGTCAACTTCATGCAGATTTTGGCAAAAATATTTCAGATCATCTAGTCTTAAAGTTGGAAGGTACTTTACTTTGAGTAATTTAAGAAAACAATATACTTGCTCTTTTATAAACAGTTCTTTTAGTGCATCCTTACGTTGTTACACTCCTTAATCAAAGGCTGATAAGTCAACATCAAATTAGATGATTTATTTTATATTTTAAATATATAACTATTTTAATATATAAAATAAAATTTATAAGATATGTATTAAAATTATAAATATTTTATATCTTAAAATATCATATTTACTCTCTCCTGATTTTATTTGAAGAAAAAATTCCGAGGCCTTTACTAAGGGTTTAAGTACTGTTGATGATTCATTGTTCAAGCCATAACTTTATCTCCTAACTGAATATGTCATTCAGTTAACTCACATAAGGATTTTTATAACTTGTGATTTTGCCATCTCCTTAAGCTTAAAACATTCCCTTCTGATTTTATATTCCTTTTTCTCGTGTCTTCCTATTGGTAATATTTTTCCTCCACACTGTTCAATAGCAGCTTCTTCTTACCACCATACTTTGACTCAAGACTTTTTGTTTTATTGATGCTTTTAATCACCTAATGGCACAGTCTCAATCTTTTTATTGGCTCATTGCCTATCTCCCTCCACTAGAACAATAGTTTCTTGGTAATAGGGACTTTGTTATCTGCACTGTTGAATCCCCAATGCCTAATATACAATAGACATACTTTAAATATCGTTGAATGCATCAGTATATTGCACAAAAAGAGAAGTATCCTAACCAGAGAAGTCACTCACTCTATAAATAAGCCCACATCTGTTTTAAGAGTCCTGTCTTCCTTCCAAAAGGAATAGAACTTTTGCGGAAATTAAAAAGTAGCAAGTTAGGCAGAAAGTAGAAGACAAGTGTGAGTTCATTGGGAAATGTAATTTTTTATTAAATTCACCAATGCAGACCATGGACTTCTTCCACATCATGCTATAGAGTTGAGGAAATACTTTGTTAAAGATGGGAACAAGGACTCACAACACCTACTACTATCATCTATCTGTTGTCTTGGTCTTTATCAGTGACAACATGCCTTAGCAGGATAATTGCAAGTTTTGAAGTCACTTGTCACATTACACACTTATTAGCTGTTTTTAGCATAAAGGGCGAAGGTTTTTTTTCATTGTTCTTCAAGTATTTTGGTTACATTGTAGGTGTTAGCATTTTGCTTTGCTTATCTTTTAGTTTGCTTATAAAACTTATATAACCGTTAACTATCAAAAATTAAATAATTGAAATATGTAAAAATTAAAAATATAAATTTTCCATTAATAATTTAATGACCTGAGGCAACTTTAATCACTCCTTGTAAGCTTGTATGTCAAATATAAACATTAAAGATATTATATTTGCTAATTTATGAAAGTATGTCCTTTAAACATTCTCATTAAAAAAATAGATAAGATCAGTTTATTGCTTCTTTATTTTTGCTGGGAATCCTAAGCAGGGGTAGAGGGTGGCTAGGGATCACTCCAAGAGAGACTCTGCCCTGTAGTGCCAACCCAATAATTTGTGGCTAAGACCCACTGATGTGTAGCTGTTCAGACCTAGTATTGCTGAAGTCACCAGGGTTACACCCAACTGTAGTTTGGTGAACATGAAGTGCTGTGGAACATTGGACCTTTGCATTCAAGCACACACTCCAACTGTATAAGCTGTATCCATGACCCCCTAGTGTATCTTTCAATACCTCATGAATGTTATTATTCCCCTCCCCTGACTTTCTCCTTGCTCACCTTGAGAGGCAGACCTGCCCACATCTGGGAGGGTCTGTGATTGCTAATAAAGGGGTTGCCTCAGGGACAGGGAGAGGATAGATTGGGAGAGATTGAGGGGGGGGAGAGGGGATTCAGGGATTCAGCAAGAGAGGTGGCTGGCAGAAACAGGGAGATGTCAGGGCACCTGATGAGAGCTTGCTTAAAAGGTTAGCCTAGGTGGCTAGAGTGTATTATCAATAAAGCTTCATGTCTCCTGAAACCTGACTGCCTGTGGATCATTTCTTTGATGCCACCCTAAGACCCACTGGCTGGAAGGAAGTGGGTTGCAAGTGATGGCCCAGACTGGCAGAGAAAGGCCTCACCCCCATCCATCCATCTTACCATCATCCACCTCCATCCAGGACTCAATTTTAATATGTATTTCAACACATGTATATGACTGTGCTGATTATATATACATATACATATATATGTCTGTATATAAACTCATTGTGAAATGACATATATATTTGACTGCACAAGTTTGAAAGGCATATCAGTTGAACAGAAGCTACTTTTTTTTTATAAAAATACAGAGACAAGGGCTGGAGAGATAGCACAGTGGTAGGGCATTTGCCTTGCATGCAGTCTATCCATGATATTGGTTGGAATCCCAGTATCCCATATGGTCCCCTGAGCCTGTCAAGAGGGATTTCTGAGCACAGAGCCAGGAGTATTCCCTGAGCACCACCGGATGTGGCCCCAAAACAGAAACCAAAAAACAAACAAAAACAACAAAAAAACAAAGGATGCGACCAATGTGAATTACAAGTCTTTCACAGTTATGTTTAAGGTACATAGTGACAGTGAACTAGGGCCATTCCCACCACTAGTATTATCTTCCCTCAGCCCCTATTCCCAGCATGCATCCCATACCTCCTTCCTTTGCCCCTTGGACTGCTAGTATAACAGGTCCCTTTTGTATATAACTTATTGTAAATTGGGTATCTTGATTCTGTTGTCATTGACTTTGGGTTTGGTATTTAGCTCTGATCAATTTTATTTTCATTTAATGTTCATGCGACTGTTTGCTCTTGGTACCATCCACTTATCTTTATTCCCTTCAATTTATGAGGCAGAATAAGATGATTCAAGTTCTGTGGTTCTCTTGGGAAAATGAGGGGGGGGAGGAAAAAGAAGCTGGAAGGAGTTTATCTAGAAGCTATCAATATCAACATAAAAGAATAAAGGGAAAAAAAGAAAACAAAACAAGCAACTACAAAAAACACAACAGCAATAATAAACAACAACTAAATAAGAACAACAAGAAAGAAAAAAGAGGGAAAAAAGGAAAGCTGATATACAAGGTTTTGTGTTTTGCTTTTTGTTTTTGTTCTTTTTTGTTTTGTTTTGTATAGGCACAGTAAGTATTGGGAAAATTAGAAAGGGAATTCCCTTGGCCTGAGGGTTTCTCCACTCTTGAAGCATGTCATGAAAACAACTACAGACTACAGACATGCCCACTGTCCAACCCATAGTTAAGTCAGAGGAGAGAGATAAGCACAGAATAGTCTCACTTATATGTGGGCTTAAGAAAAATAAAAGATAGTATAATAATAACACCCAGAAACAATAGAGATGAGAGCTGAAAGGACCAGCTCATGGTAAGTGCAGATAAAGAAATAACTACACTACCAGTTCCCATGACAACAATAGAGAGATAAATACAATGCCTGCCTTGAGGACATGCAGAGGGGGGGTAGGAAATGGAGGGACAACAGTGGCAGGAAAGTTGCACTGGTGAAGGAGGGTTTGCATTTTATGGTTGAAACCCAATTAAGAACATTAAGAACGTGTAACTATTATGCTTAAATAATTACTTTTTTAAAATCATGTTTTATAATAATTATTTATAATTGAGTTTTAAACATAGAATGTTCTAGCAACAATGCCACCTCCAGTATCATCTTCCTTCCCCCAGTTTCCCCATGTTTCTTCTTTTCTCTCCATTCCCAGACTGTATCTTGACAGGCAAATTGAAAAGTTTGGTGATTGTCTTTTGGATCGCATGTTTCCAGTGTTGTTGAGTCTTTGCTTTGATATAGGGTGAATGGTGTAGCACATAATATATATTTGTAACAAATCTGTATAAAATATAAACATTTATTAAAAGTATCATGTCATAATATGTATGTTCAAAAAGTAATGAAAGTTAATTTTGACTTGGAAATTTTCAGATTCCATTTATACTGCATCCACATAACCACCTATTATTTAGCACTTTAGTTACCAGGATTATTTTTTCTTTTTCTTTCACCATATATAACCATGAATTACACCATAAGTTACAGAATTTTAAAGTTATTCATTACTAAATTTCAGGCAATACCAGTACTACATCATTTTTCACTTTCCTTCACTAGTATACTGTCTCTCTTCTATCCTTAAACCTCCTTCTATGGCAGGCACTTTCTCCCTCCACCATTGTACTAATGTTCCCTTCCATAAATTATCTCCTCACACTGCTCACTGTGGAAAACTTCCTACTAAAGACCACTTATCCTGATCTTAAAAATTAAGTATCGCCTTTGGAATTACATGGTTTCTTATATTCAATGAAAGACTAGATATAACGTTTTCCAGCTCTTAAACATTATGTTTTTACAGGAATGTTCAATCTTCACCTAGGAAGAGACACTTTTTCCTAAGGGGATGGTGAACTGTATGCATCGTAAGACTCTTTTTACTCTGTTGCTCTTGATTAAAATAAATGAAAGGCTGTGAGGTTAGCAAAAGTCAGACAGAGGAAAATCGGTGGTGGAGGCAGAACCAGCATGTTGCGAGATGTGCATTTCTTCTGTTGAACGAGCTCCAGCACAATACATAAGAAACACAACCACTCTGCAAAAGTCACAATAGGGAAACAACACAGGATGCCACCATGATCAGTAAATGAAGTTGGTATTTCTGAAGATCCAACTAGTACCAGCCACCTATATAATCTCTCTGATAAAAATGTTAGAGAGGAAATGTTGAGGATGTTCAAAGAACACAAAGAAACCATGGAATGGGTAGCCAGTAAGACTCAAGAGGATATGAGAGTAGATATGAGAAAACTTTAAACAGAAATAACAGAACTGAAAAAAGTCATGAGACAGAGAAGGCCATTGTTTTATAATCAAGGGATATGTACATCAGGAAGAAATAACACCCCTACCATATATGTGTCCAATAACAGGCCAGAAAAATACTTAAAACAACTACTAATAGACTTAAAGAAAGACAGCACACTAGAAGCGGGGACTTCAATTTTGCTCTTTCTTGATTGATCAACAAAACTAAAAGTTAACAAGTATATACTGACTTTGAAGGAAGAAATGGAAGAGAGTGGCTTAGTAGACATATATATGACTCTTGAATCCCAGAAAAATAAATCACATTTTTCTCCAATTCATATGGAACATTCTCCAAGATATATACTACATGCTAGATCATACAATATACCTCCATAAAATCAAAATGATATAAAATGTATTAAAATTTTTCTCAGACCATAATGCACTAAAAATAGAATTATGTTTCAAACAGAAAGCAAGTAAAATTTTAAGACCTAGACAGTAAATAGCTCACTGATGAACAACCAGTGAGTGGGTCAGAGAAGAAATCAAAGAGAAAATCAAAAGGTTTATTGAAATAGATGAGAATGAAGACACAAACTGTCAGAATTTGTGGGACACTGCAAAGGAAGTATTGAGAGGAAAAATTATAACTTTGCAAACATTCATCAGGAAGGAAGAGCCTACATTAATAACTTAATGGCATAGTTTAATTGTCAAGTGCCCAACAAAATAAGCTGAAAAGATCAATGAAAACAAGAGTTGGTGCTTTGAAAAATAAATAAGATCAATAAACCATTAGCAAGACTCACTAAGAGAGAGAGCAAGAAACTTACTAAACTGAATCAGAAAAGAAGAGAATGTCACTACAGATACTAAAGAAATTCAAAGAATAATCAGAGATTACTTTGAGAATTTTTATGCCACAAGAAAACCTGGAATAAATGGTTGAATTCTTGCACTCCTATAACATCTCAAAGTTGAACTAAGATGATATACCTGAATAAACCTATTATGATTGAAGAAATTAAAATGGTAATCACAAGTCTTCCCAAAAACAAATGTCCAGGCCCAAATAGATTAGGACCTATTGCCAGTTAGTTTCAGTCTCTTCAAGGAAATTTAATAAACAGAAACACTCCCAATTAGTTTCATCAAGCCTCTCCATGGGATTTTCAAATTTGCCATGGACAAGGAAATGTTTTCCTTCTTTTTTTCCCATTATATGTTACATGTGTTTGGGGAAATGGTAAACATATTTATAGTTAATAGGGTCATTAAGGACCACATTGAAACTAAAAAGGAATTTCTTTTTTGTTCAAAGACACTTCCTTGACATAGAACTTGGTATAGTGACTATATGGAATTTTGGGTTGAGGTATTTTGAAAATGAATTTTTTAAATGTGTTTAAAAAGTAAGTAACAGCAAAGGCCTATCTTTAATTAAGGAGTTTAAGTCTTTATTTTAAAAAAATCAAAACAACAATGAGATATCATCTCACTCCACAGAAACTGACACAAATCTAAAAAAAAGGAAAGAAATAAGAACAACTAATGTTGGAGTAGTTTGGGGGAGAAAGAGACTCTCATTCACTGCTGGTTGAAATGCTGGCTGTTTCAGCCTTTTTGGAAAACAACATGGATATTCATCAAAAAACTAGAAATTGAGATTCTATATAATCCAGTAATACCACCAATATGAAAATATCCTAGGAAGCTACAAACAATGCAGAGAAGCCCTCTCCATTTCTATGTTCCTCACAGCACTACCTATAATAGACAAAATCTAGAAAAACACAAGTGCTCGAGAACAGAGGATGAATAAATAAACTGTGGTACAAATTGTCTATAACATTACCAGGATGCAAGCCTCTACCAGAGAAGACATACCACTGCTCTGGCATTGACTTACTCCAAACAGTGCTCTCAATACCAGATGACTCAACAACAACCTGCTTGCAGGGCAGATCGCTCTGCAGCTAATGGTGTGCTGAAACTAGAGGATGCTCCACATCAGCCTGACTTCGATGAAAGAAATGCATAGAATCCAGAATCCTTAAATATAGGAACCTGATACCAACAACAGCTAAAGTGTGAAAAAGTTTCACCGGGACCACGGAGAATGAGTCGGGTTGGACAGACTGGTATGCCTGGAGCCCAGAGTTGGTCTTATGCCAATAAACTTCTGGGGTGAGGCCTTCTTGTAATCAGGCCAAGGATTATTTCCCCGTTTTTCCCATATTTTTCTGGACCTATGCAAACAACGGAGATTGCCACTGTCACACCTTTACTATTTTTTAATACTTATCCTTTAAGAAAAAAAAAGTTTACTGAACTTAAAAACAAATAACTAGTAGAATGCCTGTCTCGAATACAGGCAGGGGATGGGAAGGGGGGAGGGAGAATATTACACTGGTGAAGGGGGATGTTCTGTTTGTGACTGTAACCCAACTATTATCATGTTTGTAATCATGGTACTTAAATAAAAAAATAAAAAATAAAAAAATAATAATAAATAATAATAATAAAATACTGATCTTGTCAACCAATTTCATGACAACTAAAATAATTCAAGCAATCCTCCTTTGATTGAAACAATATGCTAGTCATTGGTTACATATTTATTGTAATAGCTTGCCAAGACATCTAAATTAAAATGGCAATTGGAATAATTAAAAATAAATAAAAAAGAAACTGTGGTACATCTACACAATGGAATTCTAAGCAACTTCAAGAAAAATTTGCTTATGCCTGGATGGACTACTCTGAGTAAATTGAGTCAGTGTGGGAGGGATAGACATAGAATAATTACACACATTTCTCAGATAAAAAGTATGTAAAATGATAGTACTGTATAGTAGTTATATCCAGAGACAACAGAGATGAGGACTAAGAGGACCAGTCAGTCCATGGTAGTCCATGTAAACCAGTTGTCCATTCTACATAGAGTAAAGCAGTGCACTTAGGTTAGAGAAGGGAGCACTATGACAATGATAGTTGGAACTGATCACTATGGACAAAAACTGGGTTTTCAAAAGAGATAGAGTGATATGTACAGTATGCCTTTATTCACAATAGTAAATACACAGTGTCTAAAAAAAATAATAGAGAGAAAAGTAAAATGCCTACCCTAGAAGTAGGCAAGGGGGATGAGAAAAGGGAAATCGAGGACATTGGTCACAGAAAATATGCACTGGTGAAGGGTGGTGTACATGGTAAGCCGGAAACCCAATTATAAACAATTCTGTAACCAGTATTTAAAAGAAAAAAATAATTAAAACAAATAAAATTAACTTTAATAGATCTGAATATTGTTTTTTTTGTGGTTATAAGCATATAAAGATTTTTTAATATAATTTTTATTTTGATCATAGTGACTTACATATTGTTGACAATAATATTTTAGGTACATATTTACAAAAAATCAGGGGGGATTCCCATCGCCAAATTGTCCTCCCTACACCTCCGCTTCTGTCCTACCTCCCATTTCCTTTTCCCTCACCCCAGGGTGGCTAGAATATGTGGTTCCCTCTGTATCTAACCCACTACTTAGTAGTCTTGCACCTGTTTGGTCTTGATGCCTCCCTTATTTCCCCCTCTAACTGGAGGCAGGACTAGCTAGTTCAAGTTGCGTGGTTTTGTTTGAAAAAGAGAAAAGAAATAAACTGGGGTAAGAGTCTAATACCCCGAAAATGGGCGGAGTCCTTCTAAAGGCTCTCATCATCAATTTGGGAGATGGAGTTTTAAAGTCACCAAATTTTAATAAAATACATAGCTTAGAATATAATTATGTTAATCAAATGATATTATAATATGAACTCTTGAAAAGAATCATTATTTAAATAGACTACAAATCTAAGGTATTTTGTAATGATTTTTTAAATGTGTTTAAAAATTAAGTAACAATAATATTTTATCTTTAAGCACCTTAAACCTTTATTTTAAAAAATCAATTGCAACCAGGGCTGGAGCAATAGCAGAGTTGATAGGGCATTTGCCTTGCATGCAACCAATCTGGGTTTGAGCTCTAGCATCACATATGGCCCCCTGAGCCTGCAAGAGTGATTTCTGAGTGCAGAGCCAGTAACAACCCTTCCTTAGTGGCACTGGATGTGGCCCCCAAAATAACAACAAAAATCATTTGTATCCAAACTGTGTTTATTTTGATTATTTGCATATCTTAATTGTAAATGGTTGGCTTCATTTAATAATAATTTTACATAATGAAATTTAAATCTTGCTTCTATTATAGTATATTATTGTGATAGTTACAGATTGGACTTCAGCTCTGTTCCATACTGTCATAAAGTGATTCGACTTTTTCAAATCTAGTGTTACTGCCTTCCTTTTGGTACTCAGAGTCTTTTCTCTTCAACCTAAAAAATAGAGTAAGAAGGACCGAGCAGTGGCACAGCAGTGAAGTGTTTGCCTTGCCTGGGCAAGCCTAGGATGGACTGCAGTTCGATTCCCCAGAGTGCATAGCCAGGAATAACCCCTGAGCATCATGGGATATGGCCCTAAAAATAAAAAACAAAAAAAACAAAAAAATAGATTAAGAGTCTCACAGGTGATTTTTTTCATGAACAAGCTTAAAATCAGCACAGAACTTCTTGCATGCTTGCATTCAATTGACCAAAGCAATCACATAGCTGCTCCTGATTTTAATTTTAATTTTAATTTAATTTTATCTATTTTTTTTGTTTTGGGGTCATATTTAGCTGTGATTAGGGTTACTCTTGGTTCTGTACTCAGGGATGACTTCTAGTGGGTTTAAGGGACCATTTGTGATGGTGGGGATCAAACCCGGGTCAGTTGTGTGCAAGATAAACTCTACATGCTGTATTATTTCTCTGGTTGGCAACTCCTAATTTTAAAGGGAGCTAAAACCTATTGTTTAGCCATGTACGAAGGAAGAAAAAAATAAGAATATTAGTCAACCCACCATTCTGGTTACCAAATATATGGTTTCAACTTTTTTCACATAGAAGTCATTAACTCAAGGAACATTAACCCAAGAAAACGTAACTCAGGAAACACAGCCCAAAATTCCATATGGTCACTATACAGAGTTCTAAATCAAAGGTCTCTGAACAAAAAGAAATTCTTTATTAGTTTCAATGTGGTCCCTAATTACCTTGTTAACTATAAATCTGCTTACCATGTTCCAAATACATGCAACATATAAAAAAAAGAAGGAAAATATTTCCTTAATTCATAGCAAATTTGGAAATCATGAAAGCCTCTTATTTAGAGGACTGAGAAATTTCTTATTCAAAGTCTTTTCTTTTTCATTGTTCTCTGCAGTGTGGCAACAAAAGCCATTCTTTCTTATTTGTAATATCCTTGCATATGCCTTCCTTGTGAATTTTATCATTTTCAAAATTCACTTATTACTTACACAAGATCAGAAATCTCAACTAGGATTGAAATCTAGAAATCTAGAACTAGGGTCCTTTCTCTCAAAAACTTGGTAGATTGCCAAGTGTACACAAATATCTAATATCTAAGAACTGACTAAGCAAAATATGTAAAGACATATTAGAAACTATGAGTAACTATTAAATGAAAACAAAGAGAACACCAATACATAGAAAAGTATTTATAGATTTGTAGAATTAACATTATGAAAATGATCATCCTATTAAATGCTTCATAGAGACTCAATAGAATATCCATAAAATTTTTTATGATTGTAGTTAGGGAGATAGAGTAGTGGGCAGGGCTCTTATTTGCATGAGTAACCTAGATTTGATCGCCAAATTTGTAAGGTCCCCCAAATCCTGCTAGGAGTGACCTCTGAGCATAGGTTAGAACTGAGCATATATGTTTGTGGTCCAGCCATCCCCCCTCAAATAAAGAGATTATGAAATATACAAGAATAATCATTCATTTTTATTGTAGCATGTTTTTTAATTGAATACTCTAATTTAAATCAGTCAAATGAATCATTGGCCCAAATAGCTTGCTGCTAAATCTAAATTGTTTAAAACCGCTATGTAAAACTAGGGCAGCTTGACCATATTTTTAGATTACAATGTCAATTACCATAGTTGAGAAAGTACAATATGCTTACTGTGATAAGTAATCCTTTTATGATATAAGTCTGTATATATCGTTCTGATTTAGTATATGAGATTAAAATGGGTATGAGAAATAAAGGATATGTGGCGAGTATTAGTTACCTCTTTCGTTTATGTTATCTTAAAATCATACAGCTATTTCTTTATTGAGTTTCACACTAGTGTTTTCAGCCAATTGGCATTTCTTGGTCACTTATGATAAATTAGGGATATTAGTAGATGGCAGAAATCAGCAAAGCATGAATCTCAAAATGACATGTGCAACAGATGCTTGGGAGCATAAGGAGAAGATCTTGATAATGTCCATGTGATGGACCAGAGTCCATGACTAAGGAGCAGTTATGTATGGATTTGGCACTGAAAGGTGGAAGTGGTGATAAAGATAATAAAGAATGAAAGGCAACTTGGGTATTGGTGAAGAGCTGGGAATTTGTAGTGCTATAAGATTAGAGGTGTAGCAAAAATTAAATATAGATATTAGCCACAAACGTTTTGTGTTATATGCTAGAGAAGTGTGAAGTTTATTCTGAAGTCTATGATTAAAGGAAGAATTTGTAAAGCAAAGGAGTAACATTAGGTGTGTAAGAATATTATTTATTCCTAAGAATTTGAACAATAAATTGGAGTTGAGAGAAATAGAAATGGGGGCACAAATAGAAAAGTATTGACTTTCCTTTTCATCTAATTAAATGACTATGATAAAGAATGCATTATTCATTTATGATGAATTTTAATCAGGTGTTAATATAATTATCTTGAAGTTATTTCAGCTAATGATAGTAATCAGTGGAGAATTAAAGTTATTTGGATAGTTTTTGTTTTTAGTTTTAATGATTAAGAGAATTTTTTTTCTAAAGCATATACTTTAGTATAAAGTAATACATATAATTATAGCTTAGTGGAAGTAATGGGGGTAGAGTAGTAAGGATTGGGGCCAAGCTAGTAGTGTTCAGGGCATACTCCTAGCTCTGGGATTGAGGGTCACTCTCTTTTGTTTGTTTTTTTGTTTGGGGGCCATACCTTATGATGCTTAGGGTTTACTTCTTCTGCATTCAAGGATTATTCTTGTTAGGGCTCTGGAGGTACTACATGGAATGGCGGATCACAAGCAAGTCAAGTGTTCTACTACTGTACTTAATTACATTTCAAGAATCTTTCTTTTTTGTTTGTTTTAATTTTTTTGGTTTGGGGACCACATCCAGCAGTGCTTAGGGGTTACTCATAGCTCTCTACCCCAAAACTACCCCTGGAAGTCTTGGGGACCATATAGGGTGCTGGGGATCAAACTCAGGTTAGCTGCCTACAAGACAAACACCTTGCCACCATGATATCACTTCGGTCCTGCAAGTATCACTCAATAGTGTTTGTTAGACCATTGTTGGTGCCAGATATCAAACTAAGGTCAACTGCATGCAAGGCAAGTGCTGTAATCCTCCTGTAATCTTTCTCTGGATCATAGCTTATTAATTTTTATGTAAATAAATTCAACATAATTATTATGTCTAAAAATGAAGTAAATTAAAATTATCATAGCTTCTCTGTTCTTTTTGTTTTAAATATTCTTTGATTTATTTTTTAATTTTATTTTGGGTACACATCCAGCAGTTCAGGGCTTACTCCTAACTCTGCACTTAGGGAATCCTTCTGCTGAGTTTGAGGGATCATATGAGGCAGGGGATTGAACCCTGGTCAAACATTTGCAAGATAAACTGTATACCACTGTACAGTAGCTCTAGTTTCTGTTTTATATTTTTATATTCTTAAATGATTAAGAAAAGTAGCTAAACAGCAAAATTGTTCAACTAAAGTTACTCAACATGTGAAGTCAGAATTTTGGTACCCAGCTGATGAGCTTATAAATATTTCAATAACACTGATTCAAGGTTTTAAATTGTTATGCAATTATATTAATTTTCTCATTGAACAAGATTGAGAATGATTGCTAATAGTTTTTGATGTTTATTTTGCTCTGGAGATTATGCTTAGTACTTTATTTATTTATTTTTGTTTTTGATGCCATATTCAGCTGTTCTCAGGGCTTTTTCCTGGCTTTGTACTCATGTATCTATGAGCACAAGGCTTTTTGCCTTGCAATGCTCAGGGGTCTATATAGTGTACTCTACCCACTGTACTATCTTTTGAGCCCTTAGATAGTACTTTATGAGTTGCCTAAAGAAACCCTCACGGGGCTGGAGAGATAGCATGGAGGTAAGGCGTTTGCCTTTCATGCAAGAGGTCATCGGTTCGAATCCCAGCGTCCCATATGGTCCCCCGTGCCTGCTAGGAGCAATTTCTGAGCATGGAGCCAGGAGTAACCCCTGAGCACTGCCAGGTGTGACCCAAAAACCACAAAAAAAAAAAAAGAAACCCTCACAATGACTAAATGAGATGCCATAGTCATTTCCTTTTTCTTATAGGCTAAGTGACTTATACAAGTTCATACAACTATTGGGTGCTACTCTGAATATCAAGGTGATCCCCTCCCCATTCCAGCTGACAAGTCACAACACTTCAATGCAAGGGAACAAGGATGCAGAGTTGCTCAAGCTTTGAGATTACTGGGGCAGTACAGCAGTGTTGGGACATCCAGATCTTCATTTGAGATGCTCAGGGGACCATGTCGTGTCAGGACTGAGCCAGGGTAGATCACATACAGGGTGTGCATCCTAACCTCGGAATATCTCTTAGGCCCCTAAAATTTACGTTTCTAACTTGCAGGTAAAATTATGAAAGTCAACATTATCAGCAATGCACAAGTGAGGTTAAATTCTTAACCACTGTTTTATATGGCACCCAACTCGCTCTGTTATGCCTAAAGTGATAATAGTCTTTGTCTTATTAAAATATATATTCAAATATAAAAATAATATTATATAAATAATAATATATAATTTATATATATAATCTTCTACAGAGCACCATTAAATAGCTTTATTCTTTTTCAAGAATTCCAGTTTGGGGCATATAAATAAATGTCCAGCTTAACAAAGCTAATATAGAGTAATAGTCATTTATTTTATTATACAAGTAAATCTATATTTATTGATTAGTTAAGTAGCTGCTTTCTAAATTTTTGTTTTTGCAGACAAAAGACACTAAATAAATCATCTCCCTAATAAAATTAAAATTAACTCAAAGTGTTTTGAACTGCTGTCGAAAAACAACTGCTTTGGCTAATAGTTCAGAATTATTGACTGTCAAATTCAGTGATATGCATGCTCTCCTAATAAAAATTCAAGTCTCTAATGGGTGTACTTTATGGAAAAGCTGAACTCATAAATGATAGCTTGAGTCAAGTAGCACAGGCCAGCTGATTATAAAAACTTAAGCATCATGGTATAGTGCTGTAAATTCAAAATAAAAAATCAATGAAGCCAAAGGTTCACAAATATATTTGGCATTAGATGCCTCCTTGTGCTATTTTAACATACCTCACAAGGTTATAGTTATAACTAAATAAAATATTGCAAAAAAAAGTCCTAGGCACATAATAAGTATTCAGAAAGTTCTGTTTTTTTCTCCTTTTGATCCACTTTTTTTCCTTTAATAGATTTTAGTTTCTGAAAAAAATCCAGGGCCCATGAATAGCCACTCCGTAGAAAAAGCTTATTCATACCACCTACTCTTGTAAAACTGAATTGAATTTACCAGGCACAATTAATTAGCCATGAAAGTCAAAAAATTATTTCAGTTAAAAACATACTCTACTTGACAAGCTGCACTATTTTGCATATTTAGTTTCTAGTAACACGCAATGATTGAAGTCAATGGTTTTAAAAACATATGTTTTCAAAAACCCACATTTTGCCCAGACATGAGAGACCTGAAACTGATAAAGAAGCACTTACCTGTCAATTTGGATTCCTTTCTCTTAGGGAAAGTGGCTACTTCACTTTTTACCAGAAGATGCAGAAAGAGTTGATGTTATTTCCACTTAACCAGCAAGGATATAGTCACACGGCCAGAAGATAATACAATGGGAGATCTCTTGCCTTGTACATGCTGAGTCCGGTTCTATCTCTGGAATGCATTTAGACCCCCTGCACTGCTAATTGTGATTTCCTAAGCACAGAGTCAGAAGTAATCCCAAAGTACATTGGGATAGTGTGCCCACTATTCTCCCCAAAACAAAATGTGGTCACTGGTGACTGCTTAGAGAATTAGAAATTCTCTAGTAGTGTGATCACAAGTCCTGCTATATTCCGAGGTCAAGGCACTAAAAAAAAAAAAAAGTGAAAGTAGTAGATATTAGGATTCCATAACCTACAGAAGCCAGAAGAGGATCAGAAGCTTCTATGGCAAGAAAGATGAGAGTAAATGTACACTCAGATTTGTGCAGAAATCTCCGGAGCCAAGAGAGGTTTTGGATACTGATGCTGAATCAATGTTCTGGGAAATGACTTCACCCAGAGTAGTGCTTGAGGTCCCAAATGTAGTGTAAAAACAAAACAAGCAAATAAATAAATAAATAAACCATGACTGAGGAAATCAAGTGACCTGACAAAGAGAATTCCGTCCACATTTGGAGTATAGTTTGAAAGGAAAACAGGGAGACCAGGCCAAAGGAAGGCTCTTAGAATTATCAGTTCTATATTGAATGAGCAGGAAAAGGTGGCAGAAATGGGTTCCGGAGTTATTTTAAGAGTTAAAATGAGGGACTTAAGAACTATTATAGGTATAATAATAATAGTATATTATAGGAATAATATAATAGTTGCAAGTAGAATTTTAACAAAAAGAATCCTAACAAAATTTTAGAATTCTCTATCAGTTTTCATCAAACACACTGTTATTACAAATAGATCTCAAAACATGTAATGGTTCAAAGGTAATAGAAGTTTATTTTCATGCACATAACAATACCAAGGCAGTTGCTGCTGAGAGAAATTGCTCTCCTCTGCACAATTTTGGAAACTCAGGTTCCTTGAATCAGTAATTACTTTTTTTGTTGTTACTGGCTGACATGTACCTAACAGAAATTATTCTATTATTAAGTGTATTTCCAACTACATAGAAAGGAATCAAGGAAAAAATAAGTCAAATTGCATATAATAAATAAGTTATAAAACTGTCTTTAAGAGAAAATATCTATAAAAATAGCATCTTAGGCATTTTAGTAGCATTTGGTTGAGAGTTTAAGAAGTTAAAATTATGCCTACTCCACTAGTTTTCTACAATAATTTTATTGTGTCTTTATAATATTTTTCCAAATCACATATAGTAACAATTTTTGTCTCACGAGAAATTCATCATTGTTTGCTCCCAAATGAAAAGAAAACAAATATTGTCTTCACATATAAGAAAGGTTTTATGGTTGGCATGACAAACCTTTGTTTCTTTAGAGATTTACTTTTATGGAATTTTTATCTGTCAGGAGCATGAATGAATGTGAAATCCTTTACCTTGTGGGGCTGAGAGACAGTACAGTGGGTAGGGTGTTTGCCTTGCACATGGCTAACTGGAGTTTGATCGTCAGTGCCCCATATTGTCCCCTGAATTTGCCAGGAGTGATCTGAGGGCAGAGCCAGGAGGAAATCCTGAACCTGGCCCAAAACACAAGTAAAAAAGAAAAAGTAGAAATCCTTGACTCTCTGTGGGAATATTGAAAAACCCACTCATTTTGAAAATTTCACAAACAAGATATAAAAGAGGTCACGTGGATCTGAAGATTTGTAATCAAAATCAAAATAAATTTTTGAAAAATTAGGAATATTTTTAATATAATTTTTATTTTGATCATAGTGTCTTACATATTGTTGACAATAACATTTTAGGTACATATTTACATAAAATCAGGGGGGATTCCCATCCCCAAATTGTCCTCCCTACCCCTCCGTTGTTGTCCTACCTCCCATTTCCTCTTCCCTCACCCCCAGGGCGGCTAGAATATGTGGTCCCCTCTGTATCCAACCCACTACTTAGTAGTCTTGCACCTGTTTGGTCTTGATGCCTCCCTTATCTCCCCCTCTAACTGTAGGCAAGACTAGCTAGTTCAAGTTGCGTGGTTTTGCCTGAAAAGGAGAAGATAAATAAACTGGGGTAAGAGTCTAATACTCCCAAAATGGGTGGAATCCTTCTAGAGGCTCTCATCATCGATTTGGGAGATGAAGGAGAGAAAGAAGGTGAAACACTCCACCAGTACCAAAAAAAGTGTCAATTATCCAGTGAGGACTCCAGCTATATCGATAAGCACCACAAAAAACAGCCGAAAAACAAAGCAAAACAGACAAACAAATAAACAAAAAACAAAACAAAAACAAACAAACAAACCAAAAACACGCCATGGTCTTGAAATAAGAAACATGGCATAGCACATAACGAAGGAAAAGAAAAGAATAGAAAAAAATAAGTATAATTGGGGACGACGATTTCAATAATCACACCCAAACAGAGAAATCGACCAAAATAGATAGGTAAATAAAAATAATAATAACAATAATAAATGAAGGTAAAAGATATATATGTATATATATACACACACATATATATACCTATATATAAAATACCAAGGGAAAAATTAGGAATTTTTAAGAACTTTAGTTGAAATGGACTTGTTTGGGGACTTTTGTAGTGTTGGTCATCAAAAGCTGTGTTTCTTCTGAAACCGTTCTATCTCTGCCATAACCTATTGACTTCAACTTTGATTTGTTTTATTGTTCACACCTAATATTTGCATTTATTTCTCTTTTTAAATTTTTATACTATTTTCACTTTTTCTTTATCTATCACCTTCATTTCCCTCCTAATATGAAAAAAATTAATTTAGCACATTTTCAAGTCGAAAATTAGTTACTGTTCTTCAAACAGTAATAGCTGTTTCTGTTTCATTATCTAGGTTTAGAATAAAGTTTGTTTAAATTTGTTAACCAAGAGGATCATTTAGTTGGACAAATATAACTAGCATCAACATTACGTGTCTATTCTATCATTAATAGTAGTTAAAGGAAAGAGACTGCCACCTTGTGTCTGCACTGCTTATTGCTACACCAAAAAAAACCCTTTCAAAGTTTAGTAATATTTTGTATTTAAAAGGAAATTGAAATCTACAACCACACATGATATTAAAATTCCCCTCATCACCCTGACTCCAAAATTTAAATGAAAATAACAAAATCAAACCATGTGTTAGAGACATAAATGTCTATGAACATATCATAAAGCTATCTTTTGTAATCTATCTGACCATGACCATACTCTATAGACAGAAATAAACACCTGGTACTACCAAAGTCTGAAAAACTCTAAAAATTTTGTGCCATAGAAATTATGATTAAAATAAAATAATAATGTTAGTAAGTTATATTTATGCTAAGTATGCAAAGATTGATTAATTACATAACGCATTTTATTTTATTTACAATATATTCCTTTTATATTTATATTTTATATAATTTTAATTTTATAAAATGTTTTAAGGTTGACCTTGGTTCAGCCAATAGTATAATTGATAGAAAATGAATTAACCTGGAACTAGAGAATAGTTATTTGGTAAGAGTTGTCGCCATCATGTGGTTATAATATATACTGCAACAAAATAGCACAAGAGTATAAACTTACGGAGTTTTGTTTTAGTTTACGTTATTAAATCAACAGTCACAATACCTTTTAAAAATAAGATAATATACTCATAAATTTTATAGTATATGACTTATTTTATAATTCTTAAATTTTGTTGCATATTAATAAAGTGTTAGAGGCTTGGATTTTCCTTATGCTAAAATAAATTGGGTTCACTATCACAATAGAAGAAACTCCAAATCATGAGAAACTTTGATAGGTAGCTCTCAATATAAAGATAGAACTTCCAAATGAGAGAATTAGATTATAATTTATAAAGGATGTCGGCAAAAGCCGGCTCCCGGTGTGTGACACCAGGCAGGGAAAATCCGCGAAAGTACACCGGCCCAGTGGGGCCCAACTGTGAAAAACTGTGAGTGTGACCTATCTATGTCTGTCTACTGTCCTCTTGCGTGAAACTCTTGCGAGTGGGGCAAAAAGAGCCTCCAGAAACCTCGCTCGCCCAGACGCCATTTTCAGGGAGGGACTTCAGAGCATAAAAACCGGCTAACCTTTGCAAAAGCTGGCTCCCTGTGTGTGACACCAGGCGGGGAAAATCCGTGAAAGTACACCGGCCCAGTGGGGCTCAGCTGTGAAAGACTGTGAGTGTGACCTGTCTATGCCTGTCTACTGTCCTCTTGCGTGAAACTCTTGCGAGTGGGGCAAAAAGAGCCTCCAGAAACCTCGCTCGCCCAGACGCCATTTTCAGGGAGGGACTTCAGAGCATAAAAACCGGCTAACCTTTGCAAAAGCTGGCTCCCTGTGTGTGACACCAGGCGGGAAAATCCGCGAAAGTACACCGGCCCAGTGGGGCTCAGCTGTGAAAGACTGTGAGTGTGACCTGTCTATGCCTGTCTACTGTCCTCTTGCGTGAAACTCTTGCGAGTGGGGCAAAAAGAGCCTCCAGAAACCTCGCTCGCCCAGACGCCATTTTCAGGGAGGGACTTCAGAGCATAAAAACCGGCTAACCTTTGCAAAAGCTGGCTCCCTGTGTGTGACACCAGGCGGGGAAAATCCGCGAAAGTACACCGGCCCAGTGGGGCTCAGCTGTGAAAGACTGTGAGTGTGACCTGTCTATGCCTGTCTACTGTCCTCTTGCGTGAAACTCTTGCGAGTGGGGCAAAAAGAGCCTCCAGAAACCTTGCTCGCCCAGACGCCATTTTCAGGGAGGGACTTCAGAGCATAAAAACCGGCTAACCTTTGCAAAAGCTGGCTCCCTGTGTGTGACACCAGGCGGGGAAAATCCGCGAAAGTACACCGGCCCAGTGGGGCTCAGCTGTGAAAGACTGTGAGTGTGACCTGTCTATGCCTGTCTACTGTCCTCTTGCGTGAAACTCTTGCGAGTGGGGCAAAAAGAGGCTCCAGCGGAGCACGGCTGCTCCGCTTCGCGACGCGGCCATGCACTGAAACTTTCTAAGGAAAGAACTCCATTGCAACAAGAAGGAAAAATCACACTAAGAACGGCGCTATATCACAGAAGCAAACATTTCTCTTCGGACTGTCTTCTCTGTTGCATGCTCAGGCCTAAGATTTGACCCAGTGTGAGGCTTCATCCACAGAGGACTCCCCTCTTTTAGAGGCAAGTCAGCCCATCCAGAAAGAGAGGAGCCAGAGGAGTGTGCTGCCTGCATCATATAGACAATGAATACCACCACATCACGTAGAAAAACCCACAATACAAGTGTGACAATGGGGAAACAACACAGGCCAGCATCAGACATAGAGAATGAAGATGACAATTCTGAGGACCAGATAATGACCAACCAACTAATCAACCTCTCAGATAAGGACTTTAGACTAGCAATATGGAAGATGCTCAACGGACTCCAAGAAACCATGGATCGAGTTGAACACAACACTAATAAGAACCAAGAAAATATGAAGACAGAAATCACAAAACTCCAAACTGAAATAACATGTCAACTAACAGGACTGAAAAAGTCAGTAAACGAAGTGAATGACAAAATGGATAAGCTCTGGGACAGGGTATCAGAAGCTGAGAATAGACTTGGTGCTGTGGAAGATGAGATACATAACAATTCCATACAGCAGGAGAGATTGAACAAAAAACTTAAAGCAAATGAGCAGACAATGGAAAAATTAGTCAAAGAATGGGAACAGATGAAAATAGAAGTCTATGATAAGATCAAAAGAAACAACTTAAGAATCATTGGAGTCCCAGAGACCCAGGAAGAAAATTTCCAGGAAGAATCAATGGTCAAGAACATCATTAAAGAGAAACTTCCAGAGCTAAAGAATATGTGTGATCAAATCCTGCATGCCCGAAGAGTACCAACCAAAAGAGACCCCAGAAAAACCACCCCAAGACACATCCTAGTCATAATGACAAATCCCACAGATAGAGACAGAATTCTGAAAACAGCAAGATCAAAAGGGGAAATCACGTTCAAGCAAGCTTCCCTGAGATTTACAGCAGACCTGTCACCAGAAACGCTCAATGCCAGAAAGCAGTGGTGGGATATTGTGACAAGACTGAATGAAATGAATGCTTCACCCAGAATACTATACCCAGCAAAACTCACTTTCCTGTTTGACGGAAGAATACATGGCTTCACAGACAAAAAACAGCTCAGAAACTTCACAGACATAAAACCAGTCTTAAGAGAAAAACTGAAAGACCTAATCTAAGACAAGACTACCCAAAAGACACACTAAATTTTGAAATAAAGATGGCGTTAAATCCCAGGACAATTCTTTCTCTCAATGTCAATGGACTAAATGCACCAGTTAAGAAACACAGAGTGGCTAAATGGATCAAAAAACTCAATCCAACCTTCTGCTGCCTACAAGAAACGCACCTGAATAGTCAGAACAAACATAGACTCAAAATAAAAGGCTGGAGAAAAGTTATCCAAGCAAACAACACCCATAAAAAAGCTGGAGTGGCCATACTAATATCAGATAATGCAAACTTTATACTCAGGAAGGTTTTAAGGGACAAAGACAGACATTTTATATTAATCAAGGGGTAGGTAGAGCAGGAAGAATTCACTCTCCTAAACATATATGCACCGAATGAGGGGCCAGCAAAATATTTAATACAACTGTTGACAAATCTGAAAAATAATATCAACAACAACACAATAATTGTGGGGGACCTTAACACGGCTTTGTCAACACTGGATAGGTCAACCAGACTGAAACCCAACAAGAATATACTAGACCTGAGGAGAGAAATGGAAGAAAGAGGCCTAGTGGATATATATAGGACACTCCATCCCCAGAAACCTGGATACACATTCTTCTCCAATGTACATGGGACATTCTCCAGGATAGACTACATGCTGGCACATAAAACATACCTCCATAAGATCAAGAGGATAGAAATTTTGCAGACTACCTTCGCTGACCACAAGGCTCTGAAATTATTTGTGAACTCCAAAGGGACTCAGAAGAAACACTTTAACACCTGGAAGTTAAACAGCCTCATGCTCAATAACCAGTGGGTCTGAGATGAAATCAAGGAGGAAATAAAAAGGTTCCTGGAAACAAATGACAATAAAGACACAAACTATCAGAACTTATGGGACACAGCAAAAGCAGTATTGAGAGGAAAATTTATAGCTTTGCAAGCACACATCAGGAAGGAAAAAGGAGCTTACCTGAGTAGCTTAATGACACAGCTAATAGAACTAGAAAATGCTCAACAAAAGGACCCAAGAATAGGAAGACAGAAGGAAATAACAAAGCTGACAGCAGAAATCAACGAAGTGGAAACTCAAAAAACAATCCGAAAGATCAACGAAAGCAGAAGTTGGTTCTTTGAAAAAATAAACAAGATTGATAGACCACTGGCAAACCTAACAAAGACAGAGAGAGAGAGAAACTTGATAACTCGTATCAGGAATGAAAAGGGAGAGATCACTACTGATATGACAGAGATTCAAAGGGTAATCAGAAACTACTTTGAAAAACTCTACGCCACTAAAAATGAGAACCTGGAAGAAATGGATAAATTCTTGGACTCTTATAATCTTCCACGGTTGAAGGAAGAGGATGTAGCATATCTAAACACCCCTATCACCATTGATGAAATTAAAACAGTAATCAAATGTCTGCCGAAAAACAAAAGCCCAGGTCCAGATGGATTCACTAATGAAGTCTATCAAACTTTCCAAGAGGAACTACTGCCAATCTTGGCAAGACTCTTTCATGAAATTGAACAAACAGAAACACTTCCAAATAGTTTTTATGAAGCCAACATCACCTTGATACCTAAACCAGACAGAGACGCTACCAAAAAAGAAAATTACAGACCAATATCACTGATGAATGCAGATGCAAAGATCCTCAACAAAATCCTGGCAAATAGGATTCAATGCCTCGTTAAAAAGATCATCCACTACGATCAAGTAGGTTTCATCCCAGGAATGCAAGGCTGGTTTAACATCCGTAAATCTATCAACATGATACACAACATCAATAACAAGAAAAATAAAAACCACATGATCATATCAATAGATGCAGAGAAAGCATTTGATAAGGTCCAACACCCATTCTTGATCAAAACTCTCAGCAAGATGGGAATGGAGGGAACCTTTCTCAATATAGTGAAGGCCATCTACCACAAGCCAGTGGCAAATATTATCCTCAATGGAGAAAAACTGAAAGCCTTCCCTCTAAATTCTGGCACAAGACAAGGCTGTCCTCTCTCACCACTCCTGTTCAACATAGCACTGGAATTACTTGCTATAGCGATTAGGCAAGAAAAGGATATCAAGGGAATCCAGATAGGAAAGGAAGAAGTCAAGCTCTCACTGTTTGCAGATGACATGATACTCTACTTAGAAAACCCTAAAGACTCTATCAAAAAGCTTCTAGAAACAATAGACTCATATAGCAAGGTGGCAGGCTACAAAATTAACACACAAAAATCAATGGCCTTTCTATACACCAATAGTAATAAGGATGAAATGGACATTAAGAAAACAACCCCATTCACAATAGTGCCACATAAATTCAAATATCTGGGAATCAACTTGACTAAATATGTGAAGGACCTATACAAAGAAAACAATAAAACTCTGCTCCAAGAAATAAGAGAGGACACACGGAAATGGAAACGCATACCCTGCTCATGGATTGGCAGGATTAACATCATCAAAATGGCAATACTCCCCAAGGCATTATACAGATTTAATGCCATCCCTCTAAAGATACCCATGACAGTCTTCAAAGAAGTGGATCAGACACTTTTAAAATTCATTTGGAACAATAAACACCCTCGAATAGCTAAAGCAATCATTGGGAAAAAGAATATGGGAGGAATTACTTTCCCCAACTTTAAACTGTACTACAAAGCAACAGTTATCAAAACAGCATGGTATTGGAATAAGGATAGGTCCTCAGATCAGTGGAATAGGCTTAAATACTCAGAAAATATTCCCCAGACATACAACCACCTAATTTTTGATAAAGGAGCAGGAAATCCTAAATGGAGCAGGGAAAGCCTCTTCAACAAGTGTTGTTGGCACAGTTGGATAGCCACTTGCAAAAAATTGAACTTAGACCCCCAGCTAACATCATGTACGAAGGTAAAATCCAAATGGATTAAAGACCTCGATATCAGCCCCAAAACCATAAGATATATAGAACAGCACATAGGCAAAACACTCCAGGACATTACAGGCATCTTCAAGGAGGAAACTGCACTCTCCAAGCAAGTGAAAGCAGAGATTAACAGATGGGAATATATTAAGCTGAGAAGCTTCTGCACCTCAAAGGAAATAGTGCCCAGGATACAAGAGCCACCCACTGAGTGGGAGAAACTATTCACCCAATACCCATCAGATAAGGGGCTAATCTCCAAAATATACAAGGCACTGACAGAACTTTACAAGAAAAAAACATCTAACCCCATCAAAAAATGGGGAGAAGAAATGAACAGACACTTTGACAAAGAAGAAATACACATGGCCAAAGGACACATGAAAAAATGTTCCACATCACTAATCATCAGGGAGATGCAAATAAAAACAACGATGAGATACCACCTCACACCCCAGAGAATGGCACACATCACAAAGAATGAGAATAAACAGTGTTGGCAGGGATGTGGAGAAAAAGGAACTCTTATCCACTGCTGGTGGGAATGCCGTCTAGTTCAACCTTTATGGAAAGCGATATGGAGATTCCTCCAAAAACTGGAAATCGAGCTCCCATACGATCCAGCTATACCACTCCTAGGAATATACCCTAGGAACACAAAAATACAATACAAAAACCCCTTCCTTACACCTATATTCATTGCAGCACTATTTACCATAGCAAGACTCTGGAAACAACCAAGATGCCCTTCAACAGACGAATGGCTAAAGAAACTGTGGTACATATACACAATGGAATATTATGCAGCTGTCAGGAGAGATGAAGTCATGAAATTTTCCTATACATGGAATCTATTATGCTGAGTGAAATAAGTCAGAGAGAGAGAGAAAAACGCAGAATTGTCTCACTCATCTATGGGTTTTAAGAAAAATGAAAGACACCCTTGTAATAATAATTTTCAGACACAAAAGAGAAAAGAGCTGGAAGTTCCAGCTCACCTCAGGAAGCTCACCACAAAGATTGATGAGTTTTGTTAGGGAAATAACTACATTTTGAACTGTCCTAATAATGAGAATGTATGAGGAAAATGGAGAGCCTGTCTAGAGTACAGGCGGGGGGTCGGGTGGGGCGAAGGGAGACTTGGGACATTGGTGATGGGAATGTTGCACTGGTGATGGGTGGTGTTCTTTACATGACTGAAACCCAAACACAATCATGTATGTAATTAAGGTGTTTAAATAAATTTAAAAAAATAAATTTAAAAAAAAAAGAATGTACTTAAAAATAGTAGGCCCACTATCAAAAAAAAAAAAGTAAAGACAAGAAAAGAAAAGGGACTGGAGTGGTGGCGCAAGTGGTAAGGCAAACCTAGATAAGCGGCTAACCTAGGACAGACAGCGGTTCTATCCCCCAGCGTCCCATATGGTTCCCCAAGCCAGAAGTGATCCCTGAGTGTTACCATGTGTGCCCCCCCAACAAAAAAAAAAAAGCAAATGGAAAGAAAAAGAAAGTTTCTCAAAGGAGAATAAAGCTTCTATGTGACTTAGTAAATCCACTTTTTGGTGCCTTTGCTTAGAATATACAAGCAACACAGATACTCAGTGGCAGATGAGTGGATAAAGTTGTGGATATGTACACAATGATATTCTATGCAACCATGTGAAAAATTAAATCAAGCAGTGTATAAGGAACTGGAGAATAATAAGTTAAAGCAAATTCAATCAGAGGGAAAAGTATAAATACTGGAGTTCTCAATCAACCATGGTATCCTGAGAAACAAGACCAGGAAATAGGAGATATCAAATGATGGTACACCTTGGCCCAGGATTACAGAACTGAGAATATGAAGAAAGGGGAAAAGTAGATAGGAAGGAAAGATAAGGTGGATTGAAGGTAACACACAGACATGGTTTGAGGGTCTTGGGCACTTTGGTGGTGGAGTGTTAGTTAACTGTACATCAGATACGTAGGTATTAACACTATTATAGACAAATTCCCCAACCTATTATAATTAAAGTTTCCTTTAAAATAAATAGTTGCCTATTTTAGATTTAGGAGGAAAATGAGTGGGAAGACGTCTATTTGATTCTCAGCATTGTATATTATCCCCCTGTATATTGTATATTAGGGTTCACTCCTAAGCACAGAGTTAGGAATAACCCTTGAACACATGCCAGATGTGACCCCAAACCCAGGATTTTGTGTACAAATAAAAAAATTAATTTAAAGCATCTAGGGGCTCTAAGCTAGGGTTAGAAAGAGTGATGTGGTGGTAGAGAAGAAATAATACAGTGGGTAGGGCAATAGGCCTTGCAGAACTGCCAATTTTGGTTTGATCCCAAGTACCCCAGATGAACTCAAAAGCTTGCCAGGAGTGATCTCAGTGCAGAGCCAGCAGTGAGCCCTCAGTTGTGGCCTGGAAACAAAATGAATAAACACAAAAAGGAGCCATTCAATTTTATCCCAGGCAGTAATGAAGTGAGGAGTGTCTGATAATGGACTTATTTACATGTATGTCTAAAGCCATCTTTCCTGCTCTTAACAACTCTAAAATTTGCTGGCATGTTGGTCACATCCAATCCAGGTCACCCTGTTTAAAAGTTTTTATGCTCCATAATATGTTTTCAGTATCCCCAAAAATATGCTCTCCTCATGTCCTCTCACCACTTCCCAAGGTTATTCCTGTCACAAACTTAGAATTGCCCTTTAAATCTAATTTAATCCTTAAACAAACCTTGTAGTTATTATTTCTTTATTATGCTCATTGACTCTAATGGCATCTTTTATTGTTATTATTTCTGGTTGTTCTGTAAGGGGTAGGGTGATAAAATATTCTAGTGTTATATTGCTGTTAATATATTTTCTTGACTCTATTAAAAGGTGCTTGCTATGCTATGCTTTGCTGACCCTTTGGCTCATAAATGTTGATAAGAGTTCTGAAACCTCTTGGCATATTGATCACTTGACTAGTATGTAATGTCTATCTCTTTTTATTAATTTTTTTGACTGGAATGCTATTTTCCTCTGATATAATTCTGATCAATCTTGATCTTTTAGTTTACCATTGGTTTTCAGGGTTTTTTTTTCCTAACCTTCATTCTGCTTTGGTATTTATTGTGAGTTTAAATGTGTCCTTGTAGGCAAAAATTAGTTGGCTTTTGTTTCCTAATCCTCCACACTCTCTGTGCCACTTTTTCTTTGTTTGTTTGTTTTTTGATTCACACCTGGAAGCACTCAGGAATTGCTGGCTCTATGCTCAGAAATTGCTCCTGGCAGGTTCAGGGGACCATATTAGATGCCGGGAACCACCATCCTTCTGCATGCAAGACATATGTCCTACCTCCATGCTATCTCCCCGGCCCCAATTCTCTGTGCCTTTTTATAGAATAGTTCAACTGACATTTATTGGAAGTACTGATATAAAAATATTTATTATTACTGATATCAAGATATTTGTTAGTTCTTTTTTATGAAAATTTTAGTTATTTTGTCAATCTCCTTTTTTGGAGAGTCCTCTCAATATTCCTTGAAGAATAGGTTTATTTTCAGCAAATGCCTTTAGCTAATATTTGTCTGAGAATGTTTTTATCACCACCTCAAATTTTATCACCACCTCTTCACCTTTTAGTGAAGAGGATTCTTGATTATGAGTTCTTTTAATACAGTACTTTGATAATATCATTCCATTCTCTTATTGTTTATAGGGTTTTGTTTGAGAAATATGGTGTAGATGTTATGTTGTTTCCTTGGTATTTGAGGTTTTGTTTAGCTCTTGTCAGCTTAATGAGTCTATCCCTTATGTTTTTCCATTTTGATTACATGTGTTGGTCTTCTATCTGGGTTTATTTTTATTTGAAACTCTGGGGCCTCCAAGTCTCCCTCATCAGATTATGGAAGTTCTAAATTATCTTCCAATATTTATTCTTCCTCTTTTTCTCTTTTTCCATTCCCCTTCTTCTGGAATTCTTAAGATTCAGAAGCTATTTCTTTTACTACTGCCAATTAAAAATATTGACTTTTCTTTATTCTTTTTATTCATTTATTTATTTTTGGTTTTGCTGCTATACCCAGTGGTGTTTAGGAGTTACTCCTGTTCTTTTTTTTTTCTTTTTTATAGTTTTTGGGTCACACCCAGCAGCTCTCAGGGGTTACTCCTGGCTCCATGCTCAGAAATCACCCCTGGCAGGCACAGAGGACCATAGGGGATGCCGGGATTCGAACCACCGTCCTTCTGCATGCAAGGCAAATGCCTTACCTCCATGCTATCTCTCCGGCCCCGTTACTCCTGTTCTGAGCTTAGGAATTACTCCTGATAGTGATCAGGGACCTCTAGGATTGGTGTGGATTGAATCCAGCTGCATACAAGGCAAATGCCCTGCCCACTTTACCTTCTTTCTGTATAATCTTCATTCTTTATTAATCTCTTGTCCATTAGTAATTAATACTTAGTAATATTTGTGTGGTGTGACTATTTCTAGGCTTCCATGCAAAAGAATGATTAACATAGCTCAATATTTATCTCTTGTATAGGGACAAGTGATCCATACGTGAAGTTTAAAATTGGAAGAAAGGAAGTTTTCAGAAGTAAAACCATACATAAGAATCTCAATCCAGTGTGGGAGGAGAAAGCTTGCATACTTGTTGATCATCTTAGGGAGCCATTGTACATAAAGGTAAGCCATTTTTCTTTTTTTCCCTAACACAATCTGACAAATAAATTCCTGCTTAGTGTTTATTATTATGTCTCTCTGATGAGACTTTTCATCAGAGAATCATTTGCGCACAACTCTAACCTCTTGGTATTGCGATAGAAATGAGACATGGGGGAGATGAGCCAGTGGGGACATTTTTCTTCAGGACTGTTCTATAGCTATTCCTGTAGAATAATGATGAAATTCATCTCTTGCTTAGTGCAGATAACCAATTTAATGCACATTGGAAAGATGTAGAAACAACCATCCATAAAATCCAGAAAGAAAAGAAGCTAAACAGAATTAAAGCTTTCTGTTTAAGAATTATGCTAAGAGATCTACTATTCTTGTCACAAATTAAAAAAGATAAGCTAATATAAGAAAATTAATTTACATTCTATTATATATTATAATATAAATATAATTACATATAAGTTATATGTATTACTATATTATATTTTATAATTTATATTACTCCAAATGAGAAAATAGAGTCTTATTATTTTGATATAGTTTTATTTTTAATAAGAACTTATTCCCAAGGAAGACAGCTCAATGTTTTAGAGTACATGCTTTGCATGAAAGAGCCCTAGGCTTTGATCTATATGATCACTAGGCCCCTAAGTATTGAGCTAAACAACAAAGAAAAAATTCTAAACAATAAATAAGGAAAATTTAAAGGACGACTTATAACATAAATTCCTTTTTTGTTTATACCTGAATTCCTTTTAAATTGTATGTCTTGATAAAAAATAACATTATAATAATAATTAAATTAAGTCATCTCCTTATGTCTCCTATTTGACTTTATTCAATGACCAATTCATTTTTTTACATTTTATCACAACATTTCATATTTCATTCTTTTCCCCACAAATAACACATGCACTTAAAGTCATAAAATACTGGGGTAGAGTGATAGCATAGTGGGTAGGGCATTTGCCTTGTATGCAGCCAGACCAGATTTGATCCCCAACATTCCATTTAGTCCCCCAAATGTGCCAAGAATGATTTGAGTGCAAAACTAGGAATATCACCTGTGTACTGCCAGTTTGGCCCAAAAACAAAACAAAAATATATTTTTTGTTTTTGTTTAGTTTTGTTGGTTTTGGGGTCACACCTGGAAGCGCTCAGGGGTTACTCCTGGCTCTAGGCTCAGAAATCACTCCTGGCAGGCTTGGGGGACCATATGGGATGCCAGGATTCTAACCACCATCCTTCTGCATGAAAGGCAAATGCCTTACCTCCATGCTATCTCTCCAGCCCCACAAATATATATTTTATAATATACAGCTGGAGAGATAGTAATCATGGCCAACCCAGGTTTTATTCCCATCATTTCATATGGTCCTTGGAGCTATCCAGAAGTGTATAGCCAGGAAATAATTCCTAAATTTGCTGTTTATTGCCTGAAAATTTAAGAAAAAAAAAAATCTCCTCTAATCCCCTCTCCAGAAGTCTCTGGAAACTTACTTCCTCTAAAAGTCTTTATTGTATTGCATCCATTTTTCCTCTCTCCATGGAAAGAATAAATAAACAAAAACATTTTATTTTAATTATAGCAGGTTCATTTTAATGTTGATGAGAAAATCACCAAAGTTTAAAGTGTATATGTTTATGTATGTTCTTATGGAAATAAAAGTTTCCCACTCACTTCTAAAGATTATCTCCTGAAGACATTGGCTAAAGCAAATTAATGGAGTAAAACTAGGGAGTAAGCTTTTTATTTATAATGTGTATTGGCAGAATTATTTATGTGAAAACCTTTGTGGCCAGCCCTTTTTTCATCAAAGGTAAAACTTTCAATAGATGTTTCTCCCTAAATTTTATCTCTATAGAGAAAGAAATATCAAATAAGGGAGAGAAAGTACTTTCATAGTAAGAAAACTGAGATATTTAAGTAGGAATTTGGAAAATTAGGAAGAGGAATGTAAAGGAAACTTTACCTCTATAAAGGTTTAGAAAAGATAATTTAGAACTGGAGAATATATAGAAAGGGAAGTAGATCTTAATAAAGACAGTACTTAATATTACTTACAGAAAAATATTGAAGAAGGGCTTATTTTAAATTATTTTTAATAAATTTATTTAAATTAAATGCATCACATAGTTGACATAACTGATCATAATACATTTGTTTTAAGATGACCAAAAGCAATGTTATTTAAAAAATATGGAAAATAGAAAGAAAAACTAAAAAAAAAATAGAAGAGAAAGGAAAGAAGAAAAAGTTCAGTAGCAAGTATATTTGTGAAAATTATTGTATCACCAATGAACTCATTAAAACAATAGCAGAAGGTTTAATAAGCTCTTGGTTTTTTTTTTTTTTAAGGATAAGCCTTGCATTTTTCCTTTAACAGGATATTACCTTTGACAGAACCACGTGTAAATCTCTTTTAAAGGATTATAAAATTCCACTTGATGTTGTCTGTGTTCTTTTACTGTTCTCTGTGTACAAGAATGAGTATTCATCAGGGCTGGAGCAATAGTTCTTGCCTTGCATGTAGCCAACAACCCAGTTTGATCCCTGTCATTACATATGGTTTCTCATGGCTTGCTAGGAGTGATTTCTGAGCAAAGGTGTAAATCCTGGGCACTACTGGGTGTGGCCCTCCCACACACATACAGAATGAGTGTTAATCTATGTAGAAATTCAAATATCAAACTGCTCATTTTAAAAAGAATATATCAAACTAAAAAGATAGTAGTACAGAGGTTAAGATATTTTGCCATTGGGGCTGGAGAGATAGCATGGAGGTAAGGCGTTTGCCTTTCATGCAAGAGGTCATCGGTTCGAATCCCAGCGTCCCATATGGTCCTCCGTGCCTGCCAGGAGCAATTTCTGAGCATGGAGCCAGGAGTAACCCCTGAGCACTGCCGGGTGTGACCCAAAAACCACCAAAAAAAAAAAAAAAAGATATTTTGCCATGCATGTGGCCAACACCAGTTCAATTCCCAACAGCAAATGTCATTCCTTGATGAGTAATTCCTGTCACAGAAGAAGCCCTAAGCACAGCCAAATGTGGCCTCAAAACAAAATCAGATATTTTCTAAATGGTTAAAATTCACATAGCTCTTCATTTTAATGAAGCAAATACTTTTTTTTAGCTCTGAAAGTTTCACAATATGGGCAGCTTAAAACAAGACTGCAGGTAACAGTCTTGAAAGACATAAGGTAGCAGTAGAAACTGAGAAGCAAAATGTAGTACCTCTAATTGAGACAAGTCACTGAAGTATACCATCTCCATAGCAATGCCCTAATATACTCTTTAAATAATAGAATAAGGTCAGCACTCATTTCAATTAAATTTAATATCAATTCTCCGTTGTCATATAACTCACAATGTTGTGCAGGATACAGTTGACACCAAGGGTTACAGAGGAAGAGACATAAGAGACATAGGAAGGGGGGGAAGTAATTCCACAAATTATTGCTTTTTTGCCTCTTCATGCCTTAGAGATCTCTGTACTAAATTAAAGTGATTTTCTAAATAATAGAAAGATTTGAACAATAAAAAAATAATAGGAAGAAATAAATATTAGAAAGAAAATTAATCTGGGCTCCTATTGCTGCTTCTAAAATAATCTTTTAAACAAAACGAACAGTTCCTTTAATAACTCATATCTTCAAATTTAATATTAAAAATAGTAAGCTCAGTCCAATTTATGACCTACATTGCAGTCATATTTAAAATTAATTTTAGTAGCAGTTTTCTAAACTGCTATAAAATTAATTAAAATAAATTGTATAATATAGCATTTTAAACAATAAAACAACTTAAAAAAAGAATCTCAACCATTTTAAGCCCTAAAACTCAGCTACAAAATAAAACACTACCATAAAGGCATGATACAGAACTACTTCCATTTGGTTTATGTAGGAAGAATGTGTGAAGTGATTGAGTGTTTGGTAGATGACTCTGTTTTCACAGCTTCATCATCGTAATAGCTGACATTTATTGAGCACAATGCTAAGTACCCACTTTATCTCATGTAATCCTTACAACCCAATGAGTAATCGTTCACAACTCCATTTTACAAGGGAATGAGGCTCAGAGAGATTAAGGATTTATTTATGTCCACTCACCAATTAGGTAACAGAATTTCTGTTTTCCACTAAAGATGACTAATTAGTATAGTCTTAGTTAAATTCCATCTTGCTTTGTTTGTTGTTTGCAGTGTCAGTTTGGACTAAAACTAGAGTTTAGTTATCTGTTTACAGTGAAAATGTTTCTTTTAAAACTCCCTAGACACTGGTGGTGGGAATGGCCCTAATTCGCTGTCACTATCTACCTTAAATATAACTGTGAAAGACTTGTAATTCACATTGATTACAATAAAAATGAAAAAAAGAATTTTACTTTAAAAAAATGTCCATAGAGAAGAAAACAAGTCATGGAAATAATTGCTGAGGAGAATTTTATATCCTGGGTCATACTATATGATCTGGATATCTTTCCAAATCCTATTCCCATTCCATTTACTCTTGCTATTCAAATCTTCTTTTTATTATTGACAGTCTAATTATCTTATATAAATAACAATTTCAACCACTGCTATGTTTATCAATTTAAATTCCATAAAATCAAAGTTTTGATACTTGACTTTATTCAGGGCTTACTTATGGCTTTGTGCTCAGTTAACATTCCTGATGTTACTCAGGGGACTATATGAGTTACTGAGGATCTAACCTCCATTGGCCACATACAAATCAAAAAATGCCCTGCCTACTCCATTAACACTCAGGCCCACAAAGTCACTGGTGACTTTAAACTCCTAGGACTATGAGGAGAAGTGCTACTGTTATGCATGCAACTTCTAAGGTTAACTAGTGTTTCTATCTTGTAAAATAGAGGAACCAGGAAAGAAAGAATTCCCTACATGGTTCACAGTTGATTTCCAAGTCTTTTATCTAGAATGTGTACCCAAGTTACATTTATTAATTTTTAGATATGCTTTGTTTCTGAGATTAAATACAAAAATCTGTATCTAACTCCTTAACCCTTCCAGGGCTAAGAAGAATATTGGGCTCAATATTTTAAGCTTTAGATTTCTTTTCTAAAATATAGAAATAATGACATCTTGTTCACTGAGTTGTGTAAGAATAAATTTAAAAATCTAAAATCATGTTTATCTTGGTTTTTAACATGCACATTAGTCAATAGTAATTGCATTTTTTATTACAGTAGAGTACATTTCCTCTTCTTTTCTATACTTTTTTCCTAAAATCTTTTGTCAATACTCTGTATTGCTGAAGCAATCCTTCATCTGACAAACAATTTATGTTGTTGAAACTAAGTAGAATAATTCTGATGTTTCCATTCTCACCCATGATTACGTCTTTGACAATTAATAAGAATTCAAAGTTGACATCTGGCATGAGGACAGTAAAAAAGATGAACCATGAAAATAAAAAGTTTGAATGTTAAATTATCAAGTAGTCATTTCACAGAAATCATAGCTCTGTTTTCTTATACATTTACTCCAGGTATTTTCATTGATTATTTTAAACATTAGTTTATATTCAGATGATACTGTACAAAAGAAAATTGATTATTTTTGTGTACATTTTATGTTGCAAAATATACTATGGTGGCCACTTGTAAATTCTGAATTATCAGTTACATGAAACACTCAAATTCATATGGTAGACCACAGAATAGCTCGTAATTTTAGTTATCTATCATTGGTGAATGAATAAATCTCAAAAGTGTAGTTGATCAAGAAGTTTATTTATTACCAGATTGTTGTGCTTTCTACAACAAACATACTCTTCCAAGATTATAGGTTAATCAAGTGATTAAAAATGGAATACTTTAAAGGAATTGGGGAAATTTATTGCTTAAATAATCCCTCTGTGACTTCAAATTCAAGAATTCTTTTGTGATGCAAAGTATTTATCTATATTTAAATATTAATTGTTACATACTGAGCTTATGTAAATTTAATTATACCTTGCTAGAGAGAAAAACAGTTATTGTATGTATTTATCCTATACTTTGCCCTCCAGCATTCTGACTAGAAATTGGGTATCTGAATGCTGAGCTATTGATTCTCTCATCCTAATGGATTCTCACATCCTGAAAAGTCTCATGGACTGAGTTATTCACTCAAGAACAAATCTACTTGCTTATGTTCATTAACTTCAACAAATAATGCAAAGACTTTTTTATTTGAATAGGTCAAGATACCATGATCGTATTGTGGTTAGTACTCGTATAATGGTTAGTACTCTGCAATGTGAAAAGTCAAGATGTACAGTTCTAATCTTCATCTAATAGTATTTTCCTTTCATCATCAAAACTTTCTCTAGTCTCTGTTTTTTTTTCAAACTCATATCTTCACAACACTTATCAAATTGTGTAATTAACTATCATCTGCATACTTCCTTGTTTAACAATTGTCTTCTCATAATACTATAAGCATCAGAGATGTCAGTTTTGCTCACAACTATTTGCTCGATCCTTAGCATAGTGTCTGGCATATGATAAATATTTAATTATTAGTTAAGCAAATAAATAATAAAACCATTAAAATAAATTTTTCCTTGTGCCATTTACTCAAGTTCTTTAACTTTTTAAATGATACTAATGTTGCTCTAAGAGATCTCTCCAACCTCCTTCCAAAACTCCATCTTTCTCAATTGCCCTCAATGCAGAGCAGACTTCATTTTTGGGTCTACACCACCTTTGCTCAGGAGTTACTCCTTGCTCTGCATTCAGGAATTATTCCTGGCAGGCTCTGGGGACCATGTGGGATGCTGGGGTTCTATATGGGACCTAATCACTGTGTGCAAAGTAAGTACTATATCACCCCAGCCCTGGGGCAGATTTCTTAAAACTCCTAAAAATGTGAATAGCTTGCTCCTCTGTTCTGGTCTGGAGTGTTTTCTTCTAGTGCAGATTAAGCCTTTTTATCATTTGGATCTATAAGCAAATGTACTTCCTCAAAGAGACCCTTCTGGACTCACTAGATAAACAGCAGCTCCCAACATCCTCTTTTAGATATCAAGACTTAAAGTGCCCATCATGGATGTATGTTTATCTGTCTAATTTATTATGCTTAATTTATCATTATTTATTACCCCATAAATGTTGAATGCAAGAGGTATTTTTGGAATATTTCTTCTCATTCATGTTATGTTGCAAGAAGGAGGTTGTGGAGGGAGTTCTGGGTGTGGGGCTAGTGTGCTGGTATTATTGGTTGAGAGAAAAATGTGTCTGAAACTTAAGCCAGCTGGAAGTCTTGGGAGACTCAAATGATCTATCTCAGGAAAAGAGTAAACCACTGAAATGTAGAATTCCATACCTACACACAGATGGATTCCTGAGAAAAAAGAAGCCAGGAATATAGGCTGTGATAGGTATTCCAGACTGACCCACCAGAAGTTGAATGCCTTTTCTCTGAAAAAGCCCTATTTACTCCTACTTGTGTAGTGAAGTTGGGACAAAGGGAGTTATGGAAAATATCCAGAATTAACCTTCTCCAAAATGTTACATTGGCTCATCTAATATGAGGAAGTCCATCTTCACTTTTGAGCAAGTATCTACCACTCTTTTCCTCCCGTCATTTCCTGCCCCCACCAAAAACAAACAAACAAACAAAAACACTCTTTTTACTTCGCTATTGGTCTCTTCTTTTCTGTGAGGGAAAGGCACAAAAAAAAAAGCAAAAAGCCCTGGTAAGATTTGGGGCTGACTAAAGATAACGGTAGTTAGAAATTATCACTCCGGACAAGAACTGGATGCTGAAAGGAGTTTAGTAATAACAACAGTAATATTGCAAACCACAGTGTCAAAATAAAGGAAGAGAGAGAAAAACAGATAAAGAGAGAGAAAAGAAAAATGCCTCTTAGGGAGGCAAGGGGAGTATGGAAAGGTAACTAAGGATATTGGTGGCAGGAAATGTTCTCTAGTAAAGGGTTTTGCACATTAGATGACTGAAACTCAATCACAAACAACTTTGTAACTGTGAAAATATAAACTGTATTATGAATAATCTCATAACTGCTGTGCTTAAACGAAGTAATTTTAAAAAAAAAAGATGAAGGGCTGTCTTTATTTTTCTGCAAATAGCAATCATCACTCAAGCCTGAGTCCTTGACTCCCTGAGCAATCAGGTGGTAGGGTACATCTCCCACATTCTGAAGAACAAATAAACATTGACAGTTTGACAGCTGACTTGTTGGCATGGGAGACATCAGGAGGTCTGTACCATACTGAGCCTCACTGAAAACTCTATTAGTCTTAGATTTACAGGTATTTCCATGTTTAACCAAAGGGGGTAGAAGGTAAAGCAATAGATTCCCTTCTTGAGATTGCCACCCTCTCTCCTCCTAGCCACTGAGAAAACCCTATTCTTCTGGTGGGAAAGGGGGAACTATTCCTTGTCTTTTTTCCTTTTTCCCTTCTGTTTTGTTGCTCATTGCATTTATAGTATCCCATAGTCATTGACTTTTGACAATAAAAACAACTGTATTATTACTTTCAAATTGCTTTCATAATGTCTTGATGTGAGGCCAGAGCAGGTAGGGCACTTGCCTTAAAGTTTAACAACCTGAATTCAACTCGAGCATCCAATATAGACCCCTAATCCCCACCAGAGGTATCCCAGAGTCAGGAATAAGCCCTGGCAATTCTGGGTTTGGCCCCCAAATGAAAACCACCACCATCAACATCATCATCATCATCATTACCACCACCATTATTTCCAAATATTGGTGTTTCACATCAGACAATTTATCTTTATGAAAATATGAAAAATCAGAATCATATTCTCACTACACAGAGCCTGGTGTGAATTTTTTGTATTTCATGCTAACATACTCTTGGTCATAATAATGCCAACATTTTTTCTATAATATGGGAACATACCCTAAGAAACATACCTGTTTCTCACAGTTTTGTTTTTTTTTTTGTTTTGTTTTGTTGTTGTTTTTTTTTTTTTTTTTTTTTGGTTTTTGGGCCACACCCTGTGACGCTCAGGGGTTACTCCTAGCTATGCGCTCAGAAGTTGCTCCTGGCTTCTTGGGGGACCATATGGGACACCGGGTGATCGAACCGCAGTCCGTCCTAGGCTAGCGCAGGCAAGGCAGGCACCTTACCTCCAGCGCCACCGCCCGGCCCCTGTTGTTGTTTTTTTTTTTTATTACTTTTTTATTTTTTATTTTTTGGAGTTTGGGTCCACCCGGCAGTGCTCAGGGGTTACTCTTGGCTCTACGCTCAGAAATCGCTCCTGGCAGGCTCGGGAGACCATATGGGATGCTGGGATTCTAACCACCATCCTTCTCCATGCAAGGCAAATGTTCTACCTCCATGCTATCTCTCTGATTGTTCACATTTTTGTTTTTGTTTTTGTTTTGTTTTGGGGCCACACCCAGTGACACTCAGGGGTTACTCCTGGCTATGCACTCAGAATTCGCTCCTGGCTCAGGGGACCATATGGAACATCAGGGGATTGCTGTCTTTCCTAGGCTAGTGGGGGCAAAGCAGACACCTTACCTCCTGTGCCACTACTCAGCCCCGTTTCTCACTTTTTTTTTTTTTTTTTTTTTTTTTTTTTTTTTTTTGGTTTTTGGGCCACACCCGTTTGACGCTCAGGGGTTACTCCTGGCTATGTGCTCAGAAATCGCCCCTGGCTTGGGGGGACCATATGGGACGCCGGGGGATCGAACCGCGGTCCTTCCTTGGCTAGCGCTTGCAAGGCAGACACCTTACCTCCAGCGCCACCTACCCGGCCCCGTTTCTCACATTTTTGTTGATCCATTGTATTTATTTTATTTTGTTATTCACCTTCTTTACAATTGTACTTGTTCCAAGTAAAGTCCGACAGAAGGCAAGAGATAAATACAGAATTATTTCTCGCATATGTTGCACTTAAAGATAGACAGCAAGGTAGAAACAAAGGTTCAAAGGCAAAATAGTGGGAAACTGATCCACATAATTTAATTGAGAAATGAAGGGCTGAGAGGAAAGGGTTATGGGCTTCTTGGAAAACAAAATGAACACACTAGTGATGAATGTGGTACTGGAGTTCTGTGCATAAGAAAACATTTTTTTGTTTGTTTGTTTTTCGGGCCACACCCGTTCGATGCTCAGGAATTACTCCTGGCTAAGCGCTCAGAAATTGCCCCTGGCTCGGGGGGGGGGGGGGGGTATATGGGACACCGGGGATCAAACCGCGGTCCTTCCTTGGCTAGCACTTGCACGGCAGACACCTTACCTCTAGCGCCACCTCGCCGGCCCCATAAAAAAACATTATTAATACTACTATAAACATAGAATCTCAAAAACTAAAATTAAAATTAAAAAATCAAATTTGCTATAAATCAATAATTTTTAAAAATTTAAGATGTCCTTTAAATATTTTGTGTGAACTCAATAATTCAAAGAACAAAAACAAATTGATTTTTTTTATTTCTCAGGAAGTTTTATTATTTTAGTGACAGACAACCAGCAATATATAATAAAAATATTTTCCCTTATGTTAATGTTGGAGTTATTTATTATAATACCTGTATCTTTTTATTTCTTAGGTATTTGATTATGATTTTGGGCTACAGGATGACTTTATGGGCTCAGCATTTCTGGATCTCACACAACTAGAGTTAAACAGGTAACATTGGAACTGTTTTAATGTCACTGTAGTTTGCTATGAAAGTAGGCCTATAAAGGGAAATTATCAGCAGGTCTGTTTCTAGTCATTGCACTGTCTCATAGCAGTGACTGATGCTAGACAATTTTCTCAAGTACATCTCAGTAGAACTCATGGTATATGGACCCTGACTACCAGTCAACAGAAAAATTCTTAGATATCTGCCTTGTCCTCGAACACTGCTAACCATCAGAAATACAGAAATGAAAAATATGTATTCCTTGTTCTCACATTGCCTAGATTGTAGTGAGGTATAAAAATACTCATGTCTATCATAAATATTAAAGAATAATATCCTTACATAGGAAACAAAATTTGTATAGTCTGCTAATTTGTGGGGGGTTTTTTTGTTTTTTGTTTGTTTGTTTGTTTTTTTGGTTTGAGGGATACATCTGGCAGTGCTCAGGGGATACGTCTGTGCAAAAAGAGCCAATCCTAGACCATGTAATACTGAGAATCAAACTCGAACCTCCTAATTTAAAATATTTATTTTATTCTACTGAGTTATGTCTCTGGTCCCTACACAATTCTTTAAAAGCAGTTAACTTTATTATCACTTGAAACAAAGTGGAAAATAATATCACCAGTAATCCTTGGTTACTATGGAATGCCCCTAAAGTAAAAGTTGATGATGGTTTTGCTTGGTTTTATTAGTTTATCATTACTTGACAATTTATAATGCTATGTAAATGCTATTAATTTTAATAATCACTTTTAATTATATTCTCATTTTAATACATCTTAATGTAAGAGCTATGAATTAATACTACAAAAATGGTTTAAAAAAAGAGTAAGTAGTGTTGTGTTGGAAATGAGACAATGAAATAATCTTTTGTTTGAGTTTAAGGGAAAAGAAAACACTCATGTTTTAGACAATCATGGCTCACCATGCATTTGTAGTAATATAAATAAGAAAGCAAAATCGATAACTACTTTTTGTTCCTGTAAATGTAGTTGAATAGAGAGATAAAAGTAATAACTTTTATTTTGTGAGTGTTAGTTTTTTTTTTAGCATAGTGGCAATCTTTGGTCTTTCATTAGGGAAGTCATCCTATTGAACTTCCTCTATTTTGTTTTGTTTTGGGCCACACTACCAGGGTTCAGGGGTTATTCCTGACTCTGCATATGCATCAGGGATCACTCTTGAAAATATCAGGGAACATATAAAATGCAAGAAAACAACTTGGTTCAACTTCATGCAAGGCAAACAAACATCCTATCCTCTATACTATCTTTTGAACCAATATTATTGATTCTAAAAATACATATTTGCATATGACATTGCATTTCATGTGTAAATCAGTAGTTTCTGGATATAGAAAATAAATGATATCGGGGCCGGAGAGATAGCATGGAGCTAAGGCGTTTGCCTTTCCTGCAGAAGGTCATTGGTTTGAATCCTGGCATCCCATATGGTCCCCTGTGCCTGCCAGGAGCGATTTCTGAGCGTGGAGCAAGGAGTAACCCCTGAGCACTGCCAGGTGTGACCCAAAAACCAAAATATGTATTTTGTAAATATTATAGAAAATATTATCAAATCTATTTTTAGAAAACATATTTGTTTAACCTGGGGATTTGTGAAATAAAGACTCAAAGCACTTCAAAGAAATTTCTGATGTAAAATTTATTTTTGGCTTTACTTACTAAATGACTATTTAAATTTTTAATATTTTGTGTCACAGGACAATAGATGTGACTTTAACACTGAAAGATCCTCATTATCCTGACCATGATCTTGGAATCATTTTACTCTCTGTTGTTCTTACCCCCAAGGAAGGAGAACACAGGGATGTGGTAAGTTTCCCCACAACCCAAATGATTGCGTTCTTGCTTTCATTTTTTTTTTAATTTTATGAGCCTTCTTTAAAATCTGAAGTAATAATAAAAAGAAGCAGCATATGAACACCTGGCCTGTTCTTTGCTTCTGTAAGTATCTTGGTATCATTAGGCCTTGCATATTACATCTTTTGCACTTAAACTTTCTATTCCCTCTCCATATCAGAACCTCTTGTTATAAATAAGGGACACATTTGCATTCGTTTTTTTTTATAATTTCAGGTGTTGTATTGTTACCAAATGTAGATGTTAATTCAGAGAATATATTTACTTGTGAATTGACTATTTGGAATTCCACACTGAGCTATCTAGATAAACTATTTTGATTGTATTATCAGATTTGCCATCACAAAATAATTAAGTAAAGTTATAATAGTTTCTGCTTTCTGGTGGTACATTCTAAATGATGAGTGAATAATTTCAGTTTCCCAGTGGGCTTCCAAATCAGTGTTACCCATTTGCTAGCACTGACTCAACTTTCTTGCAGCACATACTGCTTTGAGAAACTAACAGACACAGAGAAGCTAATTATTTCAGGACTGCTGAAATGCTGAAATGATCAGCTTTTACCTGCAAAGTTTTTTGCCAGCATACTTTCTGTTACACAATATATCAGAAATTATTTATTAGACTTTATGTGTCTGAATAACAGGAGCTACTCTCATTAGTTCTGATTATAACACATTTCAATAGTAGGATTTTTTCAATAGATTCAAATCTTCAATTTCAGCAACATCATTTTGTTGTCTTAAAATAATGTAAACATTAGACTTGGTTATGTTATCTGTTGGAAAGTTATTATTGTCATTTCCCCTAGACTGTAAATAGAAGTAGTTAATTCCAACTTCAAATTTCGAAGTTTCAAACTCAATTTATACTCTTCAAATGTATTTTTCTCCATTTAAAAAATTGAGTATATATATTCATATATAACACGTGTAAAGTATGACTTAAATATGCCTACCTATTCTAGTGGGGGAGGAATTTCTATTTTACAACAAAGTTTAATAATAATTTATGTTAAGAATTTAGAATGCTGAAAACATATGGTGTGTAATCTCATGCACATGCCCTTGTATGTGGATGGCAAGGTGAGTGAGGAAATGTTTTCACAAAAGTTATTTAGAAATAGAAAACCATTTACTTAAAGTCACCAAATTAGAAGACATAATTTTATCCAGCATCAGTCAAGGATTGTATCCTAGCTGATAAATCCAATCATATGATTAAATTCTGAGTTATATGTTATTAATTTGTGCAATTAGTGATGGAATTCACCAACAGACAACTGTGTGCTTGTTCCTATTTTAAACCAATAGGATTAAGACAGATTTATATAATTTCAAGAATTTTGGAATTAAATAATTACCGAATGAAATGTTAAATTACAACTATTGTAAGTATATTAGAAAATAAAAAGGTTTGTGTGGTTTATGTGGCTCTAATAGCAAATAGAAGAGAATATTTTCTAGTTAAGGGAGCAGACTTTCTGAAGAGCATGAAAATGAGTAAATAAGGTAAAACAATGAAGAGAGGAAAATTTTCAAACTGAAGCAAACAGTATTGCAAGGACCTCGTGGCTGAAGAAACTGCCAATCTCTAAGAAATTAAACTAGCTGGAACTAACTTTAAAAAAAGAGGGAAGCAGAGAATATAAGGAATATCAGTGTATGAAAATGTCAGTGGGGGAAAGAGATACCAGACTGTGTGGGAACCCCTGGTTCTGTGAAAGGTTGGGATAAATCTTTAAAGAAAAATGTGTAGATAGGAATTGGATAATTATACTTATCTTTAAAAAATACCTTTATAAGTTGTACATTGGTGATGGGAATGTTGCACTGGTGATGGGAGGTGTTCTTTACATGACTGAAAACCAACCACAATCATGTTTGTAATCAAGGTGTTTAAATAAAATATTATTTAAAAAAATTTTATGTAACAGTAGTTTTTACTTCTTGAACACCAATTCACTAATTCAGAAGTTATTGGAGGGTTTAGTTACAACTGCATGAAGTAGAAATGAAGAGATGTTGGCAGACTTATCTGAGTTAAAATCAAGTAAGGTTGGCTATTGAATATTCTTGTTTATGAAATATTTAATTGTAATGAATTATAAAAACTTTATTTCTAAACTTAACCTAATTTTCTGATTTTATGTATTCCCAAGTTATCTAAAAATGCCATTTCTACTGAGGATCAGGATAATACAGCAAGAATTGATTTTGAATATGTTGAGCAATGCTAGGTGTAAGAATGCAAATCAGAAAGGAATCATATGTAGCTATCTACTTTATTTTTTAATTGCTTGATTTAATCACCATGCTTACAAAAATGATCATTGTTGGGTTTCAGTCATACAATGTACACCATCTTTCAACAGTGCACCTTTCTTGTCACAGATGTATTTTAAAAACAAGTTTAACAGTGGTTAAGATATTTGTCTTGTATGAAGCCTATACCTCAGTTTGATCTCTGACCACTACCATAAGTCATCTCTGAACTCAGCCAGAAGCCCTGACATTACTAAGTGTGGCCCCCATACCAAACCAAACTTAAACAAACATTGACTTAACTAAAATTCTATCACACCCTCTTTATTTTTTAACTATTCAATGGTCTGTAGTTATCTACCTAAATACAGAGAAACTCCTAATGAAAAACTAGAAGACTCTCCAACAAGCATCTTATGTTCCCTTACTTATATTACTGCACCTATTCAATTTTCTCTACAGTTCACCTTCTTTTCAGTCCTCCATTTCTCAAATTAATTTTCTTCATGCTTATTCTTCACCTCACCTTCTTTTATAGTCTATCATCATTCCTGGTTTGAACAAAAATGTGTGTATGTATATACATATGAATATGTGTATATGTATATGTATATCACTGCTGCTTTTTATTATCTTTCTTACAATGACTCCTCAAAACCTTTTCTCAAAGATTGTAATTTCTGTGAGGATTAAAAGGATGCTCAGAAATTGTTTTCATACTTCAATATTTAAACCTATGAACTTTAGTATATTAATAATATACTAAACTTAAAGTCAGACTGTGTTGCTTTTTCAAGATTTCTAATAATGATAATAGATTGAAGTCCATAGTATATTTTCATTCTGTAATATGTCCTGTTTGACTAAGTATAGTTCTTGAGATACATTTGAAGAATTTCATTTTAAAGCAAACATCTGTCGTATCTTCTGATTAAAATCATATATGTCTAAAATACTGAACATAATTTCTTCAGAAAAATGTCATGCTGAACTTTCACAAATTGCTCAGGAACAAATCTTATTTAGAAAAATTCACGCTAAAAAGTATCAAGCCATAAATCAGTAAATAAATGTTTCAAAATTCTATGTATATTCAGAGTAGTATATAAGAAAGGAATTGAGGTTGATTTTGTATTTACTGTGACAAAGCAAAAAAGTACTCTTCTTTTGTTGTATTCATAAATATACTATTTTAAAACTTTTGGAACTTAACTTAAGAAATTACATTTATTTTAAATACTGTAAAACTTTGCTAAATGCTTTACATGTGTTAAGATGAAGAAGATGTGAGTTTTCAGAATCAGTAATAGAGACAGATTTAGAATTGTAGGTAGGACACTTGCCTTGCATGTGGCCAACCCAGGTTCAGTCTCCATCATCATATATAATCCCCAAAACTTTCAAAGAATGATGATCCCAGAGCGTACAGAGCCAGAAGTAAGCCTTGAGTATTGCCAACTGTAATCCAAACAAATAAACAAACAAAAAAAACATTAATAAATAATTGTAATGATCAAATAATATATAGACTATTAATGTTAAGTGCTAAGATTTTAAAAAAGTCTTCTTTTAAGTTTTTATATATTGTTAATATTGGCAGTATGCTACATGAATAAAGTAGCTAGGGTGATATATTACTGTGTGTATTCCAATTTTTGGATAAAAGTAAAACTGAAGAACAAATTTTAAAAAATCTATCAGTTTATTGAATCTACTAAACATCCAATATCTAATTGCAAAAATTTAATTAGAGTCTGTGATATAATGCTGCAGTTTTGTTATTATACATATATATCTTTAAATTTACAGCATTGTATATACAAGAATCCAAAATCTCATGGGGCATGCTGATGAGTTGCATGGCACATCTGTCATTTCTGTATTAAATGCATGTCTTAACCAAGATAAATGTACAGTGCATACATGTATGTCCTTTATATGGTATTTTGGTCTGATTGTGTGTTTGAGTTCTTTCTGGCTCTTTTCCTAGCAGAATTCAATCCACAGCTTTCTTCATTGGAGAATTTGTGAAATAAAAGTGAGTTAATTTGTGTTGCACACTTTCTTTGATAATCTAGACCAAAAGATTGCTTGACTGAAACTAAAAAATTGAAAACAACTAAGAATCTTTGCTTTCTAAGATCTACATATTATGTCATCATTTGTCATTATTTTCAACTAGAGTGCCATGTATTGGCTACAACATAAGGTAAAGAAAGTTGATTAAGATTATAAAATTGCATTTCAAAAACAAAACCATTTTAGCAGCTGTATCACAGGCCATATTTTATGTTATTTAATTTCTTTGTTTGACATCAAAACAATTTTATTACTACTATGAATCTGAATGTATTCTTGTATATTATATAATGATACTTCCTTACTTTCATATAATTTGCTTCATGTCCATCTTTAAAATTTCCACAAAAGCTATTCCTTTTCCAGGGCAGTGGTGCACAGGTAGCAGCGTTCAAGGCTTACTCCTAGTTCTGTGCTCAGGGATCATACCTGGTAGTGCACAGGTGACTGACCATATATATGAGATGCCAGGGATCAAACTTGGGATGGCAGTGTGCAATGCAAGTGCCCTATCCTCAGTAATATCATTCTGCTCCCCTCAAACCTATTCTTTATTTACATATATTACTAGGCAGTCATAATGATATTACTAATTAATATTAATATAATATATTGATATAATATAATTAATATATTAGCATTACATATATTGAATTCAGATTTTTTTAAACATTTCACTTTTTTATTATTTTCTTGAACACAGTCAATAAAACCTTAGCGCAGTGTTTTAAAAAAGAAAAAGACCTGGGAATAAGATTCTTAAACAGGGGCCCGAGAGGTGACGCCAGAGGTAAGGTGTCTGCCTTGCAAGCGCTAGCCAAGGAAGGACCACGGTTCAATCCCCCGGCGTCCTGTATGGTCCCCCCAAGCCAGGGGCAATTTCTGAGTGCTTAGCCAGGAGTAACCCCTGAGCATCAAATGGGTGTAGCCCAAAAACAAACAAACAAACAAAAAAAGATTCTTAAACCATTACTTAGAGAAACAGAAACTTTGTTAATAAATCTATGACTTCTTTTTCTGCTTTTGACATTTTAGCCACACCTGGAAATACTCATAAGTTAACTCTTGACTTGACACTCAAAAATTACTCCTGGTGATGCCCAGGGAACCATATAAAGTACAGTGTCGGGTATCACATGTGGGTCAGACAAATGCATGACAAAAGCCTAACCTGGAGTACTATTGTCCCGACTCCAAATTTTTTGACTATTTTGAGAGCCACCAGAGGCACCAGATATAACAGTAGAATTCTAGATACTGAATTCAAAACGTAAAGAATCAGTCCCCCAGATTATAAATCTTCCATATTTGTAGTTAGGTACATTTCTGGCTTTTTGTTTGTTTCATTTTCTTAGTCTGAAAATAAACACTATCCAGCTTATTTGAAAAGCTAAGCTTGGGAGACAGAAAATGTACTAACATGATAGTTTACTACAAATTGAAGAAGGCTAATTTGAATGCAGTATTCTGAATGCCAGTAGGAGGACTCTGACTAGCAGCAATGAAACTGTAACACTGAATTAGATTGCCCTAAGATTCTACTCATTCTCATGTGCTTAGCTTGTTGTGTGTAGTATAACATCTCTTATTTATTAAAATTTTATACTGAAAAGATACTCCTTTATTTAATCAATTTATTTTTCTCATTTGATTTGACTATAAACAAGATCGTTGGACTTTATCTTTGTGGTTTTTTTTTTCTCTATTGAAACCGATCCTTGAAAAAGTTTCAATTCATAACCTGATCACACATTTTTGTGGTATACTGACGTACTTGGTGTACAATTGCTTTTCAGTGGTGATGGAGACTGTGGTGAAGTTGCTGTGTCTGACATTAACTTATTAAGAGCAACAGCAGATACCCATTATACATCTGTTATATGTTCAAATCCACAACCCAAAGGTGGACTTTGCTATTTCCAAATGAACTGGGCACTAGAAGTTTAAAAACATGCAAAATATTTTAATAACGTGATAATAATACTTTGTGATTTTTTTAGCTTTATTTAAAAGAATATAGAATAATTTTAAGCTTGAAAATTAATCACTCTCCCATGTTTTGGACAATATTTAACAGTTATATATAGAAAATTTCTATAAAGCTTTTATCTGCAGAACATTGAAGTGTTTTGCTATCTTTGATCATATTTTACCCTTTCTTTTTGCTAGATTTTCTACAGATTGCAGTTTTGGTTTAGGCTAAAGGATTTCTTCTATATGACTTAGTTTGACATTAAAATATTTTCTTATTTTTGAAGTTTATGACACAAATGCATTTTCTTGATATACCAGTATGGCAAGCATTTTCATAAGCTATATATATTATTTGCTCCAAATATTCCCAGTCCTTCACTTCATCTGCCTTAAAGATAATGATAAAACTAAGAGCAAATAGAAAAGTTAAATAGGAAATTAATACTCCTTTTTCATGAAGGAAGACTTAAAAGTGGAGAGCATATAAAAAATAAAGTCTGACTTTTATGACTACACAGGAGACCAATGTTCTTGAGCATTCACACAAATCTCCACAGCTTTAATTAAAACCTGTGGTCACAGTACTTTAGTCTCTCTCTCTCTCTCTCTCTCTCTCTCTCTCTCTCTCTCTCTCTCTCTCTCTCTCTCTCTCTCTCCCTCTCTCTTTCTCTCTGTCTTTTTTTCTCTCTCTCTCCTTTCTGTCCCCCTCCCTCCTTTCTGTCCTCCTCATACATACACTTGTTTAAAGGCATGTTGTTGATAAACACTTTGCAATTATGAGATGAATAATAGTTTCATATATGCAGCAATTTTTCATTTAAAAGCTTGTGGATTCTGAACAACAAACTTTGAATGTGTTTGAATAGAAAAATTTTATATACCTGGTAAGGCCAAGGTATATTAGCAAGTTTCAAGCACCAAAGGAACACTTGCCAAACCTGAGGCTGGCATTATATTTCTTTTCTGAAGAAGAGTTAAGGTAACAAAATTTTCAATCTGTTCCCAATTCCAATTCACTGTTCATTTATTTGTTCAAAATAACAAAGCAATTGAACTCTCATTTGAAGGAATGCTTCAATGTTAAAAGTGATTTTACTTAATTTTGCCAATGTGGAAAGAATATCTGTAAGTGCAGTGTTCCTGTTTTCTGTTTAAATGTTGTGTTTCCCCTAGAAAACAATCGGCTGCCCTATTTTGACTTAAGTGATAACATAATGAAATGCTTTATTTCATTTACAGACAATGCTAATGAGGAAGAGTTGGAAAAGATCAAGTAAGGTAATTCTTAGCATGAGTTTTCCAGCTTTTCTTGTTGAGAAGATGTCAGCTGCTTTTCCCAATTATTTTTTTCATAACTTCAAACTGTACCACAGGATTCCATCACTATTCTGTTATTTTCTTACCATTAACCTTAAGCAAATCATGTGATTCTCTTTAAGTGAATAAAAGTCACACTGATCAACTTCACCCAAATCATTTTCTCTTGTCACTTCTCAGAATCATGCACAGCATCTAGTATCTGCTCTCTGTACCACAGGGTCTAGAAAATGTCTTTCCTCCAGATTAGGAATACATTGATGAGGCTAGAGTAGCAGCAACTCCAGAAAAATAGAAAATTCTTGCAACTTTGAATTTTGTTTACTAAAATCTGAATTTGAGATTTTCTAATTAAAAAAAAAAACTAAATCATTGGCGTATACAGTGAAAACCATTTCCCATTGTGGACTCTTTTAACTACAAAAAATAAATGACTTGGCAATAAGAGCTTCTTGTAATTTACAAAGCTCTGACTTATAATTTTTAAAAGATGTAAAGATGTAAGATGTAAATGAAATTGCTAATATGTTCAGTGGTGAGACCACACTCAGACACATACACAAAAAATCAAGATGAAACAGCTTTTATGTTAAAGAAATCAAAGGGATTCTGTTTGTAAAAATTTTGCTTGCTCAGATTTCTATTTTAAAAGATAGCATCCTTTTTAACAGAGACTAACTTTTTTAGACCCTGAAACATGACTAGCTTTTTTTCTTCCATTCTGACTGTCATGCTATTACTGAGTTTTGCTTTAATGTCTTCATTTTTTATTATTGTGAATTCAAAAATTATTTGTGTAAAATGTTTTTTGTATTTGTAGTAATTTATCTGTCTACTTTAAATTTCTTGCTGCATAGTGTTAGCCTAATAGTGTAGAATTAATGGTTGAAAAATTATTTGGCTCGCAAGAGATAATGACATTAATAATTACCCTTATCATCACAATAATCTAAAAATATATTTAAAAAACTTTGAATTCTTTTGCCTTGCTGTTCACAGTAGCCTTTACTGACAAAATGGTTTCAAAAGTTTTACAGAAACATTCACACTCTTCAGATTTGTATTAATCTTTCCTTTGTACTTGTACTTCAGAATTGGTTTTATAAAAGTGCGCACTTAAAAAAATCTTCATGTAATTTGATTTACGCCATTTTTGTCTCTGGTACATATTATATTGTTTAAAACTGCGATCCACCAATATATAGCAACATCCTATCTTCAGAAGTGGTTAAAATAGAAAAGTATATTATATAATATTACTATTAATTAGTGGACATGATCTACTCATTGTACAATAAAATTTAAAAAACTAGTTTATTTGTATATAATTTAACAATAACTTGGTAAAATTCACACCTTTTTCTTCAGTCTACAAAAAAATTTAAAAAATATATAAAATGTGTTTTTTCACTTTATAATGTTTTTGATGTTTGTAGTTTTATGGATAGTCACATTTGTACAATCATACTGCTACAGTTTTCTAGTTTGTCACTTTGTCTAACTCCACATTCATTCATTGTGTCTCCTCAAAAACTATTTTTAGTGCAGAATAGTAGTATAGCTTTAGGGGTTTTAGTCTGAGGGATTAGTAGTAGGGATATTGAGTACTGAATAAATATAAATTAGTGCACTAATTTCTCAATTTTCACTGTCCCCTAAAACATTTATCCTATTAATTCATATCATTGATATAAGAGCGGTACTCAGAAAAATTTTGAAACTGAAGTGATTCCTTAGTCAAATATCTTTCATACAAACTAAAATTTTCCCTCAATGCTTTCATCCTAGGATTAAAAATAAAAAGTATATAATGTCAAGTAAATTGTACTTCCTGAAAACTAAAGGAGAAATGACTATACCAAATAGTTGCTTTCTTTGTTTTAAAATATCTTTTAAATTATTCCAGTCTTCCTTTTTAAGATTATCAAGTGAGAAAGGAATTTTGCTCATATTTTTAAATAACTTTTTTTCATTAATTTGTGATAGATTTGCAATACTATGGTCTTATAGTTTTGGGGAAATATATCTAAATACAAATGTCTTGATTTGATATAATTCTATTTAAATGCAAATATTTATTTCTTTAAATTGTTTCAAATGTTTTAATAAATGATTAAATCACCATGAAATACAAAATTAAAAAGTTCTTCATAATTGAGGGTTTTTTTTGCATAATTGAGTTTTAATCATACAATGTACAACAACTTTTACCAGGGCAAATTCTCACCACCAATGTTCCTGAGCTTGTCCCAACCATCCCCACCCTACCTGCCTCTAATGGAAAACATTTTTCTTCTCTTTCTCTCTCTTTTTTCTCTCTCCCTCTCCCTCTCTCTCTCCCTTTTCTCTCACTCTCTCTCCCCACTCTCTCATTTTCTCTCTCATCTCTTCCTTTATTTTCTTTTAAACACTGTGCTTTACAATATTGTTACTAAAGGGGATTGTGCATTTCACTTTATCACCTTTCAGCACCCAGTTCTTTTCCAGAGTGATCATTTCCAACTATCATTGTCATAGTGCTCCCTTCTCTGCCTAACTACAATTCCCTACTTTTTGTGGCAAGATTTCTTTCATAAATTAGTTCAGCTGGTCTTCATTTCTATTATCTTTGAATATTATCACCATACTATCTTTTTCTATATATATATGGTTATTCTCTAGAATCTGCCACCAACCTAAGTGTCCTAGAACAGATGAGTGGATAAAGAAACTGTGGTATATCTACACAATGGATGACTATGCAGCTGTTACGAAAAATGAAGTCATAAAATATGTTATACATGGATAAAGAGTATTATGCTGAGTGCATTGAGTCAAAGGGAGAGGAATAGTCATAGAATACCCACACTCATGTTGTTTTCCAAAATGTCTGGACCAGTCAACATTTCCACCAGCAGTGAATGAATGAGATTTCCTTTCACCCTATACCTGTGCTAGCCCGGTTGTTCTTGTTATTTGTGATGTGTGCCAGTATCTGTGCTGTGAGATGGTTTTTCATTGATTTGATTTGCATCTCCCTGATGATTAATGCTATGAAGCATTTTTTATGTGTTTTGGCTATCCGTATTTCTCTTTAGATGAATTATTTGTTCATCTCATCTTCCTATTTTTGAATGTAGTTAGATGATTTTTTTGTTAAGCTCTACCAGTGCCTTATATAATTTAGATATTAACCTCTTGTCAGATGAGTAATGTGTGAATAGTTTCTCACAGTTCATAGGCAATGTAGCCTAGTCTGTAGCCTAGTCACTGTTTCTTTTGAGGTTCAGAAGTTTCCTAGTTGAATGTAATCACATTTGTTCATCTTTGCTTCCATTTGGTTAGCTAGTGGCATTCATAAAGATGCCTTTAGCTTCTGTGTCATGGTATGTTCTGCCTATATCTTCCTCTGTGTACCTTATGGGCTCTGGTCTGTTATCAAGGTCTTTAATCCATTTTGATTTGACTTTTCTGCATGGTGTTAAATAGAGGTCTGTGTTCCCTTTTTTGCTTGTAACCAATAAGTTTTTCAAGCACCATCTGTTGAAGAGGCTTTACTTGCTCAATTTTGTATTTTGTGCTATTTTATCAAGAATTTATGAAACATATACTTGAGACTCCATCTCAGGATATATCTATTTCATTTTTCCATTTATCTGAGGATCTTTCTTTAGTATAATTACATGTTTTAGTGACAACTTCATTAAAAATGAGGGAAGTGATACCTCCCATCTTCTTTTTCCCAAGTATTGCTTTAACTATTCATGGAGGTTTATTGTTTCATATGAATTTTAGGAGTGTTTGATCTATTCTTTGAAAAATGGCATGGGTATCTATATTGGGATTGCATTAACTCTGTACAATGCTTTAGAAAGTATTGCCATTTTAATGATGTTAATCTTCCCAATTCATGGGAATGTGTTTCCATGTCCTTTATAATTTCTTGAAGCTGTGTTTTGTAGATAGCTCTCTGCTTTGTTTGTTCAGTTTTACTTGTTTTTTTATTTTACAAAGTTGTTTATTATACATTTTCCATAGATAAAGTTGTTCATGATTGAGTTACAGTCATATAATGTACAACAACCTTCTACATTTTCTTCCACTTATGTCCCAAGTTTCTCTCTCACCCTCTCAATGCCCTCTCTCCTGCGTATTTTTGGCATTTTTCTTCTCTTTTTCTTTCTTTTCCTTTTTTGTTGTTGTTGTTGTTGTTGTTGTTTTTCTTTGTGTAGGACTTTCACTTCATTAGTTAGGACGATTCAAAGTTATCTGATTTTCTGAGCCACAATTGTGAATGGAATTCTTTTTTTAATCTTTCTTTTTTCTTTTTCATTATTTGTGTATAGAAAAGCCAGAGTTTTGCATATTAATTATGTAGTCTGTCACTATGCTATATGATTATATTGTTTCTAGAAGTTTTTTGTAGAGTCTTTAGGATTTTCTAAATATAGAATCATGTCATCTGCAATGAGAGCTTGACTTCATCCTATGTGGATGCCATTGATATCTTTATATCAAACTATAATCAATATAGAATTGGCAAGAGTGGGCAGCCTTGTCTTTTGCCAGATCTTAGAGATCTTTTCCCACTTTGAGTATAATGTTTGCCTTGGGCTTGTGGTAAATATCTTTGACTATATTCAGGAAAGTTCATTCAATTCCCGTCTTGTTAAGAGGTTTTCTCTTTTTTTTTCAGGATTATGTGTTGGATTTTGTCAATTGATTTCTCTGCATCTATTATATGAGCATGTGATTTTTTTTCTTTTATTGATATAGTCTATTATGTTGCTTGACCTATGTATGTTAAATCTTTCTTTAATCTTCCCAAACCTAAGAAACTAGATAATAATCCCAAAGAGGTACACTTATATGACAAAGTGCATTTTGTCAAAAATTAAAATTGAGGAGAGTGTGGGGAGGGAAAATGAGTTGTTTTATTATTTAGAAGAAATTTATTGATATTTTATTCTTAAGTTAAATTATTCCACAAGTTTTTTGAAGACAGAAAAAATAGGTATATATATATATATTTGTGAATAAATTTTGTGGGGTCAAATAAAAAATAAAAAAATAATGAATTAAATTGAATTTATAAAATTATAAGCAATTATTACCTTGCACTACATTGTGTGAAGTCATTTGGGGTGTATGTTTTATTATAAAGAATACATTTATCAATGGGCAAGATAATAACATACTTATGAGTTTTAAATAAATTGATTCAATTATATGAGAGGTAATCATTGTAATAATATAAAGATATACAGACTGTAATTCACCTTCTCAAAATAACATTTTAGAATTGTTTTAAGAATTCATCCTTTGAATAATATAGACTGTGTGATGATGTCAAATTAGCATATCTTTTGCGACTTGATGGCTTATTTTTTAATAATACATCTTTTTATAAAGAATTTATTATAATTACTTAGCATAAATTTAATGAACTGTATAAAACACTTAATTCACTAGTTGAATTAAGCAATTTTTAATAAGACTTTGGCATGAATATTGTTCATTTAAACTAGAGAACACTTTCAACTCTGAAGTCTGAAGGGCGTAGTTAAAAACCTGATGCTTTGGATGACAGGTTAAAAATGTATCAGTGAAAACCTCTAAGTGCTTTCATTTCAGAAATGGTAGATAAACATATAACACATTTAAAAAATTATTGAATTACCTTAAATGACAAAGTTACAAAGATGTATGTGATTATCAGGTAAACATTGTTCCAACACCAATCCCTTTGCCAGTATCCATTACCCTCCATCAATGTCCCCAGTTTCTTTCTTGCTCCCACTCCAGCCTGCCTCTGTAATAGTGTGCATATTTTCCTTCTCATTGTCCTAGTGTTCTTTACACTACCTTATTTCCTAAGACCAGTTCTTCTCCTCCTCATTTCAAATACTGTTGAGCATTTGGTATTCCCCTACTAAATTTCTTATATTAACCCCACATTTTTTGGTGTTTGGTTCATACCCAGTGATACTTAAGGAAATTACACCTGAAAAGATCAGGTGATCATATGGGATGCCAACGCTCAAACCTAGTCCACTATGTGCAAGACAAATAAATGCCCTACCAGCTGTGTATTAGCTCCGGCCCCATACTAACACATTTTTAAAGTCTTTTCCAGTTATTAAGACTTAATGAAGAAAAATTATTAAAATATTATCTGGTGCTTTCTATAAAGATCTCATATTCTGTTCATCAATAGATGATTGTTAAAAACTAAAATAAGTTATGGGTCACAGACTTTTCCAGTCTTGAGTGTCCTAAATGCTTTTCTTTAGTATCTCACTTCAAATGATTCATCATATGTCTTTGAGGGAAAATAAAATAATACTTACATGTTTTTAAAGTAAACAAAGTTATTTTAATACTTTGAATTTACCTTTTTATTTATCAAGTTGCAGTATTTACAAATTATAGAAATTCAGCTTCATAAGTGAAACTTTCAAAAGTCTTAGTTTGATTTCAAAAGTCTAAAATCCCAGAATGTAGCAATGAATAAAATATAACTAACAGACATTTCTATTATTGATGATCTCACTTTGACTTCATTAACTGTACTCCTAAAATTGGTATTAAGTTTTCTTTAAAAAAAGAGAGAAATATTATCATAACATCTGTAAATATTTGATAATCTTCACAAAATGCATGAAGTCATAATTAAATTTTATTTTGAGATTTGTTTTGCTGTTTTGGCAATATTTTTCCACAGGTATAAGATATCATACATTTTTATGTATTAAAATCCGTAACTATAGGGCTTTGTTATAGCAATGGCATTGCATTTATTTGACTGCCCTTGTTGAATTTTTAAAATGCTGTGCACTTTTAGGGAGCAAATCTGGATGACTTGGCACAAAGTGAAAAGGATATATTGTAATGTCAGGCAGAAAATGGATTCTGTAATTCTGGCTTGCTAGGTCTTATATGTTTAATTTTGGGATCACTGATCAGTCTTTACATTCCTAATGAATACTATTAAATGAGTTCATGGTTTCCCAATATTATCTGAACAAGCTGATTAAAGCTAATACATTAAAGTAGCTTGGAGTTGGAGCAATAGTATCATAGCTAGACATTTGCATTGCACATGCTAACCCTGGCACTACATATGGGCACCAAAGCCTGTGTTCGTATGCAGTGACAAGAGTAACCTCTAGGTATCACAAACTTCTAGATGTTCATTTACAGACCAGAAATAAATGTTCACATATATGAACAATTAATTTACAGCAAAGGAAACAAGGAAATAAAATAGAGAAAGGAAAAGTCTTAAATCATTGAGAATGATTGAGAATAAAATTAAGTAGCATATTTCTGTTTTACATTATGCACATAGTTAATTCAAATGGATTAAAGTCTTGAATATTAGAACCAAAACCTGAAAAGTTATTGAAGAACAAACATAAATATAGCATTCCTTTATCTAAATGGCTGCAATACTGTTTTCAGGAATTTTACTCCAATAGCAAAGAATACAAAAATCAAATAAACAAATAGAGTTATTGAAAAATATCTCTAGATGTGCTCAAAAACAAAACAAAACAAAAATATAGTTTGACTCCACAATGAAGCAAAGAGTTGTTTTACAAGGCTTTCTAATTCAAAGATATATAGATGTATAATTAATGTATATCATATATCTAACATATGTATTTTTTTATTTTGTTTTTGTGGGTTTTTTTGGGGGGGTCACACCTGGCAGTGCTAAGGGGTTACTCCTGGCTCTACACTCAGAAATCGCTCCTGGCAGGCTCAGGGAACCATATGGGATGCCAGAATTCAAACCACCGACCTTCTGCATGAGGGGCAAACGCTTTACCCTCCAAGCTATCTCTCTGGCCCCTAACATATGTATTTTAATTATATATATATATATATATGTTAATTAAATGTTACTGAGAAATTGGCTTTTTCCAATCTCCTAAATGTTTATAATAAAAACATACAAGCACCTTATTTGATATACTATCTCTCCATCACTCATTTTAGCACTTTAAATAAGCTACTTTCACCAATTTCTTGTCTTGATAGAGATTGAGTGTAATTAAATATTTATCATTAAGATTTTAGACAAATCTCTGGGGCAAGGAGAGAGAGTATAGAAATAAGGCACTGGTTCAAGTAAGTGATTGGTTCACAATCCTGCATTAGAGGTTCAGAGCACAGCAGATGGGGTGTTTGTCTAGCACACAGCTTACCCAAGTTTGATCCCTGGCATCCCATTTGGTCCCTACAACCTGCCAAGAGCAATTTAACCCCTGTGTTATGCTAGGTGTGGCACAAACCCCAAAACAAACAAACAAAAACCAGCATTATATATGATCCACTAAGCACCACTCAGGGTCATTCCTAAGCACAGTCAGGTATGGTCACTGATTACCAACAGGTCAGTTCCTTAACCCCAAAGACAAATCTCTGGAATTTGTGTAGAGTTTATTCTTTCTGTTTTGCCTTCATAAAAACAAAAATAAACAAGCAGACAAAAAACATTCAAAACTTTGGTTTTGAATTCATCTTGTGATATCAGGAGTTTAATGATCATTGCTGTTGCTATTGTCATGATCACTATCATTACTATTACCGTAATAGATAACAATTAGGTACAAAGATCAGGTAAAAGAAAATATTGAATAATATATTGTGAATTTTATGTTAATATAAGTACACAGGTCCAGAGGAAAATTTACTTGAAATGAAGTGTCATTTGAAATAAAGCACTAAGTTTTATTTGAAATAAAGCTTTAAGTATATATGAGAATGCAAGTGTAAAATTAACTAAAATTTTACTTAATGACTTAATGAATAATTACAATAGTAATTAAACATAGCAAGAAAATTAGATGGGACTTGAGTTAACCCAAGTTATTAAATATAGCTAATAATGGTGCTACCTGAATATTTTAAGGTCTATTATACCCAGTGGTGCTGGGATTGGAGGTGGAAGGCCAGGCCTTACCCAGCAATTTTTACTCTGAAGGGCTAAAGAGCTATGCTGAGGTCTCCCATATCTTAGTAATATAAACTATCATATTTCAATAGAAAAAATATACATTTTCAACCTTGATCATTAAAGTTCTCCCTCAAAATTACTGTCTTGGGGCCAGAAAGAAAGTACAGCAGGTAAGGCTCTTGCATTGAATGTGGCTCACACAGGTTTGATATCTAGCATCCCATAAAGTCCCCTGATCTTTGCTAGGCATGATTCTTGAGGGCAGAGCCAAAAGTAACCTCTGAACATCACTAAGTGTGGTCCAAAAGTTAAAAAGGAAAACAAAAAGGAAAGGAAAGGACAGGATAGGATAGGTCAGGACAGGGAAATGAAGAAAGGGAAGAGTGGAAGGGAAGGGAGAGAAAGGAAAAGGTTGAGCATGGAGAAGTAGAGAAGGGGAGAGGGAAGAGGAGGGTGAGAGCTACAGGTAGAGGAGGAGATGGGAATTTCTTGTCTTGGGGCCTAAGAGGTAGGACAACAAATAAGACACTTGCATATGCCAAATCATGTTCAGTCCCCAGCATCTCATATAGAACCCAAGCACCACCAGGAGTAATTTCTTAGTGTAAAGCTAGAAGCAAGTCCTGAGCATCTCCAGGTGTTTCCCCCCCCCCAAATTTTGTTCTGTCTTATTTTCTTTCCATAATATTCACATCATTAGAACACAATCTGTATTCATTGAAAGATTGTGAAGTATAGAGCTGGTGAACTTTCAGTTTAAGCCACTTTAGATTATCTAATCATTAAATGAAAAAATAATCTTAAATGCTAAATGTTTTATTGTTATAACATATTTATTCTAATGCAAGTTTATAACATTTTTACTAAGATGAAACTCACTGTGTCATATAATTATTTTATTGACTTTTGGGAAATCGTTTGTGTAAGGAAATTTAAGCAGGCTTTTTTTTTTTTAATAAGACACTAACATTTTGCCACATATCATTAAACATGCTGGTTATTTGAAAAATAAAATCAAAGAATCAGAGAGTTGGCAATATAAGTGTGTCTTTTCTAAAGTGAGAATAAAACTTTTTGAATTAAGCAATAGTACTCTATTAAAAAAAACCTGCAAATCTGAATTGGTGTGACTCCACCCCGAAATTACGTGTAAGTACCTGCAAGACCCGCCCATTCCTGGGAGGGGTCTTGGGGAGCAGATACTAGTGTAACTTTACCTGCAAGATGACTCCCATTCCTGGGAGGTGTCTTGGGAAGGTTAGATAAGGCCTTTGACCCAAGGGATTGGGGGATTTTGCCTGGATGGAGGTCAGAGGAGACATGGCTGAAAGAAGTTTAGATGCAGGGCTAGCTAAAAATGGCATGTGCTTAATTAGGTTTATAATATAGACCACATGTGATGGCCAGGGCCAATAAAGATGTTATCTCTCTGGAAGTCTGCTTGTGAGTGAGTTCTATGCCCGCCAATTTCCTGGATCCAGAGACCTACCGGCTGAAGGGGGTTGCAGAGTCACGTGGCCTGCGATGGCAGAGGAAGGTCCCATCTCCATTTATCCACCTCCATCCATCCACCATCCAAGCCCATCCTAAGAGCTGTAATTCAACAGATGGGAAATAGATTAGGGGCTTGCTGTGCACATGACCAATCCAGGTTCAATTCCCTCTGTTGCATATGGTCCACTGATTATTAGCAGGAGTAATCCCTGGCATTAAACCAAGACAAAATCTGAGTACTAATGAGAACAAAAACAGAAGTTTAAAAATAAAAATTGTCAATCTAAGGTTTATGATCCAAGTTCTAAATGTGGGTGTATTTTAAAGGGCTTCTTTATTTAAAAACAAAAACAAAAACAGGCAGTTTTCTATAACATGTACTAAGAAAATATATATGTATGTATGTATATATATATTTCTGTATGGCCTGTCTTAAAGAAAGTGATAGATACAGAGTGATCTATCTCATATGCAATACTTAAAGATTCACAGCAAAGCAGCAACCAAAGCCAAAGAAAACAAGCCAAGCAATTATCTACACAAATTATTTTGAGTGAAAGTGATGGGCATTGGAATTTTTTGGGAGAGGTGAATACCCTTATTATGATGTGATGTTGAATTATATTATTAACAGTTATAAATCACAGAGCCTTGATCAATAAAGTTTGTAATTAATATTTTAACTTAATCACTGTGAGAAACACAGTTGCAAAGTTGCAACTATTGGAAAAATAAAGTTATGAAAAATGCTTATACATGAATGGAGATGGATAGTATTGTGCTAAATGAAAAAAAAATCAGAGGGAGAGAGATAGATAGAGAATGACCACAATCATTTGTGGGATATATAGAAAATAGTATGTAATAATACCCCCCCAAAATAAAGACAAGGGCCATGATAACTATTCCATGGTAGGAAGCTTACCAGAAAGAGAGGGATTAAATTCAGTTAGTGTAAAGAATGCTAATTTTGAATCACCACTAAGATAATAACTGGAAATGATCACTCTGGACTAGAACTGAGTACTGAAAGGAGGTAAAGTGGTGTGCATGATACCCCTTCAATTACTATATTGCAAAAAAAAAAAAAAAACACAAACAAAACACAGTGCCTGAAACAAATAAAAGGAAGAAAAGAGGGAACTGAATCAATAAAGTTTTATTACTTAATTTAAAGATCACATGTCACATAGATGGCATAGTTGATCATAATACATTTGTTTTCAGGTAAGTGGGAGCAAAATTATTAAAATGAAAAAAGAGTACAGAAACAGGAAACTGAAAATTACTGCATTTTGCAATGAGATAATTCAGTCATTGTCAAGAAGTTTATTAAGCTATTGCTGCTAGTTGATCTTTCTATTGCTTCTTTTCTGACAATCAGTGGCTTGAGATACACCTTTACATCTAAACTGGTGTGTTTCAAAGGGGATGATACTATTTTCAAAAACTGGGATTGTCTGACAACCACACATGCAACTATGCTCTCCAGGAATTCCAAGATCATTGCTGATACCACAGATTTTGGGGTGCATGATTTTGCTGCCAGGGATTCTGGAAACATGTGAAGGCAAATAGAAGATGCCCACACTCCAAAAAATTCTGAAGAAGTCTGTTTAAATATCCAAACCTGCAGTTTTGGTCAGATTGGTTTATCTGCAGAGAGCCATAGAGGAGTGGTGAAGCAGGGCCATTGGCAAAATAGTAATCGTGGGTTATGAGTGTAACTGATGAGTTTTGGCAGGGCAGAAATTTGGCTTGCCCTATCCATTGGAGAATGCCAGCTTTCAGTTGCATGGCTGGTATGGGCATAATTTTTCATAGCTCAGTTTACATCTCTTTCAAGAACAGAGTGAGTCTATAGAACTGGCCAGATGCAGACATGACAATTGTGTTCATGGGGCATGGTTTTGGCCACAAAGTTTTTGTAAAAGGTTTTTTCATAGACAAATTAATGGCCTTTTGTTTGTTTTTAGAATTTTTTTGTTTCAGTGTGCTAATTGTTATAAATTAAAATATACTATCTGAGAATTGTTTTGTTAAAATGAACAGATTATTTCAAAACCTTAAAATATATTAAAATATGTTTGAAAAGCTTTGCCATGCTTTCTATAATAAATGTTAAATTCTGAAACTATTCATCAACAATTAAGAAAGACAAGGTAAGTAAACTTTTAAAATTTATAGAAATAATCCTCTAAACATATACCACATTATATGAATAAAACAGTAACTTTATTTAAGAAGAGAAAACAGGGGCCGGTGAGGTGGCGCTAGAGGTAATGTGGCTGCCTTGCAAGCGCTAGCCAAGGAAAGAACCACCGTTCAATCCCCCAGCGTCCCACATGGTCCCCCCAAGCCAGGGGCAATTTCTGAGTGCGTAGCCAGGAGTAACCCCTGAGCATCAAACGGGTGTGGCCTGAAAAAAAAAAAAGAAGAGAAAACAGTGTGCAAAAATCCAAATTGTATTTAAGATATGAATTTTTGGAAGAGTGGGTTGATTTTTGTTATGTTAATTAAAATCACCTCAGGTTTTAGCTAACATTTGTTTATTTTTAGGAACTCTCAGAAAATGAAGTGCTTGGATCTTATTTCTCAGTGAAGTCTTTCTTTTGGAGGGTAATGTCTAAATCCTTTATATTAATGGTTTTGCTTTTATAATTTTAAAGTCATTTCCAAAATTAGATGTGAATTAAGAAATTCACTTTTTAAAATAGGCTTTCAGAGAAATATATTCATTTGTCTTCTGCTAGCCTTTATTCTAGAATCTTGTAGATGACTATTAAAACTAAGAACTTCTTATATTGTTTTAATCTCAGATTTTTATGATACCAAATGTATCTCAAATTCTGAATAACTCTAGGGCAAGGGATCTTTCAAGCTTATCATAATGTTGGCTCTAAAAGGCCCCATTAAGATTCTTTTTTCTCTTCTTGTAAAATGGGATTATTTTCTATGGCATTTCTGTTTGAAACAATTTGCTTCTATTAAAGTGATCTTATGCTAGAACATTCCAGTCCATGTTCTTTCCTTGAAAAAAAAATCTTATGAATTAGAAAATAGCAACTTTGCTTTTGATTTAGATTTTAACAAGATGGAAATCCCACAATTTGTTTTAAACACCATTGCGGTATTATGTTTATTCTTTTATAACGTAAGGATAATGGGCTCTCTCATTCCTTTTTTCTCTGCTATAATTCTACATTGTGAACTGCATTATTACTAATTCACTTACTACTTTGCTTTCAGGAGCTTCCTTCTCTCTTTGACAATTCATGCTTAGATCATGGTTAGCCAGAAACAGATATTGAAATGAAAATGCTACTCTTATAAGGCTTTGTCATTTTCTTTTGTTGGCTCTTAAACTGACTGAAAATTCTTATTTCTGTGGAATTTTTAGATTTGTTGTAGTGTCTATGAAGCAGAGTTGCAAATACTAGATTAAGTCTTACATTTACTTGACCAGTAAAGTAGTATAAATCATAAGTGATCATCTGCAGACCAGCATTGTAAACTTCATCTTTTCAGCCTTTTATTGTGAGCATATTGTAATGATTATAGCCTTTGTTTCTTTTCAGTCTACTGGTGGCTGTCTTTACTATTCTGTATAGTTTCTTAAATAATAAATAAGTTTGTGGATTACCCATGAACACACAGAGTAAATGCTTTTAAATTGCCATATTATCTTTAACAGAAAATGGCTTCTTGCAAAAAAAATTTTTGCAAAGCTTATTTTCTAGCTTATTTAAGACCCCACAAGTATTTTGAATTTATATGATGCAAACTTTTTCTCAGACAGTAGAATATTTTGTCACATTTGTTCTTTATGGAGCAAGTATGCCATCTGGTCATTATGGATTGAAAACTTGCCACCAAGAAAAACTCCATTCAAAATTTTGAGTGGTTTTTCTTTCAAATGATTCTCAATATCTTCTTTCCACTATCCTACTTTCAAATTAGTCTTCCACTCATTGGTCTTTGCTATTGTATACATCCTTAAATAGTCTTTATTGACCTTTCTCAAACTCTTAAACTGTTTTATTATTAATAACATTTTCATTTTACATTAGCATTAAAAAATCTGAGGTTCAGTGGTCTCATGCTTTTCTTTTTCTGGGTCTATTCTGAGTGACAAGCAGATAAGCTCATAAAGGTGGAGTATTTAACTAATTAATTTTACTAATAAGGAAAGTGAGTCCAGAGAAAAGATGCCCTTGTCCTAAAATACCTGCATGCTCTGCTCTCCTTAGATCTAATCATTTTCTGACTGTATTAGAAATGAATGTGTTTTGGGGAGATGGGAAATTTAAAGCATCAGAGTTCCTTTGTAAATTGACATTGACTAGAGATGTCAGTATAAAAATAGAACCGGGGCCGGGCGGTGGCGCTAAAGGTAAGGTGCCTGCCTTGCCTGCGCTAACCTTGGACGGACCGCGGTTTGATCCCCCGGTGTCCCATATGGTCCCCCAAGCCAGGAGCAACTTCTGAGCACATAGCCAGGAGTAACCCCTGAGCGTTACTGGGTGTGGCCCAAAAACCAAAAAAAAAAAAAAAAAAAAAAAAACAAAAATAAAAATAGAACTGCCCTGTAGTTTGTCTTTACTGATGCCCTTTGATATTCTTCTTGCATTTTATGCCCCTTCTCTGCAGAGCTCGAAGCTGACAACTGATTAGTGTATTTCAGTGCATTGTGTTACGGAGTTTGATATTCAGTTTTAGAAAATCAATAACTTTGCTATGAATATGATCTTCAGCACTTAGTTTCAAAGGTCACTCTGATAGATAACTAAACTCATTGATCTTTGCATAAACAATCTTTGAATTCTGGTAGACTTTTAAAGATGCATGTGAGAGGAAGTTTTCCACAGAAGAAAAATTCCCATGCATGAAGAGGGTATGTGAGTTTTTGGTTAAGTAGGATGTGATTTAAATAAAATTATTTTAACTTATAAAACTACATCATATGTCCAATATAACAATGGAGTTATGCTAAGTAAAATTAAATTCTGCCAAAGGAGTACTAATTCATATCTCTCATTTTTTTTGAAAGAAATAAAAGAAGAGATAAAACTAAGGTGGTAATAATTTTCTAAAAACATAGCACCTAATTTATCAAAGCATAATATAAATTATTAATCATTGGGTGGGCAATTACTATAGTCCTCATGAGAGTAAAAATTGTGTAAAGTAAATTGGATTTCATTATGGTATTTAACTCCCCCCCTAAGTAATGTCAGCTTAATAACAATCTTTCAAATATTTAGCACACTTGTTTTTTCTAAATGATCTCCATTAACTAGACATTGAGATACCTATGATGGAATTCATTGAACAAACTCTCCTATGAGAACATTGTCAATGAAATAACAATTTTAGTATTATTTAAATAAAAATGGCTTTGCTATATTTTAAGATCTAGAGAAACGAATCATCACAAATGGGCAAAAGAAATCAGAGAATAAAGAATGCTTCCAAGTGATGTCAATGCACCTCTTATAGGAGGGTTATGCAAAAGTGTAGCTGAATGGGGGCAGGATTGGTGGTGCAGAGTGGTAAGGTGTCTGCCTTGATGGCGCTAGCCTAGGATGGATCACGGTTCGATCCTCCAGAGTCCCATATGGTCCCCCAATCCAGGAGCGACTTCTTAGGCATAGCCAGGACTAACCCCTGAGCGTCACCAGATGTGGTCCAAAAAGCAAAAAAAAAAAAAAAAAAAAAGTATAGTTAAATAAAAATCCTAAGCAACCAACCAGAGGTATTGCCTTTGCAAGCAAAAATGTGTCTAGTGCTTAAGTGCTTGCATTTTGAACACCTCAGTATATGTCACATACACTTAACAAAAATTAAAGCATCGTTTTCATCTTTATATATGAAATAAGGATCCTCAAAAATATTTTTAACTTTAAAAAAATACCAACAATATATTTTTATAAAGCAAACTTAAGATACATTATTTCTTTCTATATTATCAGAGAAAAAAACTTGTAACTTACTTTAGCAAACCAACAGGATTACAGCATCTATGATTTTCTATTAGTTTTATATTTTGAGCAACTATATCATCTTAAGAACTTTTCTTAAAGAGTTCAAGATGAGACAGCATTTTACAAAAATAAATACCTTCCTAGCACTATAAAGTGTATCAAGAAGCATTAGAAATAGGAAAGACAGTTTAGGGATAAAAACCAAGGAATTTATTTAAGGATTATGGTGCCAGGGAATCATCTTCTAAGAAAAAAGAGGATCAAAGCTTTATTATTAGATGAGGCACTTCACACTAGGTCAGACAAAGCTCTGTGAGAGTTTTCTGTAAAAGCAATCTTGCTTTGAGAAGGTGGCTAGACTGTAAAAAAAAAAAAATGAACTTGTTGGACTTCATCTTCCTGGTACAATTCACTAGACTAAACTTCATGGAAAAGGAGAAGATATAACATGGCTGGGTTTGGGATTGTGTTAATAATTGCTGCAAACTCCAGGCTTTACAGCACAAAACAGTCATTCGACCATCATTCTCTCTGTCTCTGTCTTTCTCTTTCTCTCTTTGAGTGTCTTGGGAGGATCATTTGATTAAATAAAAGCACATGTACCTTTGTGCTGTGAAAAATGAGAAAAGACTGCCTCCCCGCAAAGTTGTTGTAAAGACACAATGTCTTGGCTCTATCTTTAGTGTGTGGGTCTCTTTTGGAAGGATTAGCTTGTCCACCGGTAATAAATTGAGAATAACAAAAGTGAAGGATTATTTGGGCACTTCAAATTGAGGACTGTGTAGTTGAGTATTTCTTTAGTCATATTTTAAGTCTCAGTTATTTCTGGTTTTGATCTGCTCTAAGTTTTTCAGTATCTAAGAATATATCTTCTATTGTTAAGTGTACAGTATTTTTAGTATAGAATTGATTTTTAACCAGATTAAGAATATGGAAGTGTTCTCAATTTATATGCAAGACTCTACAATTTAAGTATCATATTAATATGTTTGATTAGTTTATTATGGAGTGAAAAATTTACATGAACTGTTCAGTATGTTTTACTGAGTAATATATACTAGAGTTATTTTCACCTGCTGACTTATATTTCTTCTAAGGTACTGATTAGACTTTCTCAATAATCTTTACCCAAGGATATAGTACCTGGAGCACATAATAGGAACAGAAATATTTTGACAAAGTCTGTACTCATCAATTATGTAATTTATTTAAAAAATTCCTTATGCTCTTTTTTTAAGTGAAGCAGTGGGGAAAAATCAATTACATATCAGCAACCTGATTTAAATCTCAGTCTTGCCAATCCTTAATTATTTGGATTTGAGTGGGTTATTTATCTACTCTGTGCCTCAATGGTTGTTTTGTTTTGTTTACCCAAAAATAATTGTCTTGAAATTACTAGAGTTTGAATGTTGCAGCATATATTATCTATTCAATAAATGTTTCTTTTTGATCTAACCAGTTCCTACTTAAGCCTAATCTAATCCTTCTTCTGCTTTTAAAATGATGTCTATGTATTGCTCCTCTAGAAAACATTCAATATAAACTTACAGCCTCACTATAGTAATTTTCCTCCACTACATCATGCTTTGCTGAGTCTTTCTTAATTCATTACTTACTGCTCATGCTCATAGTAATAAAAAGAGCTTTGAGCTGCCTTTTAGAAAGCTTAAGTTGGATTTTCTCTGTGTAAGATTTGTTACATTACATCTGTCTCTGTAATAATGACAAATAATTCACTATGGGATGCTGTTCACATAATCATAATTATTGCCTGGTCATTTAACAATTAGTCTATAGAACCTTCATTATTTTAACGTTGAAAACTATTTCCTAAAACATTTTAAAGCATCACACTTGGAAAAAGTATTTTTTCTATGATCCTTTTGCTATGTTTCTTTTCTTTACTACATCAATTAACGAAACTTGAAATTTCTTAAGCTGAATCCATATAGTCTCTGGACTAGTCCTATCTACTCTAGCTTTATGTTACTAGTAAAATAATGGCTGGAAACTACACCTGACATTGGTATCTACTTCACAGTGCTAGAAGAAATCTTGTCACAGTGACTTGAGAAGCAAATACATATTTTGAAAGTATTTTTAAGAGTAATGCTAAACTCTGAATTGAGTTGCTTATAGTGAAACAAAGCTTTCCAGAACAGCTCTGATCATTCATTTCTATCCAGACGTGCGGCAGGCCTGCTTTTCCTGTCCAGGGCTTCTACAGAGCAGAGGTTCAGAGTACTTATTACCAAAATGCACAAGTAAGTTATACCCTTTGGTTTATTTATTAATGTCTGAGCTTGCATGATTTGTAGACTCTGAACACTAGACCAACTAAATTCTCAAAACCCTTCCCATCCTAACATCTGATCCTTGAAACAATAATTAACATCTTGAATACTATTTCAAAGATACAAATAAGTAAACTTATATTTTGTTTAAAAGATTAACTCACTAGTTCAAAACTCTTTCGGAAGTTACATAACATTCACTGATTGTCTCATACTTGTTATCTGGTTATTTTAACTTTTTAACTAAATCTAAACTTGCATGAATATCCCATAGTTCATGGGTCTCAAACTTTAATGTATGTAACAATCATATGGGCATCTGTGGAAAATACCCCTGAGGCTCTACTCTGCAGAATCATTTTCAGGTGGCCCACATTTCAAAAGGTGATACACTAAATTTTGAGAACCACTGCTTAAAATTTTAAAGATCATTTCTTCCTTTTGTAGAGTTGTTTTTCTTCTCTTCACTTGAAGACAAGTAGGTTTTCCCTTTTATTACTTCCTCAAATAGAAACTGATTCTGAAAGAATAAAATGGAAAACATTATCTTAGATAACAAAGTACAAATCTTATGGGCTTATTAGACTGTGGAATATCTTCTATTTGTTTAACACACCTTGCCCTATAAAAGCTCAATAAGTAATTTTTGGTTAATTACCAATGCTTCAATAAATATATGACTTTTAGATGTTTCCTATGATAAAGAATGTTCAAAAAGAAAGTTTTTAACTCATTTTTCTCTATTTAAATACTGTCTCCAGATCAACCTACTTTCCTACTTAATTTTAGCATCAGAACTAAAAAAGTAGTTTAATTAGTATATATTGTATCCATGACTGAGAAACAATATATTTATAATTATAGTAGTCAAGAATAGTAATTAAAACATAGGAAAAACTGTATACATGTGCCCGAGAACTTTTAAAGGTGGGCGATTTCTCATTCAGACTGGTTTCAAATCTTTGTGGAGAAATGGTCGGTAAGTCAAAGTTCTGGGGTCACCCTCAAAGCTTCCAGTTCTCTTGAACTGAGATGAGATTCAAGAATTGGAATGGCCTAAAAGTTCCCAGAACACATTGTGCCACATTAATGCAGGTAACACATTGAGAACTTGGCTTTACAGAGAACTAAGCAACTAATGATTAAAAAGATACTGTGAAAAGCATCAAAGCTAGTGGTTTTCTGTAATTTTAAGCTTTGTAATTCAATTTTTCACTTCTCTTTAAGTGAATTCCCTAAAACATTATCTTAATAAAATGGATCAACATTTTAAACGACTGTCTTAAACAGTTTGATTATTCCTAGCTTTTGGATTATACTATTTTCTTTACAAGTCCCTCAACACGGCATCTACTCTCACCCTATATCAACACACACACACACACACACACACACACACACACACACAACTATATACAGAGGGCCCTAGCATACTATCTGAAAAAATGAGGTCCAGAGAGAAGAGCAATATGCCTTTGACATGGAGCCAAAACTTTCTAGAAAGATGCTAGTGGGTGTCTATTTTAAAACAATTGTCTTCTACTATTGATAGTTTAGTATCTTTAAATGTATCTTTCCTTTTTATCTTATGATATTATGTCAAGTTATTATACTATACATAGACTCAAAATGTCTTTCTTGAATATGCATTTAATCAAGTCTGCAGCCAAATCATGTAGTGTTTTTTAAAGAAACGTCCCATTATTTTCCATTTAGAGATGGGAGGATTGGCTATTCCAGGAAAAACTACTGGGCTACACTTAGTTCACTACTTGGGGGTGACACTCCAGTAGAACTCAGAAATCTATGTAGTGCCAAGTCTCAAACCTGGACATTTGGCATGCAAATCATTCACTCTGTCTCTTATGGCATCTCTCTGGTGAGATAAGTATCAGTTTTAACCAAAAAGTAATATATTTTAAAGAAGTAAAGTTAGGAAATAGTACCTGGCATGATTTGGAACCCTTTCTTTTTTAATTTTAATTTTTTAATTTTTTAAATTCCCACATTCATTAGGCCTGCTTGTTTTGTAAGAATTTTCTTCCTACCACTTTCCCTCTTAGATACCCAAATCATTATGAAACTGTTCTTCCAGGTTTTTAGAAGAGTGTTGGAGCTTGTGAGAGCTCAGCAGGCTGAGTCATATGTTTTACATGTAGGTTCCTGGGCTTCTATTCCCAGGATTATATCTTCCCATAAACACCTCTGGGGTCACCCTATCTACTTAATTGGAGTCAGCCCTGAGCACCTCCTCATGTGTCAGCATCCTGTCTCCACCCCCAACATATACACACTAGGTAAACTAATGAGAAGCATTTTGTATCAACAAATGGCAATAGATAAAACCTTCATTAAGTTCACTTTGTTTCTGTGAAGCATTTTGTATCAACAAATGGCAATAGATAAAACCTTCATTAAGTTCACTTTGTTTCTGTGAAATCATCCTCCTATTCAACACAATAGGTCAAGTTGTTATTCTCATATGAAAAATAATTGGATGAGAAAGCAAGTAATAGTAGCAGAAATGTTACTGTTAAAGGACCTTCCTTATTGGCTGGGAACTAGTTCAATAGGCTAGACTAGATTATGAACTTTGCATTTAGGATGCCTAGGTTCAATCCCTGGAAAATGTCTGATCCCCTGATTTAAGAAAAACCTAAAAGCACAGAGCTAGAGCACTGCCTGAGCACTACCAGGTGTGACCCAACAGAAAAAATAAATAAAAACAACAAAACCCAAATCCCTGAATTGACATTGCTGTGCAAACTTAATTGTTTCAAACTCTTGTTGGATTGAAAGAAGTAAACTCAGCTAGAGAATGCAAAATTCCTCCATCTGTGTATTCATCAACAAGTTTAAGTGTTGTAATTAGAAATACTTGTTTTCGGGGCCGGGCGGTGGCGCTAAAGGTAAGGTGCCTGCCTTGCCTGCGCTAGCCTTGGACGGACCGCGGTTCGATCCCCCGGTGTCCCATATGGTCCCCCAAGCCAGGAGCGACTTCTGAGCGCATAGCCAGGAGTAACCCCTGAGCGTCAAATGGGTGTGGCCCAAAAACCAAAAAAAAAAAAAAAAAAATTAAAAAAAAAAAAAAAAGAAATGTTTTCATAGAATAGAAAAATAAAAAGAAATTTCATGTTTTAGCTATATAAGAAAATTATACTGCAAGTTAATATAACAGAAAAGTGTCCATCAGAAACATTACAGTTAATTCTTTATTTTCCAACATAGGAGACTGTATATGGCTTATTAAGGACATTGGGAGATACTTAGGAATAATATATAAATACTTGGGTCTTGTCGATATTTTTTTATCCAGAATTTATTTGCCTACCTACTCTCAAACTCAAATTCCCCTTTATTAAAAACATATCGTACCTTCCAACTTGATAGATTTTTATTAAAGAAAATGATAAAAAAAAAACACTTTTAAATACCAATGCTATTAAATCTATATTTTTCTCTAATATAATTCTTCCTTTTCTGTCACCTTTTTCTGTCTTTTATTCTTTTCTACTCATATTAACAAACATTTCAGGGGACCAGAGAGATAGCATGGAGGTAGGGCATTTGCCTTGCATGCAGAAGGGCAGTGTTTCGAATCCCAGCATCCCATATATTTTCCCGAGCCTGCCAGGATCGATTTCTGAGCATAGAGCCAGGAGTAATCCCTGAGAGCTGCTGGATGTAACTCAAAAACCAAACAAAAACATTTCAGATGCACAATTTAGAACCTGATTTTCTAGACTCTGCGATTAGAGAGGCTTTCTTGCGGTCTCAAACAGTAGCAACAGTGGTTGGATTAATTGGTCAGCCATATACCAAAATATATAACTGACTTATATAGTAAGTAGTATGAAAATTCTTAGAAGTAAAAATGTATGTAAGATTAATTGGTGTAATAAAAGTTTAATGAATTAGTTTGATATGAGAAACACTTAATTCAAACAAAACCTGCTATAGAAACCTATTGTTTAAAGCAGATGGTATCAGCAGGATTCTGGAAAATCCTGTGAAATTTGGAGGTGCTCCATGAAACCTCCACTGCATTTTAATACACAGCTGAATGCTGTCCTTGATTCTTATAGGGGTGAAGAATATGTAGACATAAATTCGTGGATTTATTCTTCATTAAAGCAATGACCATACAATATGATGAACATTTCCATAAAAAGGTGCAAATATTAGCTAAATATATCATTTTTTAGGGTAGGGAGATGGTTCATAAATCTGAAGTGCATGCTGGCATGTGTAGAACCTAAATGTGATTATGGGGATTACAATCTCCCATGTACTACCCAATATAACCCACTGAGTGTGGACTTGGTAACACCTTCCTCCACTAGGCTTCAGCAATACTGTACCTCCAACCCCAAGCATGGAACTATCTGGTCGACAAAGCTATACAAGATATAGTGTTTGGATAACAAATTTGACATTTTTCTACTAACAGTACTCTGAAATATATGACTTTTGGTGATGATGATAAATAAAAATTGGTGTGGCATTATTGTGCTATAGGGAAAAATGGGTAGGAATTCAAAATGGGAAGGGAAGTCATACAAAACAGCTTTAAAATGTTAATGTAGTGTTAATTCATATTTTAGAGTGAGAATACAGATAGATTGTGGGAAATGTTGAATTTACCCATTAAATAACATGCTTGGCAGAATAAGGAAAACAATCAGTTTAGATTACTAACCGATGCTGAATCTAAATATAAAGGTCTTTAATATTTATTTATTACTACTTAATTCTAATTATATAGACTTTCTTTTTGGGGGGGGCACACTGGGCGGTGCTCAGGGGTTACTCCTGGCTGTCTGCTCAGAAATAGCTCCTGGCAGGCACGGGGGGACCATATGGGACACTGGGATTTGAACCAACCACCTTTGGTCCTAGGTCCGCTGTTTGCAAGGCAAATGCCGCTGTGCTATCTCTCAGGGCCCTTATATAGACATTTTAATATTACTGATAAATTTAGAAAATTCTAATTGTGTTTACAACCTAAAAATTTATCATTTAAAATTATGAGTAATAATAACCATTCAAGAAAATGTTCAAATATTGTAGTGAGAAATCCAGAAGCATATTTGTAAATATAAATCAAATAAGTAATTTAAAAAAATTTTTAAATATTTGTAATTTAAATTTTCTGCATATGAAAGATATGTTGGGTGGATATATTGGTTTTATTTTCTGTTTCCTAAATACTAAATAATTCTTAAGTAAACTTAAATTTAGTTGTTATAGGGTGGTAATAAGGACATTTGCAATGATTTAAAGAAACTTAACACTCATAACTAAAAAGAATCTAAAACACTTATTTGTAACATGAAAATAGAAATTTTGGAGGACAAAGAGTAATTAATTCATATAAAAGTATGGATGAGGTCTTCCATGGTTTTGTTTGTTGATTGGTTGGGTTTTGGGTCACACCTGGAGGCGCTCAAGAGTTACTCCTGGGCCCGGAGAGATAGCACACCGGTGTTTGCCTTGCAAGCAGCCGATCCAGCACCAAAGGTGGTTGGTTCGAATCCCGGTGTCCCATATGGTCCCCCGTGCCTGCCAGGAGCTATTTCTGAGCAGACAGGCAGGAGTAACTACTGAGCACTGCTGGGTGTGACCCAAAAACCAAAAACCAAAAAAAAAAAAAAAAAAGAGTTACTCCTGGCTCTGAGCTCAGAAGTCACTCCTGGCAGGCTCAGGGGACCATACGGGATATCAGGATTTGAACTGAGGACCACCCTGTGTTGGCAGCATGCAAGGCACATGCCTTACCATTTTGTTATCACTCTGGCCTTTGGTGTTTGAAGTTTAGTTTTAGATGTTTAGATCTGGTCTTTGATGTTTAGTTTTAATTTCTAGATATTTTCACAGACATAATTGACACATATGTAAAAATTCTCTGGTATCTTTAAATATTACATATTATAATTTTAAAATGGGGAAAACTAGCTGGATTTAAACACGCAATTCTTTTACACAATGACTTTATAAATTAATCTTACAATTTATTAATATCAATTATGACTATTTTTGGAAAAGTATACCTCTTGTTTGGTTTTGACAAATTATAACCACTAGTAAAGGAGTAATTCCAAATGAAATATTTTGGTTTAAATTACAAATAACTGGGGCCAGCGAGGTGACTCTAGAGGTAAGGTGTCTGCCTTGCAAGCGCTAGCCAAGGAAGGACCGCAGTTTGATCCCCTGGCGTCCCATATGGTCCCCCCAAGTCAGGGGCAATTTCTTAGCGCTTAGCCAGGAGTAACCCCTGAGCATCAAACGTGTGTGGCCCGAAAAACCAAAAAAAATCACAAATAACTGAGCCAGAGATGTGGCCCAAGAGGTTGCACATATTTCTTTTGTAGAAGAGGCCATGGATTGCAACATGGCCTCCCAACACTGTCAGGTATGACTCCCACAGTAAAAGAAAAAGAAGACAATGAACTAATTCCATTTTCCTTTGAAAAGTTTCAGACCCAAAGTTTACGCCTGTCAGATCTACACAGAAAGTCTCATCTATGGAGAGGAATAGTCAGCATCACATTGATTGAGGGGCGAGATCTCAAGGCGATGGACTCAAATGGGCTGAGTGACCCCTATGTGAAGTTCCGGCTTGGGCATCAGAAGTACAAAAGCAAGGTAACTGACCATATGTCTTCATGTTCCTGTTAGTATTTGTGAGGCAGTTAGTTGTTAGCTGACAATTATGCTGTGGGTCATGCTTTTTTAAATGTTAACAAACTTCTATTGAAGGACATTTCAGAAAACAGAATAACAATCATATAGTTCTTATTTTATATAATACATGATTTCAGGTAAACTACTTCTCAAAATATCTAACACAATGGGGCCAGAGCAATAGCACAGCGGTAGGGCGTTTCTCTTGAACAGCTGACCTTGGACAGACCTTAATTTGATCCCTGGCATCCCATGCAGTCCTCCATCCCCCAATCCTGAGCCAGGAGCGATTTCTGAGTGTGAACCAGGAATAACCACTGAGCACCACTGGGTGTGATCCAAATCCCAAAAACCAAAACCAAAACAAAACAAAACAAAACAAAAAAAACCTATAACATAAGTATAATATTTATAACAATCCCTCTAAAAAAAATACTTGATTGGTAACTTGCTTATTTGCACATAGCAGACCTGGGTTTCATCTCCAGCAGCCTTGACTATGGAGCTAGAAGTAAACCTTAAGTACTTTTAAGTATGACACAAAACCAAAAAAAAAAATAATAAAATATCCTGGGTTAGGTTAGTTCAGGGATTAAGTTTTTTGCCCTACACTGGACAAACTGTGTTTGTTCTTTGAGACCAAATACGATCTCTCAAACTCGGCAAGAGTAATCCCTGGTTATAGCTGGGCATGCCTCTTCCCCACAACAAAAATGAAGGAAGGAAGAGAGGAAGGAAGAGAGGGAGGGAGGAAGGGAGGGAGGGAGGAAGGAAGGAAGGAAGGAAGGAAGGAAGGAAGGAAGGAAGGAAGGAAGGAAGGAAGGAAGGAAGGGAGGGAGGGAGGGAGGGAGGGAGGGAGGGAGGGAAGGAGGGAGGGAGGGAGGGAGGGAGGGAAAGAAAAAAGGAAGGAAGAAAAGAGAGGGAGGGAGTAAGAAATAGAGAAGAAAAAAGAGAGAGAAAGAAAGAAGAAAGAGAGAAAGAAAGAAAGAAAGAAAGAAAGAAAGAAAGAAAGAAAGAAAGAAAGAAAGAAAGAAAGAAAGAAAGAAAGAAAGAAAGAAAGAAAGAAAGAAAGAAAGAAAGAAAGAAAGAAAGGAAGGAAGGAAGGAAGGAAGGAAGGAAGGAAGGAAGGAAGGAAGGAAGGAAGGAAGGAAGGAAGAAAGAAAGAAAGAAAGAAAGAAAAGGAAGGAAGGAAGAAGAAAGAAAGGGAGAGAAAGGAAGGAAGAAGGAAGGAATGAGATAGAAAGAAAAGAACAAGATAGAAAAAAAAAGAAAAGTCTGGAGGGCAGAGCGATAGCACAACGGTAGGGTGTTTGCCTGGCACTCAGCCGATCCAGAATGGATGGTGGTTCTAATCCTGCGATCCTATGTAGTTCCCAAGTCTGCCAGGGGCGATTTCTGAGTACAGAGCTTTGAGTAACCCCTGAGTGCCACTAGTATGACCCAAAAACAAAAAAAAAACAAAAACAAAAAAATGGAGTCTGGACTAAACTATATTGATTTCTTCTGGTACATTGACTTTATTCCAACACTACTGTGTAGTGTTATATATCAATACTATAAATATAATATTTTATATAAAATATATTGTTAATAGTGGTCCTCAAACTATGGCCCGCAGGCCACATATTGTATTTGTACCTGTTTTGTTTCTTCATTGCAAAATAAGATATATGCAGTGTGCATAAGAATTCGTTCGTAAGTTTTGTTTTTACTATAGTCAGACCCTCCAATGGTCTGAGAGACAGTGAATTGGTCCCCTGTTTAAAAAAAGTTTGAGGACTCCTGCTAGTCTAAACAAACTGACTTGCATTAATACAGAGTGCAAGGTAAAATTACATGTATTTAGAAAATAAAGAGTCCAGTTATTGCTCCACACTAGCAGTGTGCCGTAATAGTACAACTTTGCCTTCACGTGCCCTTATTTCTCCATCTGTAAATTGAAAATTAAAACAATGTAACAAAGCTCTAAGATTAAGGGAATATGTGTTTTGCACCTAAAGAACTTGGAATACTGGTGAGCTCAGAAGTAATACTCAATAAGGGTAGATGAATAGTAACAGGAGTAGTTATAAATATATTATGTAGTAACAAATACATTATATCGGTAATTTTTCTATAAAAGCACTAACATTGCCATATTGTTGGTAGAAGGAATAATTAGTAAAGATCATAGTAATTTCAGCTACTGAATATTAGAGACACACCTATCTTATCTGTGTCTTAGCCAAATGCAACCTCTCTAGTTAGCATTTAACAGTTGATTCATGTAAATGGGATCAAATGGTCATATCTTCTTATATTAATTAATTAATCAATTTTGGTTTTTTAGTCACACCCAGTGATGCTCAGGGGTTACTCCTGGTTATGTGCTCAGAAATTACACCTGGCTCAGGGGACCATATGGGATGCAGGGATCAAATCCAGGTCTCTCCTGGGCAGCTGCCCTACAGCTGTTCTATTGCTCTGGCCTGTATCCTTCTTATATTTAAAATCATATCTTGCAATGATAAAATATCTTCACTTTAGTATTATTGTTTTGTGAATTTTTACTCAACAGAGATCACTTTTCTTCTGACCCAGTAAGATTTTTTCAGTATCCAAGGTAGAAATATCACAGAGCTGATTCCTTGGCAGTCATGAAGAACTGCTTGCAAACTGATTAGTTACATTTTAAGTCCCTGCATGGAAAGGAAAGACATCATTTCTGGCCTAAATGAAATCACATTATAGGCAAGATAATCCTAAAAAAGAAAATCTAAAAATTATTTTTATGGTCAAATAGATAAGACAGAAATGCTCCCCCCAAATATTGTAGGAGTTCCTCTGAGCCCAATTATGAAAATTTTGAATTATCATAGCATCCATTCAATATCTTTTTTTCTAGCATGGCTTAATAACCTATTTTAAAGAAACTCATGATTCCAAAAATAGGTAACTTTGAGCACTTCTATCTCATCTTTATCAATTAACATAATTTTCATGTTCTAGCAGTCTTAAAACATAACTTATTTTTATGGTTCTGCTCTTTAGGTGTGAAATACGAAATTCAGCTGTGGACATGTGTCTCTCTTTGCTCTTTCTATCTATGATCTACTACTGATTAATTTCAGATTATGAACTTTAAAAATTGTGATTAATTTGCATTGTCTTTGCACATAACATACTTCATTGCATTCGAAATCTTTACATGTGAAGAGCCTTCTTTTTATACATTGGGGGGGAAGTCACTGTGTGCTTTCCTACTGAAAAGAAAGTACAGAAAAACAATGATGAATTTAAAAAGAACTGTTTAATATTGATCCATTTATTCATTTATTTTACTGGTTTACTCATTTGACTCAAGTTATAAAACCTTTTTCTTTTTTGTGAGCCACGCATGTAATATACAAACATTAATATGTCGTTTAATTCACAACACTTTTGGGCTTGTTGTTTTGGGGGAAAACAATCAAAGATTTGAAAGTTAGTCTAGAGACTACACCACAAAATTATTACATATCTTGGTTTATCTCCAAGTAAAACGAAGACTACTTCAAAGTTGCTTTTTTTTCTGTGCCACAGTAATTCATTGTCCTTTATTTTTAACTTTTCTTGTATTCAGCTGAGAATTTGCCTACATGTAAAAATAAGAAAGAAAAGTGTCTGAAAATTTTCTATTTTTTAACAATAAGGTGACAAGTTATTTATGCATTAACTGGTAATGTAAAATAAATGCTACTATCAAACTGTTTTAAACTGTTGCCCATTATTTTTTTTATTAAATTTAGATCTCTTGCCTATTATTTAAGATAATGATGTGTTTTATTGTTTTTTGTTTTTTTGTGTGTGTGTGTTTGTTTGTTTGTTTATGGTTTTTGAGTCACATTCGGAAGCGCTTGGGTGTTACTTCTGGCTCTATGCTCAGAAATCACTCCTGGCAGGCTCAGGGCACCATATGGGATATTGGGATTCAAACCACCGACCTTCTGCATGCAAGGCAAATGCCTTACCTCCATGCTATCTCACCAGCCCCAGCGGTGTTTTGATTTTAAAAACAGCCTTTAAGGGGCCAGCGAGGTGGTGCTAGAGGTAAGGTGTCTGCCTTGCAAACGCTAGCCAAGGAAGGACCGCAGTTTGACCCCCCCCCCCCGGCTTCCCATATGGTCCCCCCAAGCCAGGGACAATTTCTGAGCTCTTAGCCAGGAGTAACCCCTCAGCATCAAACAAGTATGGTCCGGGAAAACAAACAAACAAACAAAAACCTTTAAGTTTTAATTACATATGGTATTCAGTAATGCATTAGACTCTGGTTTGAACTCAGACCTTTAACTCAAAAGCAAAAGGTTAAAAAACAGATGCTATCCAGTAAATATGCTATTTCCACTGTGTCTGGAATATTTTGTTTTAATTTTTTATTTGTATGTTTTTCTATAAAATAAAGTTTGCTTTTGTGTATCAAATTAATTTTAAGACAGATATTTATGAAATAATAATAATATTTGATGCTTGGTTTTTTCAGATTATACCAAAAACTTTGAATCCTCAGTGGAGGGAGCAATTTGATTTTCATCTCTATGAGGAAAGAGGCGGAATCATTGATATCACTGCATGGGACAAAGATGCTGGGAAAAGGGATGATTTTATTGGCAGGTTTGTGAAATGTGATATTCTTGGATCATCCTAAAAGGGGTGAATTTAGTGAACAGAATATTTGTTTGGAATCGGGTTACAACTATAATATGCCATGGTGGGATGCTACTGATGCCATGAGAGTGCGATGCTTGGGTGAACGGAGAACTAAATTTAAAAACTGACCAGTAGATGGCAGTTTTGACTAGTTGATGGATAGACGGCTGGGATTTTATATCCAGAAACTTTCTCCAGCTGTAAAAAACATATAACTGTATAAAAGTGATTTGAATTGGAATATCATTTGAAAGAAAAATATCTTAGTAGATTTTAGTTAGAGTCTGGAAAGTTATTTAAAATAATATTTCTTTGAAAAAGAGTGTGGCCATAAAATGTTTATTTCTTCTTATTTGTTTTAAGGGCATTATCTGTAGTGCTTAGGGGTTATTTCTGACGCTATGTCCTAGGATCACTCTGTTCTTGGGGTACTATCTGCGGTACTGGTATCAAATCTAAGTGATCTGTGTGCGATGCACGCACCCTGTCTACTGCACTATCATTGCAGCCCAAAAATGTTTTTGTTTATAAAAGCAACTACTTCTGATCACAAAAATTAGACTCAATAATTTCCTAGAACTTCACAAATCTTTTAATTTCACAAGTTTTAGTAAAGGAAGCATGAGAGGGCTGGCCCTTATTAATTAAATAATATAGTGCATATATAAATATTCTGAGGTTTATATAACTTAGAAGTTATGTACCACATTTTCTGGAGTATAAGGTGACTGGGTGTATAAGATGACCCCCTACTTTTTCTGTTAAAATATAGGGATTGGGCTAGATTCACCCTATAAGACTACCTCTCTTTTAATGCACACCAAATGGAAATTTAAAAAAATGTAAGAGAAAAACAGTAGAACCCTCAAAGGTTAACAGTATATGTTTAATAAAGCTAGCCTTTGGAGTGCCAACATTCATTTTACATCTGTCGTTTGTAGTGAGTGGCTGTAATTATTTTTTATTGTGATCTACATTGAGAGCAGGGAGAGGGCTCCTCCAAGAGCTGCTGCCTGGGGTTCAGTGATTAATAGGACAGCTAGAGGGAGACAGAGCGCCTCCTGTGTCCCATAAAAGCTGAACAGAGGACTGAGCACTGGAAAGCATACCAGCGATGATACCTGACGGCCGGATGGGATGCAGTGCTCGGTAACTCAGCCCCTCTGTCTGCCCTGAAAGATGAATCAGGACAAGCAGAGGACCGAATGATGACTCCTGGCAGCTGGATGGGATGTGGGGTAAGAGGGAGGCATATCACTCATCCCTGAAGCTGGAGTAAGTTTTAGCATGTCATATACCAGCATATAAAATGAGTCCCAACTTTTAAGAAGTTTTTTATGGGAAAAAGTCACCTTAAACATCGGAAAATATGGTAACTATATGTAGCTATTACTCAATATATAACTCAACTATATGTAGCTATAACTCAATAGCACTCAAGGGTTACTCTTGGCTCTATGCTCAGAAATTACTCCTGGCAGGCTAAGGGTACCATATGAGATACCAGGGATCCAACCCAGGCCAGCTATGTGTAAGGCAAACTCCCTATCCCCCACTGTGCTATTACTCTGACCCCAAAACATTATTTCTTATATTTTGAGTTAATACATTTTTGAGCAAAGCATTAAAACCTTATTATACCGAAACAAAACATAACATACAGAAAAAATTGTTAAGTTAGAAATTTTCTACCTTTAAAAAGAATAACTACTTAAGCACAATGATTACAAACATGTTTGTAATTGGGTTTCAGTCATAAAAATGTACACCCCCTTCACCAGTACAACCTTCCGACAATCAATGCTCCCGTTCCCCCTCCTCCCTCACCCCCTGCCTGTCTTTGAGATAGATATTCTATTTCTTTCATTCACTATCATTGTCATGATAGTTGTTGGTGTAGTTATTTCTCTAATTGCATTCACAAACCTTTGTGATAAGCTTGATATCATCGGCTGGTCCTTTGAGCTCTCATCTCTAATTGTCTCTGGCTATAATTATCATACTATCTTTTATTTTTCTTAAATCCCACAGATGAGTGAGACTATTCTATGTCTATCTCTGTCCTTCTGACTCATTTTACTCAGTATAATATTTCCATTCCCATTCATGTATTGAAAAATGTCATGACTTCATTTTTCCTGACAGCTGCATAGTATTCCATTGTGTATATGTACTAAACTTTCTTTAGCCACTCATCTGTTGTCAAGCATCTGGGTTGTTTCCATATTCTGGCTATTTTAAACAGTGCTGCAATGAATATAGGCGTGCAAAAGGCATTCTTGTATTGCGTTATTGGTTCCTAGGGTATATCTGTAGGAGTGGTATAGCTAGATCATACGGGAGCTCAATTTCCAGTTTATTTGAGGAATCTCCATATTGTTTTCCATAAAGGCTGGATGGGATGGTATTCCCACCAGAAGTGAATGAGAGTTCCTTTCTCCCCATATTCCTGCCAGCACTGATTTCTTCTTGAGGCCCTAGAGATTTTACAGGAGATAAGGCACTTGTCCTGCATGCAATCTATGTCAGTTCAGTCCCCAGAATTTCACATGTTCTCCCCTAGAACCACCAAGGATCACCCATATGCACTGCTAGTGTATCTCCCAAAAAACAGAAGCTAAAAATAGAAGGAGGAGGAAGAAGGGGGGAGAAGAAAATTCTTTCTTTCTTGTAATTCACTTAAATTATATCTCTGAATACACAGCCTGAATGAGTCTATATATACTAACAAGAAAAATATGGAGAAAACTTTAATACAATATATGTATCTTTTAAATGCTCTTGTTGTTATGCTATATGCTTTTTGTAGTTGCTTTGTAAACCAAGAGGTCAATGATTAGTTTCAGTTAACTTCATATTTTATAAACAATTTAAAAATAATAATTAAAAGATTAATTTAAGAAATAATTTAAAATTTAAAATAAATAATAATAAATAAAACAAATAATAAATAAAATAATTAAAAATTATTCCTTGGGACAATTTCAATTCTTTTTAAAAGAATGGTGCTTAAATAAAGATTTTATATATTAAAAAGTAAATGTAACTTAAACTATCTTAAAATATAGAATAGGGTTTCAGGGCTGGAGCAATAGCACTGCAGTAGGGCATTTGCCTTGCACACAGCCAACCCAGGATGGACCTGGGTTCAAATCCCAGTGTCCTATATGGTCCTCTGAGCCAGAAGCAATTTCTGATCACAGAGCCAGGAATAACCCCTGACCTCACAGCCTGGTATGGCCCAAAAACAAAAACAGAAACAAAAAGAGATAAGCCACTGGCTTAAATACCAATTTACATCTATTCACATATTGAACACATTTCAATATATGTTTAGGTATCTGTCTCTTTCAATAATATGCTATGAACTCTTACAAGAATATGCTGTGTAAAAATTCATGAATTATTAATCAATTTTTATAATTTATAGTAACATTAGCTATAGCTGATGACCACAAGTTATTTGGAAAACCTTTAATGTGTAACCTGCAACCTCAATATTACTCATTTATTTTCAACCTTTTTTACTTGTAAAATAATTGGCAAAATGTTCTAATTTTCTTTCTCCTAAGCTGATAATTATAAGAATTATTATTCTGTATTATGCCATTTTTTAATAGTTTTTCCATTGTGGCAGATGTCCTTTTATTGTATTTTCTTTTTTCTTAAGAAAGAATTTTAAAATTTGAAAAGCAGCAAAAGGGGCCGGAGCAGTGGTGCAAGGGGTAAGGCATCTGCCTTGCCTGCGCAAGACTAGGATAGACTGCAATTTGATCCCCCAGCATCCGATATGGTCCCCAAGCCAGGAGTGATTCTGAGTGCATAGCCAGGAGTAACTCCTGAGTGTCACTGGGTATGGTCCAAAAATTAAAAAAAAAAAAAAGGCAGCAAAAATGTCTACGCCATTTGGTATTTACCCTCCCTTTTTTTTATTTAAGAATTTAATTTTTCAAAGGCATAAGTTAGTATAGGTTTGAGAGAGAGCACAACTAGTAAGGTACTTGTAGGTAGTAGACCCAGGTTCCATCCTCAACACCCTATGGTCTCCTGAGCATCACTAGGAGCAATCCCTATTTGCAGATATCTGCAGCTATCTCCTAAGATATCCCTGAGCAATGCTGGTTATAGCCCAGAAACAAAACAGGGGAAGGGAAATGTTATATGACAGACATGGTTGACAAAAAGGTGAACCTTTTTATTCCCTTTCACTTATGTTTGAATTTTTGGAGAAAAATAGCAAAATATGTCTGAATAGAAGATTAGAAGATGTAGGGATTGCTCTAAATACTAAGGTAACAAAAAAAAAATTTTTTTACAGAGTTTAGGAAAGAAGAGATCTATTTTGGGAACTTCTGCATTGGTGAACACATGTTGGTGCTAGACTTGTGGCACCAACACAAGAGTTGAAAACACCTCCCTACTTCCCACAGAGTTTGCCCTTGGCATCTCTTCCATCTGCCCATTCCTGTTTTATATCGTTTTATAATAAATTGGCAATCTAGTTGGCAATCTCTCTTCTTTCCTTCTCTGATTTTTGGAGTTATTTCAAAGAAGCTGTACAAAGAAACCACCTTCGTATGTTTTCTGGTTTGGACTTGGCCAGGACAGTTGGCAAAGTTCTTTATGCTCATGACTATTGCATCAGTGAACTAACCATCAAAACCAATGAGTCCTGAGAACCAATGCCCTTATGGCTTCATGGACTCCACTGTGTGCTTTTTCCAAGAATCTGACTGGGTTAAAACTACCTGGGATATTGAGTCCAAATATTACTGTAAAATAATCATAAGCATTTTTAACTCGTTCATTGTGGATGCTTTTATATTTCATTACTCTTCTTGTTTTCTAAATATAATAAAATCTTCTTTGACACCAATCACAAAACAATAACATTTTTTCAACTTTATTTAGCCATTTGGACATACAGTCATCTATGAAATTTGAGTCCATTAGATTTATTTATATTTTTAGGGTTTGGGGCCACATCTCGAGCTTACTTCTGGCTCTGTGCTCAGGGTTCTCTCCTGGCATTGCCTAAGGAACCAAATGCAGTGTTGTTGGTAGAACTGCACGGTTGACCATGTGTAAGTCAAGCTCCTTTAAGCCCCTATACTATCTCTCTGATCTCACCTCAGCCATTTTTTTGTTTCTTTTGGGGAACACACTCTGCACTTACTCCTGGCTCTCTGCTTAGGAATCCTTCCTAGTGGGGCTCAGGGAACCAAATGAGGCCCCAAGGATCAAACCCAGTCAGTCCTTAACCACTGTATTCTCTCTCTAGCTCTCAAGACTGAATACAAGCTTTGCATCCAGGAAGTTCTCTATTAACCACCACCAGCAAATTTCTGAGCTATAGTACCCCTGAGCACCACGAGATCTGGCCCGTGAACAAAATCGATTACTACATAGACTAGTTTACTGCCATAGTTTTCTTAGTTTCCACATTATTTTCCAACTTAATACTCCTGTAATACTTTTTAAAAATGTAAGGGCTACTGTTGACCTAGGTTTTATCCCTGACACAGAGGGTCTCCCAAACACTGTCACACAAACACTGAGCACAACAAACAGAAAATTAAAGGGAAACAATGCTCCTTCCTTTTCTTCACGATTTTGTTTTTAAGCCTCTCTCTTATTTTTGTTCTGGAGAAGATTGGAGCCCATTTCTTGATAATCTTTTCTATCTCGACCTGCTCCCTTTGACTTCACCCACTACTTATTTTTCATATCACTTAAAATTAATAAAAAATGTTCTTCCTTCAGCATTCTCTTTTGTTTTTTCACTAACACCAAAATTTCTGAGTTTTTTTCATGCCATTTCATCTGTCACTTTTATCAATTCTACACTCTGCTAATGTTTCCTTCTAAATATATTCAGAGTTTACTCCCTCTTTATGTCAACTGCAATTTGTAATGAAGCCACTTTATCCTGAACACAATAGGCATTGTTACCTATTCTTCCTTTAAAATAGGATAAATATAATAAGTTAGCTCCTCTAGCCCAAAGCCTTCAATTATTTCCCATCTTAACTGATTAAAGACCAAAGTCCTTACAGTGGACTATACTGCTCCTTGTACTCTGCTCCTGTTTTCTCTTGCTCAAAGCAGCTTCTGCTCCCTTTCTCCACTTTGAGCACAATGGACACCCTTCCACCTCAGGCCATTCTCCTCTGTTTGTAAAACAAGTGTCTGCTTGACTTGCCTCTTTACCTTCTTCAGCTCTTGTGCTTAAATGTCCTATAGGCATCAATACCATCTCTATTTGAAATACCAATCCTTTTTACTTGGCATTTCCATTTTCTTACCCAGGTTAGTTTTTCATTTAAACAAGCACCATAAGCTACTACATTTCTCATATACTTTAGGAGGTTTTATTTTGTTTTTGCTTTGTTTCAGGAATCATACCTATTGGAGCTAGGAGGAAGGGGTGCAGAGCTATTCTCTCATATGCTTAAATCAAAAATTGGTGATCTTGGGCTCGAAGTGGTAGTGCAGTGGTAGGGTGTTTGCTTTGGAAAAGGGTGACCCAGGTCAGAACCTCTGTTCGATCCCTGGCCTACCATATGGTCCCCCAAGCCAGAAACAATCGATTTCTGAGTACATAGCCAGGAATAACCCCTGAGTGTTACCAGGTGTGGCCCAAAAACCAAAACAAAACACAAAAAAACCAACAACAACAAAAATAAATAAATAAATATGGCATATAATAAATGTCCCATAATTAGTTCCCTAATTTAATTTAATTATCTGAATATTTCTTTATTGCTGGAAAGTATAGCTTTCCCTTCTTCCTTCTCTAAAGAATTGACATAAGCTATTAATGTAAAGACAATTAGAATAATATTGATTTATCGGAAGCACCAAGTTCCAAAGTAATTGAATAAAAATATTTTTGTATCATTTAAAAGAGGAGCATTATAAACAAAGCATAAAAAAATCTGAGTAATATTGTCATTTAAATTCCAACTACTGTGGCCAGAACAATAGTGCGGTGGTGGTGCTTTTGCCTTGCATGCAGCCAACCAGAGTAGGACCCAAATTTCAATTTCAGGCATTTTATATAGTCCCCTGAGACTGCCAGGAGTAATTTCTGAGCGAAGGAGTAACCCCTGAGTGCTGGCAGGTGTGGCCAAAAAAACAAAAAAAATATGTTTTTCAAGTACTTTCACATTTGTCTTTGAAGAAAAAGCAGTCTATATGTATATATATATATACATATATATGTATATATATATATATTTGAAGAAAAAGCAGTACATATATCACAAGTTTGTCATTTCTAGGCAGTAAAATGTCACACAAAAACAAGTTTACCATGAATGAAAGAAAACAAGGCGAATTGTTTTAGAGCTTCACAACTTATAGGGTGTTCTTACATACACTGGCTTGTCATTTCAGAAGGCAAGAAGGACTCCTATCAGTTTTTCAGTTGAAAAAAAGTGAAGTTGAATGTGGTTAAGTTTGTACAATTAGTATAAAGCTGTAAAGCAGAGGTGATTGCTGTAAAACTCAAACTCAGTACTGACTCTTCTCATTCAAGCCCAGCATGCTTATTTCTCCTGGTCTTGAATTCAATGTTCTGAATCCATAAGTACTCAATAAAATATTGCGAAGTTAATATCCAGCTTAAGTGTTACATACCAAACTGCAAATTTGAACATCTTTTACCTGTTCTGAACTACAAATCTCAAGTGGAGGTGTTACTCTTCATGTAGTTATTTAACTTTCTGATCACTTACATTTTGGCAAGCGAGGCGGGCTGCTACCTTACAATAATCAGCTAATAAATCCTCATGATTGTTACACTTTTATGCAGAGCAGTAATCTGAACAAATTGGCTGCTGACAGCTGCTGTAAATTGCCAAGAATGAGTGCTGTCAGAGAACAAGTTGTTTTTATGAACGTGCAGAATAAGTAAATCCTGTGTTATGCAATTTTATTCAGTTAGTTATTCACAATCCGATATAGCAAGATTGATTGCATTATTTAATAGTGTACAAAATGCTTGTTTATCTTTAGAGTGGCATTGATTTGGGGTACATATATTATACATTAGTAAGCTTCCACAGACTTGGTTAATTGCATTGCTTTCAGAACTAAGGCATTGGGCCTACCCATGCCAAAAAGTGCTACAGATGTGAATGTGAGAAGAAGGCAGACTCTAGAGACCAGAGAACCAGTACAGAGTATAGAATCCTTGTCTTGTATGCAGTCAATCCTATTGCAATGCCTGGAACTATATATGAATCCCTGAACCAAGAATAGCCCCAGACTACTGTAAAATGTGGCTCCCAAAATAAAAAATGGAGAGGAATGATGGCGAAAACAGATTTATAACCCACACAAAATTGTTTATTTGCAATATATGATAAGAAAACCTTATTCTCTAGGTTGGAGCAATAGCACCGTGGGTAGGGCATTTGCTTTGCACGCAGCTGACCTATGTTCGATCCCCCAGCATCCCATATGATCCCTTGAGCCTGCCAGGAGCAATTTCTAAGTGTAGAATTAGATGTAACCTCTGAGTGCCACCAGGCATGGAACAAAAACCAAAAGGGGAAAAAAAACTTATTCCAAGTGGGCAAGGCCTCAATGAAAGAAAATGTTTTTATTTATTTTAATTTAGGTTCACTGATTTACAATATATTAATTATGGGTTTTCGTGTAAGAGTGAAATGTACCTCTATTTTTATGTTGGTTTTTATTTTTAAATTTTTATTAAGGCACTGTGATTTATGAAGTTATTCATAATTGGCTTTCAGACATACAATGGTCCAGCACCAACCCTGCCATCAATGTCAACTTCCCTCCACTTGTGCCCCCAGTTTACTGACCACACAGTCTTTTTCCTTGATAGGCATATATTTTAAATTCAGTTGTCATTGTATCTTATGGTTTCAGTTTTGTTGATTCTGTGATTCAGGAATACAGTTACATGTCACCTCTACCCCACCAATGTGCAGAGGCTCCAGCCCCAGTGACTTTTCTTACTCACCTCCTGACTTCTTGGGTTTCTTCTCTTCCCTATATAGGTTAAGAACTCAACTTACTAAAATAATAATATTTTCTGGGGCCGAAGAGATAGCATAGCTTTAGGGCATTTGCCTTGCATGTGGAAGGACGGTGGTTCGAATACTGCCATCCCATATGGTCCCCCGAGCCTGCCTGGGGAGATTTCTGAGCATAGAGCCAGGAATAGCCCCTGAGCGCTGCTGGGTGTGACCCAAAAATAAAAAAAAATATATATATATATGTATATATATATTCATTCATATTTTTTCATGAGTTTCTATATTTTCTTCTGAAGACTTCCTCAGAAAGTTTATGCTTACTTTGAAACTGCTTTATTTTTGTTTTGTTTGTTTGTTTGTTTGTTTTAAAATTCTCAGTTAACTAAGCTAGCAGTTTCAGTGAAAGGGCCTGAGAATCCAATGTTGATCTGATTACTGGGGCCACCATAGTAGTACTCAGGGACCTTCAGGGATGAATCCATGATGCTCCAGTGTTTATATGGTATTATGTGTTTTCTTGTACACGAAAACACTTAATTTCCTATGTCATGTCCTCATCTTCGGTAACATTTCTTATGAATGACAGTTTCTAAAAATGATTTTCATGCACCACAGTATGCAACATAGTTAACCATTGAGTGAATAAATGAAGAATTTTACAAATTTTAAAAAGTACCCTATGATGAAGTAATCTCCCCAAAGACCTTTAAATAATAACTGTGACAACAGAAAGGTAATATTAGCATTAGCATTTTATGATGTGCATAAAGGCTGAAGAATCATGAAATGTGAAAGCTCTTTAGTGAAAACTGAACTCTTTAAAATATAAATAATTTGGGAACAGAGATTTAGTGCAGTGGGTAGGCATTTGTGTTGAGCACAACCTACTTGGTTTTTTGAGAGGACTGGAGCATATCCGGTGTGCTCATGTATTATCCCTGGTTCTGCACTTAGAAATTGTTCTTGGTAGGCTCAAAGGACGATATGAGATGCCTGGAATTGAGCCCAGGTCAAGCATGGGTCGGTCACATACAAGGCAACACTCTATCTGCTGTACTATTGCTCCAGACCCAAAACAATCTACTTGGAGTCTATCCCCAGCACCCTATATGGTCCACTAAGCCTATTAGGAGTGATACCTGAGCATAAAGTAAAGTAAGCCCTGAGCAGAAAACTTCCACATAGACCCCAAAACAAAAACAAACCAAAAAAAAAAAAAAGCAAAATTAAGGAATTGTGCATTATATAACTTACAATTTAAGGTTTTTATAATGTATGCTTAGATTTAGTGATATAAAGCCATTCTCTCATAAATACAACTGAAAGCTTTATAATTTTGTCATTTCATTGGCAAACCAATCCACTGTAAAAGAAATTTTATGAAGAGATGTCTTTTATTTAGTTTTTAAAATTATTTGCTAACCATGATGTCCTTATAATGTTATTAAAATTTCAAGGTGAAATCTATACTACAAGCTCATTGATAGCAGGGTAAGTTGATATTGCAAATATTCTATGTGTGGGGTATTCTCCCATTGTGTCAAGGTCATCAGGGTTATGTCACAGATGCTCTGAATGCCAAATAATGCCTGGGATCACACCCAGGAACCTATATACTTCAAAGCTTTGAGTTATCACCCTGTTCCTACATTGTAAATATTCTTAATCAATTCATATTACTTGGACCAAATTCTTACTTGATTACATTATACCATTATTGATTTATTAATGATACTAAGACCAACATGGAATCCTCTGGAAATAGAAGTGTCAGCATTGAATAATGCTTTGTTTATTGCTCTGTTCACTATGTTTGCTCAATTATCATTATCTTCATACAGTTTCTTTTACTGGGCTCTGTTTAGGCCAATTTTCCATGTTGTTAGATTAGTGCAATCAAAGTTAGATTACCTATATAAGGGCCAGATTGGTAGCACAGAGGGGTAGGGGTTAGCCTTGTGTGCCATCAACTTAGGTTTGATCCCAGGCATCCCCTATGGTCCCCTGAGTCTGCCAGGAGTAATTTCTGAGCTCAGAGCCATCACTGGGTGTGGCTCAAAATCAAACCAAAAAAACCAACAAACATAAAACTAGCTTATATAATCTGCAAAGTCACTGAATGAACTATACATGACTATTATTCAGGCAAGGTAGTTTTAGGAAGTAGGAGGACCACAGTCAACCCCTCCTTATTATACAGCTTCTACCCTTTCCTCATCACTCTCATAGATCACCTGAGGCATATTTGATATTAATACTAGTATTAATGCAGATACTAGTTATTTATAAAGCTTGAGTTCTATCTTAAACATGAGGACTATCAGGCTAGAGAGATAGTATATCAGGTAGGTCACTTGAAGTCCTTTAACCTGGATTTGATCCCTAAGATCCCATGTGGGCCTTTGAGTCCTCCCAGGAAAAATCCCTGAGCAGAGAGCCAGGAGTAAATTTTTAGTAAACTCTCAGTAAAAACACTGCTAAGAACAGTTAGAGAAATAACTACACTAAACAACTACCATGACAATGATACAGAAAGAAATACAATGCCTGTCTCAAAGACAAGGGATGGGGGAGGAGGAAAATGGGGAATAATTGTAAAAGGAATGTTGCCCTGCTGAAGGCATTGTGCATTTTATGGCTGAAATCCAAAATTATAAACATGTTTGTAAACATGGTGCTTAAATAAAAAATTATTTAAAATAAATAAAAAGTAATTTGACTTACAAAAAAATCCAAAAAAAACTTGTGGTATTCCTTCAAATAGTTCTAACACTTATTTCTTGCTTCCCAGTGGACTTAACATAAAACACCTAGGATGCTGATGACAAGATTTTTTTATCTGGGAGGAAAGATGTAAAGACAGAAGAAAAGAAAATAAGAATGTTGAAATGTTCTTCCTAGAACTTGTAGAACTAAAATCACCAAAGAAATGATCTCCTTTTTTCTAGTTTTCAAATAACTAAAATATACATTGTGTTTAAAAAAAAATACAAAGAAATATAATA